>NC_143016.1:24147895-24466395 GCF_055824585.1 Amblyomma mixtum
CCTCGCACCGTGTTCACGTGCGTCTGCGTGCCGCGCCAGAGAAATGGTTATTGCTGATGAAGCTGGAAAGATTGGCCGACAGCTTGCAGTGACTTACGTTCTTGATTGGAGGTTCTCAAGAATAACACGGAAAAGCAATGCGAAAAGCTGATTCCGGCAAATGACACGCTGTGCGAGAGCAGCGAGTGGTCACTTTCGAAAAGCGACATTGGAGCACACTTTGAACGCGGAAATACTGCCGGAACTGTTCTGACAGACAAGCGCTACCCTGTAAAGTTACTCGCTAAGCAGATTCAACAAGAAGCATGTGGTTCAGGATAAAGAAGTCTGTTGCTGACTTGTTTTCAACTCTTATGGTTCTTCGAAATGCAGGAAAAGTTTTGCAATGCCCGTACCTTACTTCTCGTACTTTGAGCCCACCCGTGCACCCGTCGTGTCACTGAAGCGTCCAACGGTACTTCTCCAAACTAAGAAACGTTTTCTTCCTTCTTTTCTTTTTCGTTTGTTGATAAATGAGCACTGTGTACATACTCACTCATATATTCATGCACAAGAAGTTAGTGACATTGTTTGAAAGTGGACACCTTTGTTATCGTTTCTTCTTTTTGTCATGTGCATCAGGAAGAAGAAAACTTAGTCTGAGCATAGATACATGTACTTTGCCTTTCGTGCAGGGTTCAGCTTGAACGCACTCCGTGAAATGCAATAAAAGTGACTTCTTCCAACACATACGCATACTAAGACATTCTTTGTGAATACGCTTTCTGTTGACTAATTTACAGCATTCTGTTCCTGAAAAAAAAATGCAGTTGCATTCGCTTCTTTTGTAATGGACACACAGTAGTGAAGGAATTTGTAAATAATTTGTAATTGATACGTAAATAGTTCAGGAACGCTCATTTCTAACTGTTAATACTGCTTTTGAGCGATAAATGAGAATATGCTACTCTGGTTCCTTTCCTTCTCTTCTCTCTGACTCTCTTTCTCCATTTGCGGAGGGTACGGAACGAGATGTATGTTTTGTCAACTTCCCTGCTTTATTTTCGCTATCTGATACATGCATCATTAATTCAAAGCTTTCGAACGCCGAACTTCAATCCAGCAGAGCAGGGACATTCAAATCTTTCGATAGCAGAGGCCCTCGTCAGATTACACTAAACGACCTGCGAAAATTAGAAGTGAACGGCACCCACGAGTTGTGTGCGAAAATCGTTTAGGAGATCGCCACGAGCCGTCTGAACGTGCACTTCCTCGATGTCGGCATCACCGTTCGATGTTTCGGCAACAGCTCTAATTCCCGAATAATTACAAGGTGGAGAATAACGAATCGTACGGCTAAGCGGGCGCGGTGCGTTGCGACAATGCGATGTCTTGGACGCTTCCATTCAGGGGTGCATCGTCGTCTTCGGGGCCCGCTACACCACGAAACACCGTGTCTACGCGATAAGGACGTAATGGGTCGCGACGCGTGGCCAGTGGCGGATACGGAGGCGCGTCTCTGCTTTTCTCTTACTGCGGCCATTGTTCAACCGGACCAAAGACCGACGACGTCCACAAAGGGCCACCGTGCCATTGTTGCCCGCGCGACAATGGGCTCCGAGGCCCTCCTCGCGAACTTCCACGCTACCTCCAATTTTTATCTTTTCTGCTTTTTCCCCCGGCACCACCTTCTTCCACCGGCATCCAGACCCAGTTGTTTATTCGCCCACGCTCTTACTGTAACGACCGGCCAGCGCAACGTTCGCCGTCGATGCCGCGATGCTTGCTACAGAGGATGGTCGGAATTATCTTCTGGAGACAGGTTAATCGCCTTGCGACGAAAATTACGTTAGGGTTGCTCGATATTTCGAAGGAACCAGAAGACAACTTGAACTTTTGAGAGGTACGCTGCTAGATAGCCGTCGATTTCTTTATTCTCTCCGGCCCAAAAGAATCATCTCATTTTAACATACGATCAACAAAAATTAAGAAATAAAGATGAAAAAGCAGAAACTTATAGAAAGAGGGAGGAACACGGGCTACAGCGGCTACACGGGCTACAGCACATTCTATGCACAGACAGAGAAGGTGAGAGAGTGTATCTTGAGCTCAGGGTGGAGAGAAATGGTTGCAACCAGCTCGAAGCCAGCAAGTACGGCTGGTTCATGTTTTGCATAACTAGCTGCTCAGCAGTTTCGGGCCCTGCGCGCTTGCTTGAGTCGCGCCAGGAGCTGCGCGGGCATGCCACCGATATTTCGCAAATGCGTCTGGGCTTGGCCTCGTCAGTGTCTTCAGCGTGGGCTGATCCGTCTGGGCTCGCAGGTGCGGCTAGAGGTTGGCGGCCCACTCGCGATCATCTCGAGCTCACAGGAACGCCGTGGAGCCGTTGGCAACGAAACGCACGTCACGCATGAAAGTTGTCTCATGATAGCGCTGAGAAAAGCAAAAAACAGAACATTGCTGACTGGTATTCTATAACAAAAACAAATTCAAAGCGTCAGAGCTTCTTGGCACCCACGATATTGGCGCTGTGCGAGCGTGAGAGGCATTTGTCGCCCACGCATTGTGGTGGGTCATTGAACAGCATCATAGAGGTTTAGAGTAGCATAGACGTACAATCCTAGTAGTCCATCGGACTAACGTGTTGCTGCTGCGTACGTGCAATGCCAATTGCGCATCCCACCCGGCATTTTTTTATCGCAACTGCACGTGCGCAGCAGGTACACATTAATCCGGTATACGTCTGAGATAATATGACACCATCATGATCATCATCGTCGTCGTCGTCATTGTTCTGTTTGTGTGCCAGCGGATGGCATGGTTTAATACTTTTTAATGCCATAACACTGCTTGTGACAGTGCACTGCAGAGGAAAATCCAAGTCTGCCTCCGAAAGTTAGTATTTACAAAAAAAAGAAAATCATTCTTACTCAGAGGTGAGCTGAATGAACACAAAGCAGTAAAAAACAAAAACAAAAACAAGCCGAAGGAAAGTTCGAGTTTCGACGCACTTCACACCTCGAACAATGGTAATTTAGGATATCACAGCAACGACTGCAAATGACTATCGTTTCCCTTGGCTCATTTTCTTTTTAAGTTAAACGGTTAGTTAGCTATGGATCATGTTGCGCCAACTTAGCACCTTATACGTTATAAAGGGTGTTTTTCTTAATCTAGTACAAGATTTGGAATGCATTTAGAATAATTGCTACACCACTGTGCGTGCAAAAGCTGAAACCCGGAGCACGCAATTCCATACGACACATAATCAAGTGGTCGGAATGATATAGCAAAGCCAGGAGCATTAGTGGATGCCACACCTTCACGCAACAAGGACTCAGACGGAAGCACCTTCGCCAGCAAATAAGTCAGACGCTCCGACTACGGCTTCACACGCACCCACGCTTCTACCCCCCGTACTTATTTCTTCCACTTATTCCCCTTGTCACGTTAATGATCTGCGCCTTTACAACACGAAAAACTACATTTCTTTGTTGATGTATACTCTCGCAATTTTTTCGCGACGCAAACCAGTATGGTAAGTAAGAGCGCTGTTAGGGAATGCCAGCAAAGCCTAGCTAGATGACGAACACATTGCAATGCTCTTTGGAAAGTGCCGAAGAAATAGCTGTCTTTAAAGACACGCCATCAATTTCTTCCCTGGGTTGCTAAGTGTCCGTAGAGGTACATAAGCGCTCAGGCTGCGTTCTTGGTGAGGAATTATTAGAGAAGGCCCCCAATTGCGGGCGAGCTGCGCAGCACCGTATCGAGCTATATGCCCAGTTATGGCGTTGCGTCCATTAACTCGCTCCTCTCAGCTGCCTATTGCAAGGGAGGGGAATATGTTACGGAATGAGCAGCGCACAGCCGGTCGGAATTCCCAGGGGAAAAAAGCAGCGCGCGCTACCAAATTGCTATCGCCATGCAGGGAAGGGCCCCTCATTCACCGCCCACACCACTTGTAATCACAATGGCTTCTTCACTACGTATTCAGGAGATCCGCGGGGCGTGCTCCGCATCCCACACGTTCCGCGCTTCCACGACGTGCCCCACGCGGGAGGAGTGCCGTTCACCCGCATTCTATGGGCACAGCTCTTCCATTGTGATGCACGCGGGTCGTCCTCCTCGCCACAGCCACCACAGCCACCAGTGGACCGTAATGGTCCTGCGTGCCGATAATATGGCGCCCGCGCAATCCCCCCCCCCCCCCCCCCCCCTTCTTCCCGATTTGTAATAAGCAAAGATCCTCTACGCGAAGTTCGCGAGCTCTAGTGTGGGCAGGACAGTCCGGATCTCACCAGCGCGGCTGGGGAAGGCTGATCGCTCCAGAATACAATGAGCTGCGAGTGTGGTCCATGCGCACGTAGTAGCAGAAACGGAATTGTGGCCGTAGAGCTTGTCTTCGCAACAATCGGAGCGGCTACAGCGTGTCTCCTGTGTGTCACACGTAGGAACCGGTACTACGCATGGAGAGATCTGCGCACACTGCACTCTAAACACGAATACGCTTATATGGGAGTGAAGAGGGAGTAAGATGTGCTCTAGCGAACTCTTTTTACTCCTTTCTGTTCAGGGTGCTATAGACGGTATTAAAGTTTTAAAGTTGTTTGACTATATCGCCTCAACTTAATCAAAATACGGTCATATGTTGTTGCAAAATAAGGGGGTTCTTTGCTGGCGCAGCTTAATCGTGGGTTACAATGTCCGCGCTGTTGTGAACAGCTGTGGAATAACCACAATACTTACTGGGGCTTTTGCCGTGAAGCAATACGTAAGTACACTATACTAGACGACAGATTTTCCTGGCAATGAAGGGAAAGGTAGGGCGCTGGACCTCTGCAACTGTGTTACTCCGCAAACAGTGCGGTCACAGGACGGCCGCCTCGCACGCTGATCACTGTGAGGCTGCTTTCCTTCGTCGCTGGAGTAGCTAGCACCGTCAGTGGAGACTTCTTTGAACTAGACGTGCCCCAGAGAGCATGTGACCAAAGAAACTGTTTCCAGTGCGATAGCACTACATCACGGGGGCAAACGCAATCAAGAATCTTGCGGCGTCTCTGACTTTGAGGGTGCAGAAAAAAAAAATATTGCCGCGACTGGGATTCGAGAGACAGACAGAGTAAACTTAATTTGTCCAGGGCAGAGCTCCAGGGTTCGAACCCGCGGCGCCGGGAACAGATCAGCCCCGCTGGCTACTGCATGAGAACACTATGATATATCGCCGCAGCCGATCCCGCCTCGTGTTAAACTGCAACACTTTCTCACGCTGTGCATTGCATATCGTCGTCTTCATGAACTTCCGTCTGCGGCGTGAAGAGATCTGACCAGTTTAACCTCGATCAGAGCTTAACCAGAGTCTAATATCGTCGCCAGACGTGTCGACGACTGCTGAGCAAAACCATGAGCTAACCAGGCTAAACACATGATTTCGCATATCTGCTCAGTTTAACTGCGTTAAAACCCTATCAATTTCCCTAGCTCAGTGGTTACGGCGCTCGGCTGCTGGCCCGAAAGACGCAGGTTCGATCCCGGCCACGGCGGCTGAATTTCTTGAAGGCGAAATTCTAGAGGCCCGTGTGCAGTGCGATGTCAGTGCACGTTAAAGAACCCAAGGTGATCGAAATTTCCGAAGCCCTTCACTACGGCGGCTCTCATAGCCTCAGTCGCTTTGGGACGTTAAACCACAATAAACCAAACCAATCTAAAGTAAAACATGTTCATTTGTACTAGGTATATGGTTTAAACAACAACTAATAGCAATATTAAGTTTTAAGCTGAAGCTATATAAAACATCCAACCGGACACTGTATTCGCGGCATAGGAAGAGACGGTGTGCTTCGTCTGTGTGACTGTGGCTGCAACTACACAGCCGACTCAGTTCCCTCAGGACCACAATGAAAGATATGTGGGTGGGATACACAGTGTCCTGTGTCGTTGGCAGGTAACGTCCCCTGGTTCTTCTAGGTGCTGGGAGATAACACTTCGCTAAGTGGCCCGTTTTCGCGCGGTATTTGGATCTTCCATACGGGTAAAAACCGGCCCTTTGATGACAAGGCACTATAGTCTGGCGTTCTCTTGTACTGTCGTTTGCCACTGTATGGTTGGCTCATTCGTTTGTTACAGTCCCTTCCGTCTGTCACTGAGCGCATGGTCTAGTGCCCACATTACTAAAATAAAAAACAAACAAATGCTTAGCGCACTAGTACGGCCTGTTTCGCGGGTTCGATCCCGGCCGCGGCAGCCGAATTTCGATGGAGGCGAAATTCTAGAGGCCCGTCTACTGTGCGATATCAGTGCACGTTAAAGAACCCCAGGTGGCCGAAATTTCCCGAGCCCTTCACTATGGCGTCTCTTATAGCCTGAGTCGCTTTGGGACGTTAAACTCTAATAAACCAATAAACCAAACCAGTACGGCCTGTTTGCACTGAACGGTGGCCGGCTGACCAAACGCCACGAGAGAAACGCCGCACAATAACATCCGGTTTCTATGGCAACGAGATGGTCGACGTATGATTTTGTGTCTGCGACGAAGTTTCACAGCTTGGCCAACAGGAAATGCTGCGATGACAGGTCCGCTTTGGAGGAGCGTAAGTGATGCTTTATCTGGCCGCTGGCGTCCAATGAATGTCGAGTGTTGCGTCCCCAACTATATTTTACACTGTGCCTAGGGATCAAATCATATTTAGGCTATTGCACTACAGGAATGTCGATCATTTTCGTGATTTGTATCGCTTTCTCAGAGAGAAACTTTGTCGTTGATGCTGTGCAACGCTAAATGAAAAATAATCTCCTCTGCTAAATGCCGAACAACATCGACGCTTGGGATTCGACGGGAACGAGGTACCACACACAACAATCGGCAACTTCCTCTCCTGCAGTGTTCCGGAAACCTCAGGCGGCTTACATGACGCAGTCTCTCATTGCGTGCGACTTTGAGGAATATAAATGGTCGCATGGAAAAGTATGCGCAGATAGTGCCGACTCTAAATGGCTGCGCATATTAGCGCAAAGGCGGCTGCCCCTCCTTTCAAGGTCATGTGGCCGCTCTGGTCGTGCCGTCTATGAAAGTTATATATTATGTGCAGCCTCCCTTGAAGGCGCGCGCTGTTGCCGAATGAAGGGACGATTCAAAGCGCTCCATGATTGTGTGGTAGTGAGGCCACGGAATGCTGACGTACAGTTCTTACTGGGTGAAAACAAATGCGGACGAGAAGTAAGGCAGGCAGGGTACATTTAGTTTATTATTCTTCATTTCAGGCACCCTATATCATTGCGCAAGTCAAGATGCCTCAAATTTAAAGTGAAACGCGTGTACTACGCAAACGAGTGCCGGTCTGGCTCGAGGCAAAGCAACGAGGGGCTAAACGCATAACCACTTGGTTGAAGACAAGAAAAACAATGGCCGCGTGGGACGCGTACTCCCTGCCAGTAACCGCACGACGGCAGTAGCAGGTGTGCCAAGGGCGTCAGTCACTGGATTTCCTGAAACGCTCCCCTGCGGTTCTGAATGTGACGCGTCTTCGGCAACATTCCCGTGGCAGGAGTTGAAAGCGGGCAATGCCTCTCCCAATGCATCAAGCGACCAAGGCCTCCGGGCAGCCTTAGACCGCACCTAGGGTAGAGGAGCGCTGCTCCCTCTCTCGTCATTTCGCAATGCGGGGTGTAAATAAGGAAATGGCGTGCACCCACTTGTGATTGGCAGTTTTGTTCCCACCCGCCGCGCATTTGTTTTGCCCCTGGGTGTCCGCGGCAAGTGCGGTTTTCACGCCGCTCGTCGAGCAGAGCGCCCCTCGACGGAGGGATGACGCATTCGCGGGGTGCTTTTTTTTTTTTTATGCCCACGCGTCTGCACACGTGTGTGCGTGCAACGCAGCGCTCTCGTAAAATTGCTCTGAAGCCGAAAGCGCGCGGAACACGCCACGGTGCTTACGACGGTGAGAAAAGCAATTGGTGGGATGAGGGTTGTTTTCTTAGACGCAGCGAAAATAGCATACGGCGTCGCATCATCCAATAATTACGGCCCCTAAGTGAGAGAAAAACGCCGAGGGAATGCAGGAAATTGTATGCTTTTAAAACATGTAATTCAGGAGTGCAAAGTGTGATCGAGGATAGAAAGAAAGAAGAAAGCGGGCACACGTGAAAAGCGCGATGAAAATTTGCAGCGGACAAAAAAAGTGACTCAAACTATTTAAAGTTGTTATGACCCTCGAAACTAACTCACTTAGTATTGCTCAGCACATCATTTATTTAAAATGGTGCTTACTTTATGATTTGAAGTCGGAATGTGAAGCACAATGCATTAAACAACGTTGATTGAGCTGCTCGAACAGTTAGTTCATTCAGAGGTTGAAGTATATTAAGAGTTGAAAATAGAAGCGGAGAACAGCAAAAGAGAAACGAACTGCATGATGCGAGGAGTTTGTAGGAGTCTACGGGAAACACCAGAGCCAAGGAGATGAAGCGTTTGGAATTCCGCATTGTTTATACAGCACACAAAACATGAATACAAGGAAGATGATTTTTTTCCCTCCACGCTCTCAGTCAATGCGAACTTCAAACATTACATGCGCTGTATTCGAATTAGCAGACAAAACCAATTACCCCTCTTCGATCTTCTAGTTAACAGGTCCGCTGTCGTAGCATCCTGCAATCTGTCAGCCTATACCCCATTACTATGCCTTTCCCCCTCTAAATGCTCCTGTTTCCATTAATTCACCACCCGTCTCTTACCACTCCCCCGTAGTGGGTATCTGCCATCTTTATTTGAGGCCAACCAACCAACCAACTTTACCGCCAGTACAGGCCTACAAGATGTTGACATTAGCATCGGTTTGGTCTGGTTACCACAAACCCAACCACTAACGTGGAGGGTGTGACTAATGTGGTGCTGAGCAGCGCATGCCCCAGTTGTTGCAGAGAGAATGCTCCTGAACTGCATTTGTTAGTTTATTTGTTATACCAGCCACCAACATTAATCGAGGATGTATCGTCACTGCTAGTCGTTGATGACTATTCGCGGGGTAGACTATTACCTACGTTAGCTCGGCATCAGTGCCACTTTATACTTACACTGTGACGCATCGCCACTCGTCTAAAACGTCAACAGGAAACCTGCAGTCAAGTTTTGCGTATCGATCGCAGAGCCGTAGCAGACAGCCTCGCAAGAGAAGTGAGTGGTTTCGGTGCACTTGTGCTTTTTCACGCCACCTGCCCGTGCTTAGAGGCAAGATCTAATGCGTTCTGTCGAAGCCACCAAAGGCGAGCGTTACCTAACTGGGCTATGTCGAGAGCAGGTATGAAGGAATGTTTTCAGCCAAACGCGCGCCTTTGATATGGTTGACAATGTGAGCACACGTTTGTAGCAGCACAAGCGGCTGACGGAAGCAGTTTTTAGGCGCACAGTGTAACAATTTTAGCGTCACCTGGGTCCAGCAGGTTGCCTGTATCAAAAATGTGGTTTTAGCGTATTCCGTCCTTATGCTTAATCACTGAAAAAAGTCGCATACTCTCGCGACTAATGGCTCAACACTGGCTTCCGCTGCGCATGCGCGTGACATGGCTGGTAATGAATGTGGTTAGCACCAAACAGAAAGGCAGGTGTTGGCCGTCGCGCCATCTGGTTTTTCGTGTCTGCAGCACTTTTTAGCTGTACAGCGATGTATGGTAAAATGCCCTTCCTACCCATCAGCCATAAAGGCTAATTTCATTTTGCGAAACAAAGTTGCGGCTACTAAACAAATATTAAGAGCATGCTTAACGGCAGATTGAAACACACCTCATCCTAATCCGGAAGCGCACAAAGTAAAAGGAAGTAAGAGGAAGGTAAAAGGAAAGGAAGTAAGGAAGTACTACGCTTCCGTAGTACTTTCACGGCAATACTATATGATCGTTATTCATGTGTTTATAATCAAACGTCACTCGCAAGCTTTCTTTATAGCTGCCTTTTAGTGTTTTCATAGTTAACTTCAAAGGTGCACGATTTGAAAATTTTTGTGGGTGTATTCAAGCATCAAAAAATCGATCCTAGTTCCTTGTGCAGTCTTTCTGAGTTAAGAAATTTTTCGATGACTTCTTGACTACACTCGATTAATTAATTCGAGCTCGCGACTTGGGTGTTAAATTAATCGGTGCGAATTTGGGCTCCATATATGTGAAAGAAGCTTTCCAGTAGGCGGTCTTACTCAAAGTTGTATTACGCACGCCCTCTAAAAAAATTAGTCAGCCGGTTTTAAGCGGATATTGAAACTGCGAAACGAACTCAGCGGCTTCATTATTTACGAACCTACAAGCCGCATTCTAGACGCTTGTGACGATTTATTTCAGAAGCGCACCGGCATTTGAGAATTTGTATGAGCATCGCAAGAGGCATCATACGTGCCAAGAAGGCATCGGAAATTCGGGACAGGACCCTGTTTGAAAACTCATCCATTTTCGTGCCTCGGAATTCTTAGCGAAATGAAGAAGAAATTGAAGTCCTTTCTAGGGAGCGAGCGACTTTTTGACGTTTTCGTAGTTACCGACCTAACGAAGTTCCAATATTCGTTCAGCTTCTATACTCATTGCTTCTACGCTTTCTCTTCGTATCTCTCTCTCTCTCTCTCAAGTTCTCAAGAACTCCGTTGAATTGAGGCGCTTGAAAAAGGGAGGCCGTGCTTCCGGCTAGAGATATATAGTGCGCTACAAAGTCATTTTTCATTTCACTGTTCTTACGCCACGGCGGAAACCGCAGTTCAAGATTCATTATAAGCTATAACCATTCATCCCTTTCGCACACATTCAAGTCGGCGAGTCAGGTGGCTTCCCCCTTTGAAAAGGGCCTCGAGCTGATTTATGCCTCGTTCGGTGGGGACCGCATAATACCGCGGCCCACGGGCGCCCCGGCGATGAGGCCATTGCAGGGGGCCACGGCTGGCTCCCCTTTTCCCCCATACCTTCCCCTCGCGTTTCCCCATCTACGCCGCCATCCTACGGGCGCACAGTGTCTCGAGAAATAGAGTCAATATATATTTGGCCCTCGCCGTTCTTCGCAATATTTGAGAAACGCTGGGACAGCGCTTATGGCTTCTGGTTTTCAACCTGCTTCTTCTTGCTTGCTTGTTCACGTTTATGGACTTTTCTTTTTCTTTTCATTTCTTTAATATTTACTCCTTTCGCTTACCGCATTCCATCTTTCTCTTTATTCAACACGATGGTATTTCCGGAGAAGGTACGTGAGATGAAAAGCTGCGGAGCAAACCAAAACCAGCTTGCTTTCTTTGGCTTATAAATATATCCATTCACTTGAACCAATGTAAACGTAGTTATATAGAACCGATTGGTCGTGTAAGGCAGCGTGAACGCCTTCTGACCTTTAAGAGTGATTGCAAAACTAACAATTCCTTACAATGTGTGATACAGGAATCATTATTTGAAGTCATCACTTCAATCGGAAGTTCCTATATTATTCCTGGTAATTATTTTGGGGACAATGGTTAAGCAGTAGATATTTTATATGTAAAAAAAAGTGAATATATTCATGATTTTGCCGCACTTTCTCGCGCAGCACTAATAAATAGTCTCACCTCTACCTGTGTAGTGCCGTGTAGACAACCAGTGTCTAAATACAGCCGTAATGCTAGTCTTTGGAACATGTTTCCTGATGCATATTTTTAGAATGTATTACGGCACTCTAGTTTTGGCACCGACAAATAAATCAAATAAATGCATGCATAAGTAACTAGTAGCGTCTGAAGATGAAAGCATGCGGACGTATCGTTAGGGGTAGTTTTCAAATGTACGAGTTCAGAATTCGGGCTTGAGGAAAAAACACAGAACGTTGCTAATGTCACGTGTAGCAAAATGAACGCGCAAAAAAACCCACAATCAAATCTACAACTACTCAAAATGTTAAAGCATAAGTACAATATTTGGCATTCCAATTACGTTGGCGTATTTTCACTATTTTTCGAATAGGAACGAGTATTGGAGACTGCAAATTTTTGACTTCCTTTGGTATTTCACGTTCAAAAAAAAAAAAATTACTCAAGAACTCAGCACAACTAACGCTCGCTCGCGTTACTTTTCAGTGCGCAACAAAGGAGCAGGTGCCTGTCAGCTGTCAGCAAGTCAGAAGAGGCTTTCATTTCTTATCCGCAGGAAAACGCGACTGAATAAGACGTGAGCCTTGCAAGTGTGAAAAGAAAAAGAAAAGAAAGTGGAAGAGCCGACTCGGAGACAGCGAATCCAGTCTTCAAAAGATATGAAAACAGCCAGCGGAAGTGTGTCGCAGAATCGCTACTGTGCGGAAGGGTAGAGGATTCAAAACGAGACATCGGCTCTTGGCGTAAGCTTGACAAGTAAAAAATTCAAGGAACTCGCTCAGGAACATTTCTGAACGCAAAGTTCCGCGCCAGCTCCGGTTCGCTCTTTTTTTTTCTACCTTTCTTAATCGATCCGGTGAAAAGAAGTTTGGCTAGAGTGCATGCCGGCAGCGAGAGAGCTCCGGTTGCATCACTTTTATTTCTGCTAAAAAAAAGAAAAAGAGCTCTGTACGAAAAAACAAAAAGTGCTAATAACAAAGAGCACAGAAGGAAAAGAATAGCCGGCTTGAGCGGAAGCAGGAGTTGTTTAGCTTCTTTTGAGCCCATCGATTTGGTCTCACCTGAAACACTCCTGGAGGAGACAGAGAAGAAAAAAACAGGCAATGACAGTCCCAGAGAGAGATATAGATAAGCAGTCACGGAGCTGTGCAGGAGTCGTGTCCGTTTCTAGCGAGTAGTGCGGTTGATAGGGAGTTTTACGAAAACCTCCTTGTCGAGAAAGATGCGCTTTCGGGTATCCTTGTTTTTGGCACCTGTTTTGTGTACAGCTATTTTGGTCATATAAACTCAGATGTTTTTAAATGACAAACGAGGATTTTGTCAGCATCCATGAAATAAACCTTTATTTTTCTTTGATGTTGATGGGTACTACTAAAGACACGGTTAAGTCTTAAACATTATAAACACCGGGAAGCACGCAGGAGTTTTTCTTTTTGTCTGTTTTGCAGTCAGTGGTACTCGTTTTATGCATTGATATCAGCAGCGCAGATCGCGGTACGGCAAATGGCTATTTCTTTTAGCAAGCAAGATATTTCGTTCGTTTAAGCAAAGCTAACATTCCCCTATTTTCTGCCTACGCGTTCTTTTCTCGAGATGGCTAGAACAAAGCAGTTGATAGCTGCTGGTATGGATGCAGACTTATGAGCCAATGAGATGAACCCCGTAGGCAGACATAGCAAACCGCGATATTAACTGTACAACATGATACGTGTCAGCAAGCATTGTACCAACGCTTTAGTAATAATCTCGAGATAATCATGAATTCTCGTTTTGTAATAAAGCCTGTAGCCCTCAGCTTCTGTGCGACCACCATAACTCTATTCCCACCGGCCACTGTTATGACGCCTTTTCCCTCCCTATGCCCTTATGCCAAGAGCATACAGAGTTCAGAATCTGGACGTTTGACTTCAGGCCGAGGTCGACGTGTGAACCTCTCGTTACATAACTTCCTCCCTCTCTCTCCAGTATTTGAAGAAAATTCACAAATAATAACGGTACGAAACACTTGTACAGAACGTTCAATTTTCCGAATGCGCCTTTTGTAGTATTTAGGGCCACGCAAATGGGCGCTTTGGCATTCTAGCTATTATCCTGTGGCGGCAGAAACTTTCGGCCAGCCACTATTTTGTGAATTCACGAGAATTTACCGTGATCGTGTTGATGACATACTTCAGCTGTTACAAAAATTGGATATTTGGTTGAATGGTTGGTCGGTTTACGGGTTTAACTTCCCAAAGCGACTCAGGCTATGAAAGACACCGTAGTGGAGGGCTCCGGAAATTTCGGCCACCTGGGGTTCTTTAACGTGCACTTGCATCGCACAGTACACGGGCCTCTAGAATTTGGCCTCCATAAAACTGGATATTTACCTGCATGCTATTAAAGTGTAGCTTCGAGCAAATAACGTTACAGCACCCACTTCTCCGTGCCCAACGCCACATAGAGGACGTTCGAGGTGACGGAACGTTGCTTGAAAACCAGGAGAATGAACCATTGTCGCAAATTCAAAAGAATGAAACTGGATAAAACTGGTCGACTGAACAAAAATGGCGTTAACCGGTACACCTTTTTTTCTACAAACTATGCTGTTCACGTGTATGTAGTAATTCTGACAACCGCTTCAAATAAATGCGTGAATAGAGGCGCGCTAGAGATCATTCAGATGAAGTCAGAGTTGGCTGCTTGCTATACCGACACCTAAACCGAAAGCCGTTTAGCGTAACGTAACTTGCGTGTTCGCAAAAGACTGCCTGATGGAGAGAAGGATGAACATAGAAGCATACGAGCAATATGATTTTAGGTTACAGAACTGTGCAACGAGTCATTAGGCCTACTTTTTTCAAGATTTGATGCTTTTTGAGACGAAATGCTCCTTTGACCATGCGCATTTCTTGAAAAGGAAACATTTGAAGTCAGCACAGCTGGGCATATCTGGGCATATCTAAAATACGTAAAACGTCGACTTACGGCGCGTTTTGAGCAGTTGGCTCACCGACGACCCTGTTTCAGCCGCTACCGTAACCATCGCTACCACTTTTGTGACTCTCATTGCGACGTTCGAAGAATTTGTCCTTTTTCCTGATTGACTTTCTCTTCCGAAAACCGGTCGACCCAGCTAACTGTTTCTGGCAATACAGTGATGTAATAGCATGCAAACTGCTAACTATCGACACCAATCATTCGATAGCGGCAACAAGGAAGGCACCCTGTTATCTTCCACGTTCACCTTGTCTTTCACAGCGCAAAAAAAAAAAGGAAATTACTGAAGCCAGCTTGAACATCTCCAAAAATAAATAGATCTACGTATGAACAAGTTAAGCTAATTGAAGAAAAGACCCCTGATTTTTAGAGCAGTCACCAACCTCCCAGCGCAGATACAGTGGATAGGTAGGGAAGAAATTTCCTCGGCAATTCGACGCGTCCGGAAGTTTCGGCGTGGCTGCGCTTTCCGTCATTGAGACGTGCCCTCGGGGGAACGTATCGCGCGAGCTCGTCCCCACCGGCCTCGGACATCACTCTTCCCCTAGCGTAGGCAAACACTCGCTCGTAACCGATCTTGTGAGTCGGACAACGTCGATTCCTTAGGGCGTTTAGTGGCAGCCAGCGCTACTGTTGTAGCAGCGATAAATGTCCATTTGGGTCAGCCCTTGCCGCTCCTACGTTTTCAAGAGTACGGCCCAACGCTATCGGCTTGGCACAATTGCACTCGCAATCACAAGGTGGGGTCCACAGTCCTAATTGCCAGCCGCGAATAAGTGGGGAAGACATATTTGCCCCTTTATTTCAACCTCAAATCTGGCTCCTAACGTGGGGATTTCGCTTGGGACATCACACGACTGTCCCTCCAACTCCAGTTACGCTTTTTGTCCGCACCTGAGATGTGCTACGCCTAGCGTGATTTTTAGTCGCTAGGACATCCGACATGCTTTCCTTCGTGCGAGGGGAATTCCGCTGCGACAGGTTCGCAAATGCCGACATGCCATGGGCAATTTTTCACGAGCTTTGTGAAGACAATTCTTCACTGCGATAACCCCGTGACTAACATCAAGAAGTCATGAGGTCCAGTCCCAGCGGAGTTACCAAGCCAGAAGCGCGTGAGTGTGGAAGCCTCGTGATTGGCCCGAGTTTTTCTCAGAATACTTGATTTGCTATCTCTATTTCCACTCCAGGAGTGGCTTATCCGGAAGCCGTGTGCCCTGGGTCCACGGGTGTCACAACGAACTTGCTGCGCGTTTCTCCGAATGCAGCTTTTAGCGAATCAAGCCAAATGACGCGCACCATTTAGTCCTTCCAGTTTTATTCCTGTGGCAGCGAAAACTTTTCGCGGGCCGTTGTTCTGTGAATTGGAAACCACGCGCGAAATTCACAGTAACTTTGCAGGAATAATGAAAATAATGACATATTTAGGGCGTTAGAAGAATTGAGAATTTACTTTCATACTCTCCTAGCTTCCCTTGAACCAGTAAGGCTACAGCGCACGTCATTCAATACCCAACACCGAAGAGGCAACATTGGCAGTGTCTAAGCATCGCATAGAAACTAGCAAACTGAACGATTTTCTCGCTTTGAACTGAATAAAAATGTCGCTAACCTAGACAGTTTGTTCAGTGGACCATGCCGTTTATGTGCGTAGTCGCCCTGTCAACTTCCAAAAAATAAGCGCATGAATAGAGGCTCACTATAAGTTATTCAGATGGGGTTATGGTTGGTTACACACTATGCCGGCAGCTAAATCGAAATCCGTTAAGTATGACCAACTTGCATATTCGCAAACGAGTCCATGATCGAGGGTAGGTCGAGTATAGTATCTAGCTTGCGCGTGAATATATGAATGGTAATAAGACTGCAGGTTTTAGGACAGCACAACGAGACGAGTCGTTATGTCTACCTTCTTCATGGTTTGATGCTTTCTGAGACAGAATGCGACCTTCATCAGTGCATTTCTTGTCAAAGAAGCGCTTGAAATGAACAAAACTTTGCATGGGCGTACATGACGCACGTAAAAAGTCGACTTATAGCGCGTTTCCAGCCGTTGCCTCACCGGCGACCTTGTTTTTGCCTGCGCCATAAACATCGCTAACACCTTGTGACTGCCGCAAAATCGTCCGATGAATTTGCCCCTTTTCCCCATTTGCTTTGCAATTGGAATACTGTTCTGCCAAACTAACTGCTTCTTTTGGAAGTACAGTGATGAAATGGCGTGGGAGTAGTTCGTTACCGAGACCAAGAATTCGATGTCGACAACTAGGAAGGTACCCTGTTATTTCGCACATCCACATAGTCTTTCATGCCATGAAATACGAACAAAACCAACGGTGAGAATGTCCAAACACAACTAGCGCTGCTCAGGGAAAAAAGTTGGAGGCTTATCAAGGTTAAGCCCAGTAGATGCGAAGCAGCCTTCGTTTGGCATTCTTATTATTAACGTCCTTAGCGTTTGGAGGCATCTTGACCGCATACACGCCCGGCGCAAAGACCTGGCGCGGTTGCGGGCACAGAGACTGACGCGACGGCGGGCGCGCGCCGCTTCATCCCTGGCGTGACGTCACATATCACGTGATGCAGCGATGGTGGCGCCGCCGCCGCGTCGCGCGCGACGGCGCGAACCGAAGCGTGGAGGCCTCCGCCGGGCGACGTCCGACGGCGCAATATGAGGCCCCATCTGCAGCCGGTGTGACGTCATCACGTGACGTCACATCATGTGATCTCACTTCAAGGTCAATGGTGGCCACCGCCGGGCGTCGCGCGAAGGCCCGAAACCTACGTTAATATGCTTCGCATAAAAATAAGCAAACTGAACGGTGGACAAGAGATTTGTCGAGGGGCCGCCAACCTGCCAGCATAGCAACAGGTCATACGCAGGTAACACTACGAAATCGTAAAGAAAAATTCGCACAACCTTGGAAGCCTCACTTATGAAGGTGATGTTGGGTAGGTTTCAGTAGCCTTTATCACAAAGGTTGCGGCTAATTGAAATGATCTCTATTATGTGCTGTTTGTGGCGACATAAATTGCTAGCGCACTTTCTGTTGTAAGTATTTATTTGCTCTCTTTTTTTTTTGCCTGTATGCACACTGACCGTTGTTGGCGCGTAGCAACGTTAGGTTGGGGCGGTGTCTGAAAGAATGACGTCGCACATCCTCGTTCTCGCTAAGAATGTCTTTGTGTCGCATTCGCCGTTCGGCTTGTGCCTTTGCCCGTGCTGTCACCAGCGCTGATTAATCTCAGTTTTAGCGAATTGCGGTTGTTCCTGTGAAATACCGTGGTTATGCAAAAACTATCACATATACGACAAAATCATAGTATTATCGTATGCCAAGGGCACAACAAAACGGCGGCCTCAGAGAAGGATTCGGTGCCCCTCCGAAGAGCGCGAGCCCAAGCGACAACAGAGTGTGGAACGTAAGCGCCAATAGCGACTGTATGCGCCGAAGAGTGCGCAGAAGTATCAATGAACCCTGAACTCCGTGCTGTTCACTCTGAGAAGACAGAGCGCTGCAGAGCGCTGTGCCACAAGACTCACATCACCCGATGGCGTTTAAGTGCGCTCACTTCTGGAGAGCCGATGCCAAAGAATTCCTCAGTGCCGAGGCGGGACAATAAAGCATACAAACGCGTATCCTGGCCGCCGCCCAAACTTCCTGCGTGCCGACGACCGCACCCTGTCGCGTTAGCGTAAACCTTGTCAAGAGAATCGGGCTGAGCGAAATTACCTTGCGCAAAGGGTTGACTCACGCCCGACCGCAAACCCGCTAGACACTAACCCATCTCTAAACCAACCGGAAAATTTAAGCACAACCAACCGATTCAACCTACATCTGTCAGGTTCATTTAAATTTCCTGATCGTCAACAATCGGGGTATTTACATTGGCCGCGGTGGCTCAGTCGTTAGGGATTGCCGCGGTGTCGTTACAGCTGTCGGCTACTGAGCCGTAGTTCCCGGGTTCGAACCCGTTCGCGGCGGCCGCGTTTCGATGGAGGGGAAACCCAAAATGCGCCCGTATGCTATGCTGTGCGATGTCAGCGCACGTTAAAGATCCCCAGGTGGTCGAAATTATTCCAGAGACCGCCTCTACGGCACCTCTTTCTCTCTCGTTCTTCTTTCATCGCCACCTCCCTCGTTCCTCTTACGGTGCGGTTCAGGTGTCCGCCGGGAGGTGAGACAGATACTGCGCTATTTCTTTTCCTCAAAAACCAATTTTCAGTTTCATTCACATGAACTTAACAAATGTAGGCTGACAAATGTAATTTTCTCTGCCGCTGCTAAAAAGGCAGACGTGGTGGTCCCCCCAGGCTATCGTTTGTACTGATGCTCTATTGTCCGTGATGCGACGAAAGGACCTCAGTAGAGTTTCGTGCTTGCGAGAGAACTGCGCACACGACGGATTTCGCAACTTCAGTGGCATGATGGGTTCCCACGGTACAGCAACAAGCAAGATGCTCAGAAAGAAGGAACAAAAAACACACGCGCTGACTATGACTTGAACGTTACGGTATATTATGCAGTCATGAGCAAATAGCCTAACTCGAGGTAAAACATAGTTGGGCAATAATTGATTTATATTAAAGAGAGGAGCGCTCAAAGGATTGTCTCCAGCGCTACCCCATGGTTAGTGTTGGAGAGCGCCTCCTCTGCAGAGCTGTCTTGAGAATAAGAGGAGTTGTAGTTGCTAATGGGGGCAGAGTAGAGTGTAGCGAGAAGGAAGCCCTTATTGCAAGTAATGACAGAAGGGCGAATCCACAACAGAGTTAGTATGAGTAGAAGAATGTGCTGATGGACGCAATCAAATTCTTGGGAAAGGTCGAGAAGAACAGCATCAACCTGATAGCCAGCATGGATGGATAAATTTAAAGCATAAAAAAATTTGGCGGGCTCACTTAGTGCTGGCATTTAGAAAGAAAAAAAATTGCTGTTTTCAACAACTTAAGACTGCCACGTTAGGCAAAAGTCCATCAAAAGGCCCTTTTCCAAAGCGGAAAAGGCGTACTCTAATGACAATATTGTTTGCGTCGGAGCTCAATATGAGAGGACTGTTCGAACGGAAAATGACTGCTCCTGGCGTGTATACGTAAGGAAATAAATCGTTCTCACCAGATGCGCGTACATATTGACAAATGCAGCACCCCTCGCAAGGGCGCGGCATTGCGTTCCGAAGACTTTTGCTTTGATCGGAGGTCAAGAGCTTGGAAAATTCTCCGCCTCTTCTCTCTCCTACCCTGATTCTGCCGTCTGAGTTTGTGTCTACCTTTACACCTTTAACCCCGCAGTGTGCTTTTTATAGAGCTATTTCTATAATAATTGGGAACTGAATCGAACAGCGATAAAATGAGAGCACCGGATAGAGAGGCAAGGAAAGAATAAGGAATTCGACAGTCCTGTCAGTATTGATTTTTTTAATTAAGTTTTTTTCCCCAGTGGTATTAAAGAACAGAATTTCCAGTCCAACGCTGCTGTCTAGTCTACTTCCATTGAAGCCTTTGTATGAAGTGTTAATATTATTGTTCTTTTTTGTCACAGCTGGTGAGATGGTATTGTTTTCAACACATTTAGTTGTTTGATATCATCATCATCATCAGCCTGACTACTCCCACTGCAGGGCAAAGGCCTCTCCCATGTCTCTCCAATTAACCCTGTCCTTTGTCAGTTGCCGCCACTGTATCCCCGCAAACTTCTTAATCTCATCCGCCCACCTAACTTTCTGCCGTCCCCTGCTACGTTTGCTTTCTCTTGGAATCCACTCCGTTACCCTTAGGGACCAGCGGTTATCTTGCCTTCGCATTACATGCCCTGCCCAAGCCCATTTCTTCTTCTTGATTTCAACTAAGATGTCATTAACCCGCGTTTGTTCCCTCACCCACTCCGCCCTCTTCCGATCTCTTAACGTTACACCTATCATTTTCCTTTCCATAGCTCGCTGCGTTGTTCTTAACTTAAGCTGAACCCTCTTTGTTAGCCTCCACGTTTCTGCCCCATAGGTGAGTACCGGTAGGATACAGCTGTTGTATACTTTTCTCTTCAGGGATATTGGTAAGCTACCATTCATGATATGAGAGAACCTGCCATATGCGCTCCACCCCATTCTTATTCTTCTAGTTATTTCCCTCTCATGATCCGGATCTGCGGTCACTACCTGCCCTAAGTAGACATATTCTCTTACTACTTACTACTTACTACTGATATTACTTTACTTTATTGACCTCCAATCAGATAGAACCATTATAGAAGGGCTTTAAATATTTAGACTGCACTGATTACAGCCATTATTGCCCTGCATCTTTCGCATCAGCTTTGCATAAGAGCATGGATAATTTTGTTCTAAGTACCTATATTTGAATCCATTTTTTTTTTGCTTACAGTCCTGCAAAAACTCTAGATAGGGCGGCATAATTCATACATAAAAGTACCAAAAACTTTGCACGCATGCAAAGGTAGGAAACTATGAAAGACGAAATAAATACGTAATATCAGGGAAAGCTATCCCAGTAAAACAGGGCTGCTGCAAATTATATCTATTAAACCAATTCGCTTCCCATTTAGTACAGTTCAGTAAGTTGCGCTGTACTGGAGCTGAGTGCTCGTTCTGGTATACAGTGGTATGATCGATTGACAACTATAGTGCTTCTGGTTTACCGGCTTTAAACAAAACTGCATGGGACAATGGTCTGAGGTGAGCTGACAATATAACCAGCTATTCATGAAAGGTAAAGCCTTAGACAAGTGTCGCTTGTAACTTCTAGCAATGCGGATATAACTACAAAAGCTTAAAGCGCACAGTGTAACCAAGAAAAAGGTACAAAAATTTCAAAACGAGTGTAGGCATTTGGGTTGATGTGAGGATGGCATGTAATCAAACTCTGAAGCAACTGAGAACTCTCTAAAAGCTAGCTGGCCACATCAGATTAGTCTTGTACAAGTTACAGAAAATAACGATAATTATAATTTTTTTAATTTTTAGTTTAACTGACTTCAGTGTTCAGCTACAGCCAATAAGAAGTAAGTGAGCAGTTACGCAAAAGTAATAGATTAATATTGCGTCATTTTAGAGCGCTGCCGTGAGGAGCACGTTCTCATGTTGAGCGACATGCCTCGCCGTCGGCGTAACCGAGAGCGGCGCGCAAGGAGGAATATCGAGGAGGAGGGAACGATGGTTGCGTCAAAGCAGGTTGCGTGGTAGCGCGCACCGTCGTCTGCTGGCCGATGACGTCATAAGTAAGGTATGCGGCGAGCGCATCGCAAGTAAAGCCACTTGTCGCCACCGCTCACTCAGAGATGGCGCTAGAGTAGCCGGCACCGATGTCCGTTCGCTTGAGGCGAGGCTCAGCGGCGGCGGATCGCTGTGCCCGCTGTCCGAGCCGATACCGAGAGCAGCTTCCGTACGGCACTGTGTGTTCCATATGCTGTCGCTTGCTTTTCATATAACGCAGCAGCTGCGCTCAAAAATTGCATTACCGAGACATGTAATTGTCAAATTTTTTTCATCCATCTTTTATTAGCATAGCACAAATATACGCGGGCGAAAACGAGCTGGTGCGACTTGCTTGACCTAAAGCCTGTTGCAGTAGATACGTTACTAATTTCACCTGCAGCTTTTTTCTAACGTTTTCGTCGACATTTTTCGCACACTTTCGTGCGAACATATCAGTAGCAACACTACAAAGTATCTCTATATACGCACCGGATTGAATTGTGTTGTTCCACGGTCGGTCGTGGGGGAACGCGCGCGCGCGTTCTTCTATAGACCGGCCGTTGTTATATTAACATAAGAAAACCTTGCGCACCACCTCGATATTGCAAAGTGCCGCGCTTCGCTGTTATTCGCGCTCTGAGGGGACAGACGTTTTGTTGTGCCGCTGTGACGAAATGCGAAGCGTGCAGAACTGGCTGGTCAAATGCGTGTCGTTTCGGCTTGCATTTGAGGACGTCTTGGCACGCGCGGTTTCTCTCTAGTTCGACCGTGGCGCATGAACGGTAGGGAATTTGGTGCTGCACCAGTGTTTGCCATTGAATTCAGGTTCTCGAAGGTATACAATGGGTCGCCACTTGATTTTAGAAGAAAAAAATTAGTTTAAAAGAATACTTGCATTTGATTGCTGAAAAAATAATCGCATTGACGAGAACTCTAACGCAATTAATGCATTACAAAATTGTATTTTACTACAACTAATTATTACTTGTAACCGTTAAGTACAAGACTGCAACTTATTCAAAAAATAATTCTTGGAGACAAGGAAAGCATGAAATATAGCATGGCGCGTTTTTAAATGAAGTAAAAGAAGTACAGCCTTATAAAGCCGGCTTAGCACAAGACGAAACTCATAAACCAAATGATTGCGAAACACTGTTTTATAACGGCGAAGGAATGCGCTTCACTGCGGCAATGCGTACTACACTCAAGGATCCATTCTGTGAAATGGGCGTGGTTGAGCCAGTGTACTGCGTACATTTTTTTTGGCACACGTAGACTTCCCAGGACAACAAGCAGCCCTTTCTACAGCAACACGGCATTGTTAGTAGCTCGGCGGTTTAGACGGTTGTTCACCTCTAGCACATCCAGAACACCCAGTTGTAGATGCAGTCGTTTCCTCTCTCACCGTCGCTCTCACGCGAGCGTTGTACAAGGATCGATAGCAATCGATCAACGGCATTCATGTCCAGAATGACAATGTACGCGCACTGCTGGGAAAAAAGCCCGGCTTCGGCCACGATGATGCGAGTGTGGAGAATCAGTAATCGCGAATATAAGCAAGTGTACCCGTATTCTCGGGTTTTGCGGACGTATGTGCAAGAAAACGTGTATCTATACATGGATCCATAAGTTACGCATCTCCAGATTTAATGATAGAAGAACACGCACCTTCACGTTTTTTATGGCACTTTAATGTAGGCAAATTGGATGACCGATCCATACTTCTACCCCTGCTGTCATTACGGTGGGAAGAAGCAACTCAAAGTCTAGACAGAAATAGTGCGGTAGTGCCTGCGCAATGCGCCGCTTTTCGCGATGCATAAAATATTACTTTGCTATTTTCGCGCATCATATGAAGTGCTGCCTCCATCAGAAGCTTCTTCTAGATGATAAGAATGATTACTTATGCAGAAATCATCAAATCTAACGTGCCAAAAATAATTATAATTCTGAGGTTGTGATGGTCTTGAAGTGGCACATGTTCAGGTGGTTGAATGGCTCTAGCGCGATGCGCCGGCCCTTGTTAGCGTTTCATGTATGAAAGGGAAAGAAATAAGACCTGAACTCTAACGACTGGGCGACTAAAGCAGCGTCAAAAGCTTCGTTCACTGGTTAACGAACCGGGTGGGTGGGTCCCTGCAAAACGTGTTAAAAAGCGTAGAATAGTGACTTCGAGGTTTTCTTTCTCTTTTTTTTTTCACGAAGCGCATTTAGAATCTAGTTGCCAAGGTGGCTCAGTGGTTATGGTGCTCGGCTTCTGACCTGAAAGACGCGGGTTCGACCCCGGCCACGGTTGTCGAATTTCGATGGAGGGGAAATTCTAGAGGCCCGTGCACTGTGCCATGTCAGCGCACGTTAAGGAACCCCAGGTGTTCGAAATTTCCGTAGCCCTTCACTACGGCGCCTCTCATAATCTGAGTCGCTTTGGGATGTT
This sequence comes from Amblyomma mixtum, assembly GCF_055824585.1. Classification (NCBI taxonomy): domain Eukaryota; kingdom Metazoa; phylum Arthropoda; class Arachnida; order Ixodida; family Ixodidae; genus Amblyomma; species Amblyomma mixtum. The sequence continues at coordinate 24,172,076 of NC_143016.1, forward strand.
AAACCCCATAAACCAACCAACCATTTATAATCGCACTCATAAAGTAATCCAGCCCTTCCATTTTCAACTTTGCAGCATCAGTCTGGGCATCGACTGTTTTGAATGCGGTGGCCTAATGGTTGAGCATCCGCCTCACATGCGGGAGGTACGGGGTTCGATCCCCAGTGCCGCCGTTTACCCATCGATGGTACAATGGGTACAAGCTTCGCCTGGCCTGGAGCTCGGCTTAATCTGGGTGAAATTCTTGGGAAATGAGTCTTTGACTCCACTTTGAACAAGCGAAAAATACCTTGTACGCTCTGTGGCCGCAGATGCTTTTGCGCCATAAAAACCCAATATCATCATCATCATTTTTCTATTTGTAGCATTGCAGTCAGTCGTGTCGTGCTACACGAGTCATAGTACAGATACCAAAGCAAGCGTGGACAACCACTAGCAGTCTGACTCCCTCCCAGCTTGTGCTACAAAGAACACTTCCTAAAATATTATGTTTCAGGCTTCTAATACACTGTGATGCCAGGATTGAGTGCCGCGCAATACGTGAGCGTCAGTGTTGATATGCTACGTGTTCAACTGCAATTTTATTTGCGCCTAAATGACGCCTTCTACCAAGTCTTAAATAATTTTTTTTTCTTTTAATCACCAGGGGACAAGATCTTGAAGGATTCAAGCAAATCTAGGTAAGTAATACCTCCGCAGTAGACTGCACAAGAAATTACTGGTCGAAATAAAAGAAAATGCTACAAGGATAAACTGCGCCCTCAAACCACACAATATGAGTTATCAGTGAAGCAAGTGAACTCGCAACTCAAGTGAAGGACGCATCACAAGGCCAGCATCAGCGAGCTAGCCTAAGTAAGCATTTGACTTTCATCACATGAACGTTGCAATTACATGTGCTCGTAGGTGATACCGAGCTGGCACATAATTGATAGAATGAAGACAAAATGGCCTCAGTTCTTAAAAACAACACACTAAAAGATGTCTTCTTGTTAGCACGATATACAGCTGCTGACTTGCCGCATGTAATTCATGAAAAAAGAAACACAAAGAAGTAGATACGCTGCTTAAGGGAGCATTTCGCCATCCTCATTAAAAATACAGAGAAAAAGCTCACGAGATTTTTCTGCGTATTGCCGCGGCGTTGCAGACTTTCCACGACAATTTTCAAAGAGGATGTAGCAAGAAGGTAGAGCTTTCGAAACAACTTTGATTCGCACATCTTAAGACAAAACTGAAAATGAAAATGTCTGAAAAGTCGCCGCACGCTAAGAAAAAAGAAATCAACAAAGAAAAAACCTAGAAACTGGAAAGCGTTCAGCGGATTTCAAATGCTTTTACAAGGGCTGATGAATGACTATAAACATTTATAATGTCCACGTTATGCTGCTATGATGCGGATAGAAACAATAAGATAAAGGTAACGTTTCTGGAGTAGGTCCGTAACGTTTCTAGAGGACAAAAGTTTTAAAAAGACCATTTCTCTCTCCATTTCTCGCAACTCCGATCAATCTCACTCAGGCGTAAAATTTACGTCGGTAATTTCGCAGAAGTCTGCCCCGTTTCCGAATGGCTGCTTTCATTTTCCGAGAAAACCTGCGATTAGTGCGAAAAATGGCAACTATGAAAAATGGGCTTCATACACACACTAAGGCCCTGAAAGCTCGTTCCAAAAGAGTGAGGTTCCTTCAGATGAAACCAGATACATTTCATGGTTTTCTGCTTTCACGACAAAATCCGGTTATTATAGCACAGGTTACGTGTCGACATTAGAGGCCACTTACGTTCAGCCTGGTTTGTAGTGGTGCATTCATGAATATAAAAAAAAAAATGCTTTTAGTGATTTCGCCAGGATGCGTTTTACCACCATCGCTGTCTGGGCTTTTGCCACCTGCGATACAATGAAGCGATTCTACCTACATCTCTGTGGAGCGTGCTCCGATGGCTTTTCGCCAAAGGCCACGTCACCGATCACGTGGCATACGTAACCGGTCCCGCAACAATGACGTCACCGTCATTCGCCACATTACCGGACATAGAGCGGTGACGTCACTGTGAATCGATGCCACGTGACCACGCGATGGTCACGTGATGTTTTACGCCAACGACGTCGCCGCTCACGTCACAAGTGAGCCCTTATCAGCTTCGCTGTAAAATTAAACTTTTATACTGTCCCAACCAATCACGCTACGCTTGGGATGCGACGAGGTGTATTTTTACCCGCCAAAAAGGACCCATCCGTTGCGCCATACGTAGTAAAAGAAAGGCTAGCAGGCAAACCGACTGAGTGCTCGCACTCGTAATATGTTCTCAAAGAATTGGTCTCCAGCATTCTCGACTGTCTGGCCACGTGGTCGTGGGTAACACAACATCAATATACCGTAAAGGAATACTTAAGTTGTCATTATTATATCCAGGGTACACGAAACGAAAATGCCGTAATTACCTTTCGTGCTTGTTTTAGTCATAGAGTTTCTTACTATTACCTAGAGGGAAAGCTGGCAACTCGTCTATGGGAGTTTGCATGGAGACCCCTTGTGACCACTTCAGCCACCATGGGCGCTCAAAGCATCATGGGGCGGTGAGCTACCGACTGCAGAACAACAACTTTTGGACAAAAAATAATAGAAAAATAAAGTTGTTCGTTAACTACAAATGTCTTAACATTCAATATCTCGTCTAATGATTGCAACAAACGAGCAGAAAAGCATTTAAGTGCAAAGTTTGCCCAAAATAAGAGACGACTCGCTCTCCTATTGGCCAAGTATTGAACACTATAAAAACTAATATTTCGTAATTAACAGGCGCACTTTTAAAAAGAAATATGTTTTCAAAAAAATTTCGTTGCTTAAATACTTTAAGAGGTTTTTTAATGGCATTTCGGAAAAGTGAAAGCTTTTATTGGCGTCGTGTGTCGTTGCGTTTTCACTACTATGGTTTTTGCACACTGCGTTCGCGCGAAAGTCGTCTGCGCACACACGAACAGCGTTTTCGGAATGAAACATCTCAGTAGTGCCACTCAACGTTGCCGAAAAAATACGACTGTCTCGTAACAAGTAGCTCACCGCCCCATGATGCTTTGAGCGTCCATGGTGGCTGAAGTGCAGCGCCGCCAGCTTTCCCTCTAGGTAATAGTAAGAAACTCTATGGTTTTAGTCACGATGAAAAGGGTTTCACTGGAGAGATTTACTTTTCAAATGCACATCGCCTCCCCTTTTTCAAACCGTTGTGTATCTTTCAGAAAGTTTTCAGAAAAGCGATGCCTTGACAGTCATGCTCATTTATCTTGTTTAGGACCCTTTGAGGAATGCCCGACTGCGATATTTTTGTTCCTATATTGAGGAAGCTAGGAATGATTCTGCGAGGATTCTTCACCATCTTTAGAGGTTACAATGAACATTTAAAGACAACCTAGATAGTTAAGGACACTTAGTGAATACAGTATTGCGCTGGTCAAAAGTTCGTGGCCTGGCCAATAGCAGGAGCTAGCACACCCACTCAAGTCGTCCTTCTAGGCGCTTTGTTTTTACTGTTAGAAAGAGACGCTGGCAAAGTAAAGAAACACATACAACATACAAAAATGCAGTTTGTTTTCCCTCGCTTTGTCCTTGTCTGCTCTGCACAGTAGGAACAAATCATCATAGTAAACAAACTAGTACGGCAACGTTCAAAGAAGTCCTTGCAGAAGTATGCATTAACATACCGGCCATAATTCAGGCCCGCTCCACTCTGAGCTGGGGTTAGAAGCACAACGCCTCTACGACCTCCACGCAATGCGGTAAGTAATCTCTCAACAGCACCCGTATCAGCCGTCAGAATCAGAATGAGTTTATTGGTATAGGATAGAAATTACGCCACAGCAAATTTATACAGAAGGAAGCCCCATAGTCATTGATGTACTGGGACCTCCTGCATTATTATTTGAAACAGTATTAAATAATAAAACAGCAACTGTAACAAAAACTAAAACCATGAAAAATTATACAGTTATCACTGTAGTTAGCGATATAGTTAATAAAGAAAAGGTGTATGAAAATAAACGTAGGCTTGCACAAGTATTACGTAGTTGGAGGCGTACTATACAAAACAATAAAGAACAGGAGAGTAAAAAGTAAGCGATAAAGTTCCGCTAGGAGCTTCTAATGCGCAGTTCACAAATATGCTATTCGCATCCAGTGCCGTAAATTTAATACTTTTATTCTATGATTTGGAAACCAGCCTGAGTATTGTAATGAAGAATTGGAGATTTTAGGTACTTTTTTATTTATATAACGGATTAGCATATTTGAATTCCTCTGGTAAGGTATTCCAGAAAGAAAATTATGAAAACTGAATGATTTCCTTCCCATAACTGGTGCGTATTTCAGGTATAACTAGATGCCTGCTAATCGCAAATTTTGTAGCGTTAGTGTTGGTAAGCTCTCGCTGTAGAAGAGAAGGAATTGAGATGCGTCAAATAACTAGCTTATAAATGAAGATACCAAGGTTATGCTGAGCAAGCTTAGGTACGGAAGCAATTTTCAGTGAATTAAGTAAAGAGAGAGTTTGAATCGGACAAGTTGAACGTCATTATTTGGACAACTTGATTTTGAACTTCTTGTAAGGATGTCAGATGAGTACTGTAAGTGCTACATCAGCATATAATTCAATATGTGAGATGCGAATGCATGAACGAGTTGTAAAGTGTAATAATGTAGCCTCGTTAAAGTGTGAACGGGTTGGGATTAAAATTCCTAAGGTATAAGCAATCTTGAATCTAATACGAGCTGTGAGGGAATCAAATTTGAAATGGCGATTCAATTTTACTCCTAAAATTAATGATGCCTCAAATCAAAATACCATCAAATCAAAGGCTTGCTAGCTTCAAATGGCTTATAACATCAATCATTTCCTGTGGTGTAGTGGGGAAAAGAAAAAAAATGAGTGGGGTTGGTTATTAGATGCTGCATCACAATAGTTTATTGGCGAGGTAGGAATATCGTTAACAAACTAATTGATAAAACATCTGTAATATCTTTCGAATTAGTACATAACAGATTATCGTGCTCTATCTTGAATGTATGCACTGAAGAAGTATTTCTGTAAGTAAAGAACAATAGCGCATGTTCTCGTATTATTGCCACAATTTAAAATGCGATGCTCCGAATAGCTTTCTTGGCTAATCTTAGTTTTGCAGATGAAATATTGCTAATTTTTGTATCTGCTTGCAATTTAAGTTAAACTGTTGACGCTTTGTTTTTTAAAAGGGTTTTCTGTTTTCCTAATTTCACTAAAAAGAGCATTCATGATACACGATTTCTTGGAGCGGAATATTCTCTTTATCATTTTTGTTTTCCTCAATGGGAATGAACGTAGAAGGTAAGTAGGTTTAGAAATTAGGAAATTGCCTGTTGGGCATCATGGATCAACATGACCGAGGGCCAGTTAGTGTTAGTAACTGCACTTATGAACCTCTCTCTGTCGAGAACTGTTGAGGAAGATATGTTATTTTTCCTTGGTTTAGTGCTATACCGATTGAATATGGGATAATGGTCGATACCACCCATGTTGAGCACACCAGCACCCGGAGGAGACAATAAATTTCACAGAGCGTGATCGATTAAAGTGTTACTGTTGTCAAAAGTGCAGCGAATTGGAATAGAGATTGAGCATTCGAAGCGGAAAGCACAAGAAGAGGAAACGTAATTGAGGCTTCTAGAAGAATTTGAATTCAGAAGGTTTGTATTTATATCACCAAAAATGACGACGTTGTAGCTTTGACATGAAAGGGTACCGATTTTTTGTTGAAGAGCTGCACAGAAGCCAGTTGCAGACGATGATGATGAACGATGTATACATCCAAATATCTAATTTTATTATCGGTACTCAGAAAATAATCGTCAAATTTTATCAACAGGAATTCGCAGTCTCTTATTTTTAAATCTAGATGAAATGTTCGCTTGCACGTAAGAGGTTTCAATACATACATCGCTGCTCCATTGTGATTTGATGTCCCCCTATAACAGTATTTCGAGGCATACGATGGGAATGAAAATAGGTCTTTGTCACTGTCATTCAGAGTTGTTCCTGTAATGGTGATAGTCGAAGATCAGTTTGACAAGGCGAATAATAAATCAATGATGGCTTCGTAATTTTTGTGCTTGCTTCTCCATTAAGATGGAAGGCTGATCTTGAAGCGGTTGCTAAAATGTTGTTTAGCTCACTAGTCGAAAAGTATGCAGGTTTGTTTCTCGGTTTTAAAGCTCTTCAGGTAATCAGTTAATGGAAGAAAGATGTGCTCCTTTGAAAATTCGGTATACCGTGCGGAGAGTCGCTTTGCAAGCCTTGATCTGGCAGCTGTCAGTTCAAATGATTTTCCAGTCGTTCGCTTTGTTCAGTTCGCTGTCTTTAGAAAGCAATGCTTTGCTAGCAGCTGTCAGGCGGTCATTGAAACACACGGGGCTGTCAATTGGGCTTGTTATTCCTATGTCAGATAAAGTTAGCGGGGTCTTGCGCGCTTCGCTGACGAAATCTGCCTTCTTTGTTCGTGACTGAAACCTGGCAATGATGCTCTTTTCTTCCTTAGTGATAGTAGAAACACGATGAACGACGTCTAGATCAGCCGTTGATATGGGACATCTAATCTTTTCACCGACGGTTTCCAAGACTTGCAAATGTTCACCATGCGTTACAGGGACGTTTTTAATCTCGACATGGTGTATCCGTGAGTATTGCTCCATTTCTGAGATCCTTTTCGAGAGCGCAGTGTTTTCTCCTTTCAATGACTTGTTGTCAGCAGCTAGAGTGGCCCTTTATAAAGTTTCTCGATCATGTCATTCAATAATGATACGCTCTCCGCTACTAGGCCAAGCTCAGTATTGATTGTAGCAATGCCAACGTCCGAAGAATCTATAGCTTCGCCATGTATTTGCCTAAAACAATATCGGAAACTTGGTCGGCTTGATTACTAAGCTTCGATTCGATGTCGTCAATCCGTTTCGCTAGTTCGGCGCAGTAAGACACGATCAATATGAAGAAGCAACCAGAGCAGCAGCAGCAACAACAGAAAAGTAATGTATGAAGGAAAAGAGCACTGTAGCGTCTGGACTAACCTGTAAAAATATACAAGGAAGGGGAAAACCTCAGGTTGCTTGAGCCAACGTTTCGACAAGGGGATTTGTCTTCGTCTGGGCAAGTCCCCTTGTCGAAACGTTGGCTCAAGCAACCTGAGGTTTTCCCCTCCCTTGTTCATTTTGTGATCGCCAAGGACCATCTACCACACCCTCTTTCTACCCTGTAAAAATATAGGGGGCGACTCAGATGCTGCACGTTCCGCTGTCGCCTCTGTTGTTGTGGCGGTTCCTTGATTCCGGCTTCATTTTATAGGCAGAGGCTACTGAAAGGCCAGTTGGGCTCTCTCCCCAAGGTGGCTTTGTGCAGTCGAGCCAAAATCCGCACGTGTCGTCGGCCTCTAGGATGATGTGGCTGGTAGGTGAGGGTAGAAGCCGAGAGTCGGAGGTGAGCTTGGCTGTCTAAGAGAGATTTTGCCTGCACAATAATAAGTGCCTACTTAGATGCTGCGCTTTCCGCTGTCGCCGCTGCTGTTGAAATGTGTATTCAGCCCATAGTTTGAAGATGGTACGAGAATCTTGGTACTACCGAAATTACTGCGCAAAATAAGTAGAAAAGTAAAACTTGTTTGGCAGTTTCTTATATCTTGGGACCTTGCAAAACTTAAAAAAAATATTAAAAAAATCGCAGTCAGCTCAACAAGGGACCAGGTACCGCAAGGTGTGCATATTTAACAAATGTTTTTTTTTTCTGTGCGTCGAACGACATTGCATGAAGTTCCTGGTATATCACCTGAAATGCATATTGATTTGGGCGCGAAGACTAACACTGATAGTATTAAGAAGGATGGTAGAGTCATTACTGGCGGAGGTCTTTCGAAATGACTTAATTGATTTTATCAACGTCACTTGCACGCTTTGTTGTTCTTTCACTTGTCCCACAGTACGTGACTGTCAAACACCACGAGTGTTTTAGAGTCCTTCTTTTCGCATCCTGTAACTGAAACCGAAATGATAACTGTTTTCAAAACCCGAGAACTACTAAAGTTAAGAACAAAGACGGTTTGAAATCAAATCTTTTAATATGTCATTATTACACTATCGCCGGTAATGGCAAGCATCTCAAATCTGGCTCTTTCTGCACGGAGTCTTTCTAAACAACTGCAAATTGCTAAGGTTGTTGCTGTTAGCAAGGACGGTGCCAGAACAGATTTATCCAATTAAAGGTCAATTTTTGTGCTTCCTGTGCTTTCCAAGGGTTTAGAAAAAATTACATATACTAGGTTCAACAAATTCTTAGGGAAACACTCAGTGCTGTCTGACTGCCAGTATGGCTTCCGGCAAAATAAGGGGACAGAAATCGCGTTAATTAAGCAGGAAGATCTAATTATAAATGCTTTTGAAGAAAGAGAAATTGTTTTTGGATATTTTATCAATTTTTTGAAATCATTTCACGTAGTAAACCATTGTCTGTTGCTACAGAAACTAAACCATTATAAAATTATAGAAATAGGATTATCCTTAATAGAATCTTATCTTGTACATCGCATGCAGATGGAGCTTAATAATCACAGCGTATCCACTTTACTACCTCTTTTGTCTGGACTACCAGAAAGTAGCATTTTAGATCCATTTTTGTTTAATATCTACATTAATGCTACATTAATGGGGGCGTGGAACCGGCATGGCTGAAGCACTGCCGCTCACGTTTTTCCTGTTGCTTTTGCAGACACATGATGTCTCAGCTTTGAAGGAATGTTGCGGTTGTGCCGTTTCGTGTTCATCGCCTACGAGTTCACCCTTTTCGTCTGGGATATGCGCCGACGGATCAAGGAACGCAACTTCGTCTGCTGCTGCCAGGGACGATTCGACGTGCGTCGCCGCTGATTTCGACATATGTGCCGTACCGGTCTATGAACACTGGTGCAGTGATTCCCTTATCGACAGCCTACAAATACCGAGATCTGGCAGTCAACCAGGGGGGCGTGGAACCGGCATGGCTGAAGCACTGCCGCTCACGTTTTTCCTGTTGCTTTTGCAGACACATGACGTCTCAGCTTTGAAGGAATGTTGCGGTTGTGCCGTTTCGTGTTCATCGCCTACGAGTTCACCCTTTTCGTCTGGGATATGCGCCGACGGATCAAGGAACGCAACTTCGTCTGCTGCTGCCAGGGACGATTCGACGTGCGTCGCCGCTGATTTCGACATATGTGCCGTACCGCTCTATGAACACTGGTGCAGTGATTCCCTTATCGACAGCCTACAAATACCGAGATCTGGCAGTCAACCAGGGGGGCGTGGAACCGGCATGGCTGAAGCACTGCCGCTCACGTTTTTCCTGTTGCTTTTGCAGGTTAGTAACACGAACTTGCACTGTTTTCGCGCGCATTTCGTTTTGCCGGTTCCACCCCATGTGTTATTTGCTTGCCTCAGAACTCACTCGCAACCGAAAGGTTACTCGCGTCGTCGTTTTCGGTTATTGCGTCGTATTTCCTTTTATCTGTTGCTGCTACTTCTATGTGGTGATGTTGAGCCTAACCCAGGTCCGTCTACCGCAGAAACTCTGCAGATGCTTTTAGATGGCCAAGATACGATTAAGGCCAAGTTGAGTGCAATAGAACTGACCCAAGTTGAAAGTAAGAGAGCCATGCATGATCTCGGCAGCCGTATTGCATCGATAGAATCAAGAATAGCGAGCCTTGATGAAATGAACTGTGCAGTTGGTGAATGGAAAAAACGATTTGAATATCAGCAGCGGATGTTGAGTTCAGTAATGGCAAAGGTTAAGCATCTGGAGAACCAGAGGAGGCGCTGCAATTTGCTTTTCTTTGGTGTCGAGGATACAAAACCAAACGAGTCAAATGAGGACTCAGTAGAATGCGTAATTGACGTGTGTAATTCGAAATTAGGAGTTCAATCCGTAAAACTAGAAATTGCTCACAGGTTAGGCAGATTCAAGTCTGGTAGCAACCGTCCTCTAAAAGCGATTTTCGCCTCATACGCTGACAAGCAGAAGGTTTTAAAGAGGGCTTTTAAATTAAAAGGAAGTGATGTCAGTATTTCAGAGGACTTTTCTGAGGAAGTACGTAGAAAGAGAAAGTTTCTATGGCAGTTCGCAAAATCACGTGAACAAAGTGGCGACAAGATCAGCCTCAGGTATGACACTCTTATTATAAACGGCGAGAAGTACTTGTTTGATGATAATACAAATGAGGTCGTACCGATAGTAGGTGATAAGGCCAGTGCTACAAATGAGGTAGGACCGGTTGAGTGACGGTGTCGGCGTAATGCAACGCTTATTTCCTTTCTCGTAATTAACTGCCGTAGCATTAAAAACAAGGTTGATGAATTTGCAGCTCTAATTGATATGGTGAAGCCGTCCGTTATTCTCGGCACTGAATCATGGTTAGCAAATGAAATTGCAGATGGTGAAGTATTCCCAGATCGTTTTAAATGTTATAGAAAGGACAGACACTTGCATGGAGGAGGTGTATTTATTCTTGTGGCTGCTTCAATTTCTTCTTACCAAATAAATTTTGCCGATGAATGTGAAGCTGTATGGTGTAAACTGATGCTTAATAACAACAAAGTCATAACTGTGTGTTCGTTCTACCGCCCGCCTGATTCATCAGTTGATGTGTTTGCGCAGCTGGCGGGGACAGTTGACGCAATTCAAACAGATTTTATGGTGATCGGAGGTGATTTCAATCTGCCTAGCATTAACTGGACTCATCAACCCCACTTCCAGCCCTTTACGAGTCGCTCCTGCCAAGAACTGATCAACTTGGTTGAACTTTATGCATTGCGTCAAACGGTTCTGGAACCGACACGTGGGGATCACATCCTAGATTTGTTGTTCACAAATCAACCTGAATTCGTCAATTCCACTCAGGTGCTACCTGGAATAAGCGATCACAGTGCTGTGCTTTGTGAAATGAAAGTTGAACATGTAAGGAGCGCTGGTACAGCACATGAAAAAGCAAACGTAAGGGAGATAAACGAAGAGTTGAATAAGTACCGAACGATCTTTGAAACGCATGCCGATAACTCTGGAGTGGTTGAACTATGGTCTAGATTTAAGGATAAGATGTTTGAACTGAGGCAGTGCTTTGTTCCGGCATGGATATTAACGAAGAGGAGGAGTAAAAGCAAACCATGGTTTACTCGGGAGCTACGCAGTATTACGCGCAAAAGGCAACGTGTTTACGTTAAATTTAAAGGAAATTCGACGCGTGAGAATTGGCTCAAGCTTCAGGAAATTGCCGGAAGAATGAAAGTTGCTGTGGCAGCTGCAAAGAATTCGTTTGGCATTTCAATGGAGACGAAATTAAAAGAAAATCCAAAGGAATTTTGGAAACATGTAAAGAGAAATGGAAAAGACTCTGTAACTATACCACCTCTTGTTTCTGGTGACACCTTTGTTGATGATGATGCACAAAAAGCTGAGTTCTTTAATAAATATTTCAGCTCTGTTTTCAGCTCTGAAATCGAACATGTCGATATGAATATCCCGAGTTTCCAGCCAGTGGTGAGTGTTATGGATGAAGTTGTGATCAGCATCAACGGTATACAGTCTCTGTTGCAGAATCTGAAGATTGCTAAGGCTGGTTGTCCTAATGACTTGCCAAAAAAACTCTACAAACTGTGTGCTGAGTCGGTTGCACCCTACTTAAAGATAATTTTTGAAAAATCGCTTGAAGAATCCTGCCTTCCAGATGACTGGAAAATTGCAAGTGTTGTGCCAATCTACAAATCTGGCCCTCGCAACACTGTATCAAATTATAGACCGGTATCTCTAACTTCAGTTGCGTGCAAGACACTCGAACATATTTTGTTCACCAGTATAGCAGCACATATGGACGCCCATTCATTGTTTAATCCTCGTCAGCATGGTTTTCGAAGGGGCCTATCGTGTACTACGCAGCTGACTGAATTTGCGCACGATTTGGCTGAGGCACTGGACAGGCGACTTAGCGTGGACTGCGTGTTTTTTGGACTTTAAAAAGGCCTTTGATACCGTGACGCATTCTTTACTAATACAAAAAATGTCTTTTTACAATATTAGCCCTCAAGTGATATCATGGGTAAAAGATTACCTATGTTTACGGCAGCAGTTTGTGGTTATGAATGGCGCCGAGTCTCAAAGAGTGCAGGTTGTGTCTGGTGTTCCCCAGGGCTCCGTGTTAGGACCACTATTGTTCCTGCTCTACGTGAATGACATTGGTGACGGAATAGTATCTCAAATGCGGCTATTTGCGGATGACTGCGTTCTTTATAGTGTTGTCACTAGTGATCGAGATGCGGAAATGTTTCAAGAAGATTTGAACAGAATCTGAGTGGTGCGTTAAATGGAATATGAATTTGAATTTGTCCAAGACTGTCCATATGAAGTTTACAAGAAAGAAAAATCCTGATGTGTATTCATATGTTATTAGGAACACAATGTTAGAACAGGTATTCGAATTTAAATATCTAGGCGTTTATTTTACTCATGATTTGAGCTGGCGCCGTCACGTCGATTATATCTCTGCTAAAGCATGCAGAAACTTGGGATTTCTTCGCCGAAATGCAAGCACTTTTCCACTGTCATGTCGTGACATTTTATTCAAGACTTATGTCAGGTCGGTTCTGGACTACGCGTGCACTGTCTGGGACCCGCCTACTGCTAGAGATAAAGATAAGTTGGAAAGGGTGCAGAACATTGCCTCTCGTTTCGTGTCTGGCACACGCGGGGCTCGTTACAGTGCATCGCGTACGAAGGATGCACTCAAGTGGGAATTGCTTGACACGCGCCGAAAGAAGTTGCGTCTGAAGCTGTTTCATGCTGTTTATTATTCAACTGTTCGGGTTGAACGCGAAAGGTATGTGCAGGAGCCTTTTTATAGATCCAACCGTGTTGACCATGTTTTTAAAGTCCGCGAATTCGCGGCAAAAACTGAATTGTTTAAAATGTCTTTTTTTCCGAAAACCATTAGAGAATGGAACAGACTACCGAGCGATGTTGTGAGTGTGACATCAAATGATGCGTTCTTTCGTTCTTTAATGATGTGATGCGATTGTGATGTGTTCTTTTGAAGTGAGATGTACATGGTGAAAGTTTTATGCTTGTAACTCTGCCTGCGAGCGGAGGTGTCATGTGTGCTTCTTTGTTGTACATTGCCCCCCCCCCCCCCCCCCCCTCACTGTAATGCCACGGCGCTGTGGGTTCCTTACTAAATAAAATAAATTTTACTCACCCTTGCTTCTCACTTTAATTGCTTACGCCTGCGATCTAACTATGCTGCTTTGTGGTAAGAATGAACATGATTTATTTGTGCAAGGAAAGCAGTTTCCTGAATATTTACGCGGATGGCCTTACAGAAAATGTTTAAAACTAAATGCCCAAAAAACAAACACTATAATTTTCTGTCCATGGGACAAACCTATCCGAGCGAATAGCGAAGTCATGCTTGGCAGCAGTAAGATTGAAAGCGTAACTACAGTCAAATGTCTTGATGTGGTGTTCACTAAAACCTTAACTTGGAATGTACATGTTGACAATATCCGAAGAAAAATTAACCGAATTAACCGTCTTCTGTGCCGCCAATGATACACTCTGCCAATGCGGGTAAAGCTTTTTGTCCATAACGCATATTTACATCCGATTATTAGTTAATGCTTAACTGTGTCGGGTAAAACAACAAATCAAAATATGCTGAAGTTACTGGTTGCACAGAAATGGGCATCAGATTAATCACAAATATGCCTTGTCATTCCCATAGGTATCTACACTATAACCACTTTGGTATTCTCAAGATTAATGTCTTGCATCCGTTAAAATTATTGCGTATATGCAAAAATTCAGTTATAACAAATCACCAACTTAAGCTGGCAGCCTTAAACCTCAATCATTACATACCCACGTACAACGTACGACATCATTTTCTCCGGCGGTTACCTTATTGCCCCAGCTTATGCTGTAAATAGTCCTTATACTATAATGTCGCTCATTATACATCAAAATACTTGCAGAGAAAAACTTACGTTTTTGAAAAAATTCACGGAACCAGCTCATTTCCATGCTTTGAATGTTTGAAGGCACTGCCATAACTTTGTAAATAGTATTAATTATTGTATTGCAAGTTCATTCGATTACCATAGTGGCCGCAGTTTCTTTTGATATATACAGAATGGTTTGGTTTATGGGGTTTAACGTCCCAAAGCAACTAAGGCTATGAGAGACGCCGTAGTGAAGGGCTCCGGACATTTCCACCACCTGGGGTTTTTTAACGTGCACTGACATCGCACAGTACACCGGCCTCTAGAATTTCTCTTCCAAAGAAATTAAATCGCCGCAGTCGGGATCGAACCCGCGTCTTTCGGGTCAGCAGCGGAGCGCCATAACCACTGAGCCACCGCGGCGGCTATATACAGAATGCGTTTACACTAAATGATCCGCGGGAAATGTTGTATGTAAATTTGGTATTGTGAACCCATTGTTGTTTGTGCGCACCTCCCCCCCCCCCCCCCCCCTTCCCCGCACTGTATTGTAGTCTTGTGAAGAGAATAAACTTAATTTTAAGTAAGAAAACCCGTCTCGTAAAGCTTGGCATGCGAAGCAGGCTGTGGCAGGGCACTAAATACTTCGCTCGGATATGAAGTTGGCCTCGTCACAGAGCTTGATGCAGTTTTTAACGTCGCAGTGGACGATCCTAAATGAGGAAGACTGCTGCAGACACAATGCCCGGCAGACTGAAAGCGACCTTCAAACCATTAGAACTCCCAATAAGAAGACTAGACGAGCCCAGGTACCAAAAAAAGGGCATCGCGCTCATTGTTCAGAGCGCTCGTCTCCAATGACCTTTGACTCAATGCATCGGAATGCGCTGCGTCGTTATGGAACCACTTATGAGGGGTGAAGCAGTGAACGGGAAGAGAGCACCCGCCCTTTCTCTTGAGCCCACTCTCTGCTCCACTCCACGCGTCAAGAGAGAAGGGATTACGGCTACCGCTAGATGCCGTTGTTTGGAGGCAGGGGAGAAAGCAATGAGAATTCAGAGGAGAGAGAGAGAAGGGAGGGTACATGCATTATGGATGCGAAGCGGTCCTAATTTCCGTCCAATATTATTCGAGCCATCATTCAGCGCAACGGGCGCACAATAATACCCTTCCGCTATCCTTCTTTTCTGGACACGCGATCTCCTCTTCACTTCTTTCTCACTTCCTAGCTCCGCGATGAAACCTTTGTTTTTTTTTGTTTTTTTTTACAGATCCCTAGAGGAGTTGAAGGGTGCGTGTTTAGGGAAGTACGCTGTAGAGCCTGCATGTGATCGCTCGGTGGGAGAAGGAGAAGCTTCTGAAAAGGATAAAATGAAGGAATAGAAGCATGCTTCAGAAACAGAAAAGAGAAAGAAAGAGAGGCTTAGTTTGCTGAGCTCGATAGAGGAGGCAAGGGGGGTTGGGATGAGGGGGACGGTGCCAACGGGGAAGAACAGAGGGAAAGGAAGGAGTGATTATGAACGCGGTCCTTTCAAGATTGAAGAGGGCAGCGAAGAAAAAAGTGGTGAAAAAGTGAGGAAGAGCGGGAAGACGGTTAGAAGAGGGAGAACTGAAAAGGGCGTGGGGGAAAGGAAGAAGCTGCGAGAATGTGCCACCTGACGGTGGGCGCCGGAGGTTTTAATGGATCGGCCGAAAGCTCGCCCTCCATCAAACGTGAAAGGGCGGGCGCAGGGAGGGAGGCGTCACGAGCGAGGGGAAAGGGGTTCGATGGTGCAGCGCGTGGTGGCATTCAGGGTGAGAGGGGACCTGTTTCCTCGGCTCGCCGCGCATTCGCAGGCCTGACGGCTTGATGGCGTTCACGCCGAAGGTGCTCATTGGCAGCACGAGGGGAAGAAAAAAGCATTAGTGGAAGCCTTTATAGGCCATGATTTGCAGAAGCTCGCTCAGTAGGCAGGGGCTTACTTTTATACGGCCCCTAGATAAGCTGGACAAGGTGAAAGGGGTCCCTTTTCACCTAGTTGTTTATTTCTTGAGCTGCAAAGGGTTTAGGCTTAAATCTAGCGGGCTGAATTTCACCACGGCAAGTTCCGGTATCCACGGTTCTTCCACCCAGGTGCACTGTCCAGGATCTCAGTGGAGAGATTTATTAGACCAGTAGGCAGTTTTAAGCACTTTGACAACACACTTTTACTGTGCCATTAGGCAGACGAGGAAACAGCGGATAGAATTCATTCCCTGTCTTGTTTCCAAGCTCCTTGTGCGTAGGCGAACTGCTTTGGATATCACATTATTTAGACGTTTCTTATAGACGATATTACAAAGAAAGTCGCATCGAGCATTGTTTTCTTGATATAGATTACATGATCTTTATACACATTTTTTGCCACAAGTTTTATACGAATGTTAGTAAGATGTAATAACGGATTACTTGCTCGCAACTCAGTGCTTTCTATGACGCCGTTGTCTGATCCGCCCGCCTGCGTCATGCAGACGTTCTTGCTTTCGGTCGTCTGCTTCATTCTCCCTGCCTTCAAACTGCGCTCCTTGGGCGACCACGGTATAGTAGGCGCCCTTGCACAGTGTGGCTGACGGGAAGATGAAATACACAGTAGCCACAAACACCTATTTTTCCTGAGCATCACTTAAAAAAAAACAAAGTCGATTAATCGCAGTTGGAAGACCTTATCATCAGCGACAACACATAACGTGCTAGCTATGCATAACTCAATCACATTAAGTTATTAAGAGCCACATTAATCCGGTTTCAAGGAATACAAAACAAGCTTTTCTTTCTGGGGCGTACATTGAAGCTCTCCACACCCGATGTTCAGCTCCTAGCCTACAGATCAGTTATCCTTCCATACTAGATTATGCGTTTGAAATGTGGAATCCGTTCGCGGAAACAAATATTAATAAAATAAAAAAAAATGATTCCGTTTTGTTTAAATTATTTATGGACGTACTTCAGCGACTAACTTGTCGCATAAAGCCGGTTTAATACCATTAACTGTAAGGAATAGCATCTTTCGCCTCAAATTTTTGCACCAACTTGCGAAGGTTCACATAAAGATTAACCTTGGTGAAATAATATCTCTCTTCATGCTACAACACTAGACAGCCACACAACCTCACAATTACCCCTTTTAGCCCTCGTAATAATTGCTTCAAATATTGTTTTTTTTTTCCAAGAACAGTAACCGACTGGAATCTGCATACCAGTGACGAAATTTTACAGCAGTCGGTGGCGTTATTTACTAGAAGTTTAAGAAAGTTTCCCTAATATTCGCTTTTTTGTTGTACGGCGTTCTATTTTCTCATCTGGTTTAAATACTTTTGTTACTGGCTGGTTGTAATAGCTGCACTACGCATTATTTTTTCTATTTATTGCCGATGAGAGGTTGTTTAATACTGTTACTTTTATGTGTGAGCTTCTTGCCTGAATTCTTGACACATGTACTACGTATTACTTTCGCTGTTTACTTCCAATGAGTGGTTGTTTAATATTATTTCTTATTGTCCGAGCTTTTTGCCTGAAACTTTGACACCTGTATTTGTAATTTTCCTTTTTGTATTCATGTACCCCCCCCCCCCCCCCCCCCCCCGTACGAAAATCCCTTGTGGGATTGCAGCATTCATAAATAACTAGTACCGATGTCACAGCAGCCGTCATGCAGGCGAACCGGGAGCGTTGCGAGAAGGTGCGCGTTTCTATATTCCTGTTATTAAAACCTGGTCTTGCCTGCTCTGACGCACATAATGTCAGGTACAAGCTATCTAAATGAGCAGCGATCATCATCAGCACTGGGTGAGCTTGGTTGCTGAGCCAGAACGCAGTTTTCTAACCAACTCGTCTTCGCCACGCAGACTGGCGACCCAGGCAGTTTTTACTCAAAGAAAACCAGTAGCCATTTTTGGTACAGCTTTAGAGCACTCCGTGTTGCCTTGTTGTCAGCGCCGAATGCGTTCATGTAGTTCAGTTCTTATTGCTACTGTGCGATGACAGTGAAAACAAGCCAGCCCTTATAAGTTGAAGGCTATCTTTGGTGAACTAAAAAAGATGTATGCTGTCCAGACAGAATTAGTGAATGAAGAGGAGGAGCTAAGAGTCAACTGCTCTCAATTAACCGGAAAATTTCATATTTTATCACACGACCCGGCGCTTTCTAAACCCTCTACAAAAGTCTATCCACACTGCGCATGAAACTAGACTCCAAACCACTGCTACCAAAAAGGCTCCTCTGAGTAGTGTTAAAGACTCGTCTGGACGATGCCGTAAATCGCTCCCGGAGAAACAACTTAATTTTCTTAGGTTTACGCTATGTCAGCCGTCTGAAACCTATGCCCCTGCTCTGACCACCTAGATACACAAGTAAGCGGAAAAGAAATAGAATTTGCCCATCGTCTCGGACGGCAACATGGAAAACCGGCTACACCTGATTTTTGCAAAATTTCTATTATTTAGAACTAAAGATACTTCTTTTTAAAGGTGCAAACACCTTCTCACTCTTAGGCCTAAATCACTAAATCTTTGCCGTTTGCCTTGAGGTATAAAAAAATGCATTCTGTGTTAGAACGTTTTTTCGGTCTAGTCGGTTAAACATCCTGTGTCGAACAGTGCTAACACGGACCGGCAGATGACAGGAGGAAACATACGAACATTGCGCTATGTTCGTCTGTTTCCTCATCTCTCGTGCTTGCCTGTGTTCGCGCTGTTCGATACAGGCGGCATTCTGGCCCGAAAAGTTACTTTTCTGATGATGCTTCTGAAGCTGTAGATAAATATCTAATCAATCATCGCGTCATTGCCAGTCATCGCACTCTCCCCCTCCTAAACCTCGTGCCATCTTTTCCCTGCCGCTAATCTTAACAATCACGGCTTTCTCGCGAAACATTATATTGTGAATAATCTTATGACATCATATGGCAGCAGCCTATTTATAATGAGGTAACCATGGCTGAAAAACGCTATCACTCACTCAGAGATTCTGTTACACCTACCGAATTTCCGTCAGTTTCGCAAGGCGACTGCGAAGACGATCGCAGAGTGGGGAAGGCAGGGGGGAGTTCGAATTGCCTTCAATGAGCCTTTATCGCATTCTGTTATTAAGGTGATCACAAAATGAACAAGGAAGTGGAAAACCTCAGGTTGCTTGAGCCAACGTTTCGACAAGGGGACTTGTCTTCGTCTGGTTAAGGGTGGGTTATGTGCGCCGTGCACCGCAGTCAACAATAATGATAGATATGTGTTATAGGCCATCTAGCGTCAAAGCAGGCCAACCCGCACATTCTCCTATTTGGTCTTTAAAGTATCCTAATATTCAGTGCTGCAGTCAACCTCTACATACAGTCAATAAGGAAGAGCCCAGGGAGTTTAGTGATGTTTCCTTTCACTTTAATTTGGCCCGAATAGTATAAGGACATATAACGCGTCGCAGGGGGAGCCGCTAACACTGTATGCGTCATACTGACCTATGATCTAGAGAGCATAGGATTCACTACCTACGTCTCTGAGAAATCAAGAACTATAAAATTATTAATTTTAATTTGGACGTCTTACCTGAATTAAAACAAACTTCCAAAAAAACTTTCAAGCTCTACGACAAGGATAACTACGGAGCAATCGACAGTGAACTAAATAACTTTTCAATGTTTGAAACACCCTTTTACACCTGAAATGTAAATGTAAACTGGACAACTTTTAAACGATAAATGGATAAACTAACCAATAAATGCACGACAACATGCAGGTTTAGGAAGAGAAATCAAGAACCCTGGTGTACAAACAACACAAAGAGCCTCGAAATTAAGAAAAAAAAACGCATATTTCCTGCAGCCAAGCGTCAAACAAGTCCGCACGCATGGGAAAGACACCTTGAAGCGGACTACGCGTACTTGGCCGCGATTAGACATGAAAAGCGCATCTTCTACGCAGTAGACTAATAAAAAATGTTGGTTAATAACACCGAACAGTTCTAGAAGAGAATGAACGCGAAGTAAATGCCCGTTATCACCCTCATTTACGACGCTGGTGAGATCATGACCGGTACGGAGTCTACAAACACATTTGCCGGCGCATTTTCGCCCACTTCACCTGAAAAATGTGAAGGACCCTGTTTTATTTTACCATTTCTTATTATTACAGCAATGCAAGCAATAACATTCTGTAGTAGTGGACTTTCGTGTATAAACGATAAAATAAAAAAAAACTTATCAGCCACCGGCTTAAACGATATGAATTCTAAGATTCTGAAGTACAAGCTAGTATGCTCCAGTATACTTCGTGCGTTGTTTCAAATTCACTCTCCAAAGCAATCACACCAAAGGGCTGGGAAGCAAGGAAGGTAGTTGCCGTCCATAAAATAGGTACTACAGATTCACCTATTCAATTCATCAACTAGCGTTCCCTCCAATCTCATGGAATATGTCATTTACTCCAAAATCATGGAAGTTTTATCTTCCAGTCGCTTCTTCCATCCGGTACAGATTAGATCTCGCAACAAAGTTTTCTGCTGAGCTTAACTAGCCTAGTTTCTTCATAACATTTGGACTAGCCGCGATATTAACTACAGTATGATGCCATTTTCCTATAGTTCGCAAAGGCTTTCTACAAGGTACCTCTTCAACGCATACTTCTTAAACTTTCCCAGTTGAACCTACATTGAAGCATCATGTCGAGAATTTAAAAATTACTCACGCATTGCTCTCAGTCCGTCTTCATTAATAACCAATCGTCCAACCCGCCCACCGGTCACCTAGGGCACCCCACAGGGCACCGTCCTCGGTTCTTTATTATTCCTCATTTACATTAACGACTTACCCCAGCACGGATCTTGTCATATTCGCTTGTTCGCTTATGGCCGCGTTATTCATCGTTTAGTGACCGGCCATTGTGACGAAGAAACCCTACAGGAAGACCTAAGCCACGTCCAAAACTGCTTTTCACAGTGACTCATGACACTCTGCCGTAGCCAATGAATGTACATGTCTTTTCACCGCCGCCGCAACCCTTTTGTTTTCCAATATACAGTTTATAACTACCAAGTTTATCTAGTGCAGTCGTACGAAAAACTTTCGTATCCACATTTTCCATCCTTTATCCTTGCATTCGCATGTCACAAAACGTGACATCGTTGGCTAATAAAACACTACGCTTCTTAAAAACGTCCTCAGCGGGATATTCCACAATATGTCAGCACGTCGTGCTGCACACATACATTTCACCGATCAGAACTAAACTGGAATACGCATAGACCATGTGTAACGCTCGTCAAGCATAGTTTTTCCTCGAATTTGTGCATACAGCGCAACTATATTTATTCACTCATCGTACTCATACCACGTTATCATATCAGCGCAAAAATTTCAATCAGGCTTGTCTAGGCGTCCTGCTCGCCGTCGCATTGCCAGCTTTGTCTTGTTTCACCAGTCCTTTTACTCGCCGCTAAGACACGAACTATATATCTACGCAGCCCCAGCTCGCAGATCGCATCGTATCGGTCACCCTCTTCATGCTTCGCGTCCGCGTGCTTGTACTAGGGTCCTTACCAACTCGCTCTATTCCGAGCAGCAACTAATTGGAACGGCTTTTCTCACGTTATCGCTGCCTCATCGTGGCCACAGTACGTTTAACAGCTGCACTATCAGCCCTTATTTGCGCGGAAAAAACTACAGAGAATGTTTACTACATTCGAATCAGTGTGAAAGCAGGAATTTCTGCTACGTTGAAGACGACGACGAGCGGGCAGTGCCGCTGGACGGAGCGCTCGCGGTAGGCCAGCTGCGAACAGACAACGCGACAACAAACAATTTTGCTCGCCCTCTTTGAATGTGTCAATAAAAATGTTCCACAAGCAAGCTCAGGATTGTTACTCGTTGGATTAGTGCTTGCAAACTTACAGAATTCCAGTTGTCACCTCACTCCGAGTCCTTGGCATTGGCCTGTATGATTCCGGCTCCACAAGGCCCTGGCTTCGCAGAGCACGCCAGAAGGTGTCCCAAATGCTCCATATCATCCGCAGCATTTCTCAGAAGTCAGGAGGTGCCACGTACACCAACGCTAGCCTCTTCATAGGTCCTCTGCTACAGCCAAGATTGATACACCAAGCCCAATCCCAGAACATGACACTCGCACAGTGGGATCGTTTGGAATCTTGCAATCCAGCAGCAATGCGCGTTATTACCGACCTCACACAACTTGCCATAGTTCGCGCCTTCCAGGCGGAGGCGCAAGTAAGTTCGCCAGATAAATTCACCAAATCAATTCAACTTATGCACCAGCGTCGCCAAGCTAGACGCATAAAATGCCGCACTATCCCTGAAGCCGCAGCTCTGTCAAAGTATATGAAAAACGGCTCTGTGTTACCTATCATTATCTGCCCGTCACAATTACCACGGCTTTGTCAGCACTTGCGGACAATCGGCTCATGACTCGCATTCACACACGATCTATTGGCCACCTGAGTGCGTTTAGCGTGGTGGCAGATGGCTTCTCGTCTCTTTCTCCGCCGACAGGTGGCGTATGTAGACACTTGAGTGAGGGTCACGTGACCATGCGTATCGCTTCTCCGGAAATGTTAAAGAAAATAACGACATGTCCATACGCTTACTCCCCTGCCTGACCGCCGATACGGGCGAAGCTGTTGGCCATTCTAACCGCATTAAGCATCCTCTGTCCATAATTGGCCTTTACAAGCAACCTTTACATCCTCAATGACTCCTCAGCCGCCATACGTACTCTGAGGTATGTTCTGAACTCTGACTTATTGGCAGAAGAAATTCAGGACATACTTAAAAAATTCTCCCTCACAATACGTGTTCGATAAATCTGTTGAAATCCATATCCCACACATTTAAGCCTTGGAAAATGGAGAAAGACCGGACTCAACACTTCGACGTCTACTTCAATTGTCTTGAACCTCTCCGGAGACAATACTTCTCTTAGAAGAAGGAAACCTAGGTGCGCCACACAAGCACTTTTCCCATCGCGTGGTACCTTTGGCACTGGGAAGAGGCCTTGCTTTGAAGGTTACGCCTCAGAATCGCCCGCACCCCAGCGGTAACCTGATCGTGGCCGGTGCAGTAATTTGCCCATTTCAGTGATTCCTGCCCCTTCTCTTCGACTTCTCTCTTAGAGGTGGACAATAGATTTGCTTTGGACCTGCCCCTCCTGGCTGGCACCCCAAAAGGAAGAAACACCTGCTCCGGTGAGGAGCCCCCCCCCCCCCCCCCCCCCCCCAGATGGACCACCGGATGTAGAAGACTGGATCTCTGGGCCGCACCACCGGACTTCCTTCTTGGAGTTCCTTCGAAAGTCCGGCGTGTATCTATATGTGTAAATAATAGTTTATGGCAGCAGGCATGTTGTCAAAAAAAAAAAATATGACTGCTCAATCATTCTGCATTTCTCAACTCCACCACTTATGTGATACCCGAAAAGAGGTTTTTAGGCAAAATAAAGTGGTGTTATGGTATATGAAGTATGCTGTTACCTGTGTCTCATGTGTGTTTCATGTGTGTCGACTCCCGGTTCTTTGCACTGTTTATGCTCATTCGACTGATGCCATTCAACAAAGTCCCTTTGTTGCAACGTATTTCGCGCAGTTCTGTGTGGACTAATAAAACGATCACACCCGATTCACCTTGTGTTCTATTCTCAGTAAGGTGGACCCATCGCCGACATCACAGTGCTTGTCACATATATTTTAAAAGAAGGGCGTGAAGAATTTGATGGGTAGTCAAATTGTACACGGTTATTTTCGATGTCATATGCCTTGCCTCATCGGGCGTGATTGATTTACATTTCATTATAGGGCATGTGTCTCTTTGGCCCCCTGTTTTGTTAGGTCCGGCCAAATGTCTCTCTTCGTACCACAACCTAGGTCTCGAGATATTCATAACGGACATTACAGCGCTAAAATACTAACACACAGAAGAGAGACCACATGTGACAAGTGCTTTGGCGTGGAAATTGTGTGGCCTTTCTTCCGTGTGCTCGTATTTTTGCGCTTTAGTATCAATTAGGAATCTATACCAACATGCCCAACATTTTGCCCTCCTCGATATATTCTTTCGCTCTTCTTTCCTCGTTCATAGCAAGAACGCAAACTTACATAAATGGCAAATTGAAATATCGTTAGCACGAAACACAAGGACAAGAAGAAAACCAGAGAGGACACGCGCTGAACTACTTACTGAAATTTATTTAAAAATGATTAGTGATATACGAAAGAAAAAGCACCTGCGCCCTGATTAAAAACTTCGAAAGGCAAAATCACAAAGAAAACAGAGGCACATGGTACGCTGGTTCAGATGATTGAAGTTCATTGTAGTCTAAGCCAATAGACAGATATCTCACTTGTCAAATGATCCCTGTGGTGAAATATTAAAGCTGTTTTGCCGTTTATAGACTAGAAACTGCAGCTCCGACACTGCACCCATACGTGACGGTCTAGGTTTGCGGCCGTTTGATCGCAAACATACGTTGCTCCTCAAATGGCCGAAGACGTGAGCTCCCACTAAACGATGCAGTGCCGGATCTGCCTTTTGTTCGAGAGAACAGACTGATTAATGATTTATCACGGGGATAAAGTGACGGTGATGAAGAAGCATCAAGATATCTGTGTAAGCAAACCCTCTATTGATTACACGACAATGAATTCAGGCATCTGTGCCTTTGTATCCTTTGTGATTTTGTCTTTCAGCATTCTTAACCAGTGTGCAGGTGCCTTTTTGACATATATTATTCGTCTTTTCGAAGTCAGTTTCGGTGAATAGTTCAGCGGCTGTGATGTATAGTTGTCTTCTTCCTGCCTTAATCTTTTGGCCGATCCACATTTTAGTATGCATTACAATCAACTTTCCGAATTTTCCGTCTTCATCACGCAGGAATGAACGATAAAGGCAAGCTCCTGCTTCATACTGATGCGTGCATACAGGCGACGTACAGTCTTTGTCAAAAGTAACCAGGCTGCATGGTTTGCTTCTAGCTCGTACAGTGGAGCCCTTGCAGCTCTCCTGAAGTTGAAATGGTCGTTAAAGGTAAGGACTGGGGACCTTCTTACCTTCCAATAACTTTTAAGGCGGAAGCCTTTAATGCCTCATCGTTGTAAGCAGAAATTGTCGACAGAAATGTCACGCTTTTCAATTGGTCGAAACGATCGTGACGTCACAGTGCGCGAATTTCAAACGGGGCCAATTGTACTTAGGTTACTAACCGTGCAACCAATTAAAGGGATTGTATAGTGATGCTCCAAGTTAGTAGGACTTACTTAACCAATTAGCCTAATTAACCTTTCTAGTCAGGCCAGATAAATAAATAAAACCGAATAGGAAATTTGCCGAGCTCGGGAATCGAACCCCGGTCTCCGGTGTGCGAGACGAGCACGCTACCACTCCGCCATGCCAGCTCGATGGTTTGGAATGAACAAAGGCGCGTCTAGTGAGTACGGTGTCTTCGTTCACTCCCATCTTCCTCCCTTCCCGTTACGGCGAGGTTTAGGTGTCCACCGAGATATGAGAGACACATACATTTCCTTTCCTCAAAAACCAATTTTCCGATGAGCAAGGCGTAGAACCTTTCCTCAAAAAGCGTTGCGTTCAAAGGGCAACGCATCGCGCCGAACGGCTGGTGGCGTTCCGTGGACCGCCTGGCAGCGCTACAACACGTTGTCGCGTTTCACACCTCAAGGCGAAGCTTAAGCTTCATTGATTGGCAGTTAATGCTCCAACAGAATGTGAAGTTAACAATCGCGTAGATGAATGCAGCACTCAGGCTTTCGCCTTTCACCACTTTAGCTGCTAAAGGTCCTCGTAATTTTTTTATCTTTAGGAAAGTCACAAGGGTTCCACTATACAAGCTTGAAGCAAACCATGCAGCCTGGTTACTTTTGGCAAAGACGGTACGTCATCGATATGCACGAGTTTCTTGGCTTTATGGGCGCAGCTGCACATCGCTACGCTGCGCCACTTACTGACAGCAGTATATAAACTTAAAAAGAAATGGAGGACAAAGGTGTCCCGCAAAAGTCCGAAATGCGCATCTCCGTATATGTTTCATGTTCGACGTAGATTATCAGTGGTTGAACTATCAGGCTTTGTTGAAACTGGGAAGGTATAGACAACTTTCAACAATGCCTGCTTTAAGTCCTGGTAGATGAGTGCGCTTACATTTACGCCCTAATAATTCGAGCGCACACGAGCGCAGGTTCTCCAGCGCTGCATCAAATTATTGTGCCGTGGTATTCACCTCTGCCGCGGGCTGTGACCTCGGTGCCATTGTGCCGTGAAAAAGTAATAAGCATGCAACGCCTCCGTTCGAAGAATGCGAACTTAATGCGTGCTTTGTTTGACGTGAGACAATGCCGTGACCGGAGCTGCAAGCGTCATATTAATGAAGCAAGCTTTTGCCTCTCTTGAGCAACTATTCTGGCAGCTTCGGCGGGAACGTTTGCCGTACGCAGCTCTTCAGTGCTTGAAATGTTGTAACTTCTGTCGGAACGGCAGCTGTGGAAGCTTATTTGCTTATTCATTTAGCAGCTTTAACGTCAGCCCCATAATAAATCATTTTAAATATAACATTACACAGTGTAGATCACTTTCTTTTGTCCTTTTTTGCCGTCTCACCCAAGGCCGACGCTGATTATCTTAAATGAATAAATTCTCAGCGCGCGCTTTTCAATCAGGATAAAGCCCTATTAAGAATTTGTGTGTTTAGACTATTCACACTGAGCACGTCATTTCCTGTGTATGTGAGAAAGAAAAATGCAGTAGGTGCTTGATTTGGATAATTAACCAGGCAAACACGTTTTTAGCTACTCTGGTTGAAGGAGGATTGCTTTTTGATGTCGACCCTTGCGGCTTCCCTCTTAGTAAATGCAGAAACTCCAGGCACACTTATCAAGAATGCCGGGAAAGGACAGAACAATTAATCTCGGCTTATTCAGGAAAACTTAATCAATGGGGTTCTTTGAAGTTCTAAAGAAAAAAAAACAATACAAGGGGCTCAAAAATCCCGTACTTGAGTTTATTTTTATCTAGTGTGTTGAAGGCAATGGTCTTGTGCGGGGCGCTTTCCAGGCCACGTATTTGTCTACTAAGCTTCGTCCGGATTATTTTAATAGTCGTCGTTAAGTTTTAACGCAGATATAGGCATGCGCAATAAAATGAGCTCAAGTGCTTCTCAGTGAAAAAAATTAGTCAGAATTTGAAAACATTCAAGATGTCTACAACTGAACTCGGAACTCGAACTGAACTCGGGGGCGCTCATTCCAAGTATTCAATATGAAGAGAAGGTAGAGCAAAGAACACTTCGTCTCTTCTCTTTTTACTGTATTTCTTTTGTGTTAAACTTGAGCTTCCAGATCTAGATTAGTATTCAGACAATCATATTAATCATAACGGTAAAATTTTAGCATTGCCTCATCCTCAGAAAGGTAACCATCTATTCTGACTATGGAGAGCAGGGACGATAAAAATTACATTGAAAGTTGCAGGGTTACGCCGAATCACCTACTCTCATTACGGATGTAGAGCGATTCTTCGGTCAATGACAATGTCAGAAATGTTAGTTGCCGTTTTGAAGCACCTACGGGCTCTAAAATGTGCGGGTTGTGATCCTTTAGATGCCATTCCACTGAACTGATTTGTCAATTAGAGCGAGCTAAGTCGACGACAACGAGGTCTGGCGCCACTAAACAAGGGCCACCAGAATAACGGCGCCACAAAAGAACCCGCATATTACCGTCACTACGACATAAGCTCACTCGAGGGCGCAGTTATCCGCAAGCATATTTTTCACTGCTATTCGCGTTCGTCCCCAACGACAGCTATACCTTGTGTTTTGGGTAGGTCGCGAGCCCGGTCTTACACGACGAGAAACCGCGCGAAGAAAACGTTTTTTGAGGCAGAATTGCGCCAACTCTCGTTGCACCAAACTCGCTCTCGTTATATGCATCACCTAGTGCGATTAGTCAATGTTGTAGGGGAAATGCACGACGTGACTCTTCATGCGAAGCCTTGGTTTTGTTTTAGCTGAGTCGACGATGACATAGCCAGGTCAACAGAGAAAATACGTGTAAACCAGCCTACCCCACAGCCCGCACGCTCTTTGCCAATAATGATGCCCTTCATCCCTATAGAGTTGCTCAATATGACCTACAGAAGAAAACAGTGCCGTAGTCTACGCTAGTTTCTTAAAGAGAACTTCATTCATCGCGCGAAATTGCCGGAAACGTGGATTCTGCCTCGAAATCGGTGGCTGCGGCGCGTTGCTCTCCCCTCTGCGCAGAATAAGTTATTTCAGTAAAACGAGCTTTTGAACAAGTTGGTGACTTTTTCGGGACGTAATAGCAGCGCGAGAACCACTACCACATAAGGAAGGAACGCCTACCGAGACGTACAGTCGCTGCAGTCATAACTGATTTATTGCACCAAGGCAAGGCGAATAAAAGGCTGGATCGCGCATTCGCGCAGAACAGAGGAAGAGAGACGTGCCAATGACACATTGAAAGGTACATCTTATCTTGTGGAACGCGAAAGGTCGTACGCAAAACAAAGCCGGCATATCTGAGGAACGCTTGCGCAGCTCCCACCCCCTTTCGTTATATAGCAGGCTTCCAGAAGTTCGCGTGCGGTATGATCTTTGCTTTTGCGTGGTATCTTTGCACTGTCAAAGTGCTGCGGCCACTAACTGCAGGGCCTGCAATGCTCAACAAAACGCATGACCTCGTCATTCTTCCAGTTTCTTCCGTGCTCCCTTAACCGGTCGTTGAAGCATCTGCCGGTTTGGTTGATTTACGCTTTTCTGCGCGACAAAGGTACCTCGTTAGCCACTCTAGATTGGCACTGGACATAGGGCCTGGAATGTTTCTTGCCGCACGCGCTTTTCGTGGTATTCTTGTGGGAGAGGGCAAAGTTTAGTGAAGTTAAATGGAACCGTAAAAAAGAAAGCGGCACCCCGAAACTATACGCATCCTTCTTCATGTTATGCGAAACTTCGTGCATCTCGGGGCCACTTCCGGCCGCAGGGCTCATCACCTTCCCTTGACTTCAGGCATGTTGTGCGCTTCAGTTTTTTTTAAGAAGGCTTCGGCGACAGCCCTCACGACCGACTGAGGGTAACCCACAGTCAAAACACTTGCCAATTGGTTATTAAAGCTGGCCTGCAATTCATGCACGCACGTTTTCTTAACTGCTCATTCCAGGCAAAAGTTCAGAATGCTTCTTTTTATAACCATGGAAAGTGCAGAATCATAAAGCAAGAGTAGTTTCCGCATACGCAGGGCATAGGCCCAACACACATGGTCCTCAACTACCTTCACATGTATATCTGAAGGCTGAAGCACATTCTCATTCGGTGTTTCACAAGTGATCGTCAGTCCCTTTCTACGCTTTTTAAAAGCGTTTAAATTTCTATACGAAGTAGATGTGAAAAGAAAGAACTTTCAGTCGAAATGCTTAAGTTTTTATTCTTCATATTATCTTACATGCATATAATAACAATTAAACTCATTTAGATATTCGGCCTTACCCGATATAATAGTTCGTGATTTATGACTTTCAATATAAAAAAAAATGAATGTTTTCGTCCCGAAACATTACCCGGGCTATATAGAAGGCGCGAAGTAGCGGATGGTTTTAGAAGGGTTTCAGCCTCGTGCAAATGTTATTACGAGTACCAAAATCTGAGTACATGGGCAATTTCCCCGAAACTGCCCACCGAATTCCGTTTACGAAATGCCTCCGCTGGCACGAGGAAGCGATGCCGCTTACTCGTTCTCGCCAGCACACCACCATTCCATTTCTGCTAAAGCGGTTGGTACAAGTTGGGATCTAGTCGCCCAAGAACTGTCAATGCGAAATTCATGTAGCCATCCATGACCATCCGCTGTATGTTATATTTTCAACAAATGTGCCTGGGGGAATTAGTTCGAATAGGCTGATTTCGTTATTAGTCTATTTCTTCTTTTAAGGTGAGGGGTAGTTTCTGTGAGCTTGCCTGAACAAGGTGATTACTAGTAATAATGCATGAGAACAGACCATTTCTTTGACTGAGTGCAATCTCTGCTGTTGGGCTAATAATGTACTACCATAGATTTAGGAGTGAGATTACGGTTCTTCGTGGAATAGGAGACAGAATCAGAAAAGAGAGTACACATTAAAAAAAAAATGAATTCAACGTAACTTTGTCTTCTCGCGCGGAAAAAAGTGACGACATCTGTAGACCTCAGTACTCATTCTTAACTTCTATAGCGCATGCAGCTGTGTGAACATGGATTTCAATGTTTAAGGGCTCGGCTCATTGAAGCCGTAACTCTGTAGCCTGTAAAAACGCCCAAATTAAGTGTGAGAAAGTTTTTTACAGCATAAGAGCGCCGTCACTTAAGTTATTGCTAATCAACCCATATGAACTGCTGACAGAGCTTGTTCCAAGAACATTAAAGAAATGGTTGTGTTTTAACGCAATTAAACCGATTAGAAGTGCGAAAGTATGTCTTCAGCCCAGTTGATTTAAGCTTTTACTTTGCTGGGTCATCGGCACGTCTGGCGGCGATATTAGACTCAGATTAAGATCAGATTAAACTAATCTGATCTCTTCGCGCCGCAGATGGAAGTTGATGAAGACGAAGATGTACAGCGCACAGAGCGAGAGTGCGTTGCAGCTTACCACGAGGCGTGATTCGCTGCGGCGAAAGTATAGTACTCTCGTGCACTGAACAGCGTAGCAAATCTGTTCGCGCCACCGCCGATTTGAAACCTCGTCGCGGCAGTATTTATAAATTTATTTAGGTGAGGCTTCAGCGTTGAAACGGCTTTTGCAGATTTGGTCGTGAAGTAGAGCTTTCGCTCTAAAAGCAATGTCCAGGTGTGTCTAAGGGCTATCCGGAGTCCCCAGAAGGGAAGGGTTGCTAGGTTAATATAAAAAACAAACTTGGGTTTGAAACTGATAAGAAGTACAGGGCTGGCTTCCATCCAAAATTCAAGCTCCTGGGAAAACCGCAGGCCATGACCTCATTCGTTGTCTCCTTCTCACGCACAAACGTGCACGCGCACTCTCGCACGCACATAGCAGGTAGTCTAGAAAGTCGAAGGAAGAGCCGTAAACTGGTTTCCGCTGAATTTTTCTTCTAGCGCAGTCTTTTTCGCCTCTTGCCCTCGGAAGAGGCGCGGGCTGTTGGGCATCCTCGCAGGCGCGATGCTAGCAGGAGAAGACGCATGGCTCAAGCTAACGCGCCAAGAAGCCGGACAACGCAGGGCACCGGCAATCGGCGTTGTCGGCTCGCTCACCTGGGCACTCTCTGTGGAAGCAGAAACTCTCGCTGCCATAACAGTAACTTAGCAGCGCCATTAGCTGCTTGTGTGCGGACGTGCGCCGGTCGTTCTTGCGGAGCTAATCATCACCCAGCCAACACAAACCTCGGCTACAAGTTGGACGCCATTGGCTGCTCGGTGCCTCTGTTGTGCTTTGGCTCCTGTTGCTTGTGTCGTCTAATCCGTTTCCGACGCTATGACCAGGACGTATAAGCTCTCTTGAACAGGGACTCGTAGTGTATACAGATCCATTAACGTGAAGTGCTGTGATGCTGGGTTGAGATAAGGCACGGAGGGGTTGCTTCATGAGAACCATGCACTCGGCACTTGCAACGACTATGGCACGTGTCGTATACTTAAACTTACTCCCCCGACTGGTCAAAGAATTGCGTTGCATCTGCTCGCTTCCCTGGACAGTCATTACAATAGTAAACAACGTGAATTTCCTGTGCGCCACTTGTTAGGCATTTAACGACATTAAATTAGGCTAATGGCAACAATTCTTTTTCCATGTGGGGCACACAGTATGCTTTATAGCGCTGGGATAAAAAGCAAAACATCGCACGAGTGACGCAAAATTAAACGGCGCTATCTTGTGTCGCCACCAAGCTTGAGGAGGCATGGAAGTTATAAAAAGAGAGTAAAGTCACGTACAATAATATGATCGAAGGTCACTGTGCATACTACCCTATACAGCCAGTCAAATTGGTTCTGTGGTTCTTCTGCCGTCCTATCATACCAAAGCGTCTGAGCACTGCTCTTTTTTTTTCCTTTCTTCTGACGTCACCTTGAAACACGAGGTCGTACAAAGACCTCGTACAAAGGATTCGCACAAAGGATTCGAAACGCCACTTGACCAAATATTACGCAAAATTGGTTTCTACTAGGCAGTGTTTATATATTAATGTTCTCATTCGGGAATCTACAATGATTTCCTCAACTTTGGCGTCTGCATAAAAAAAGAACTCGCTGCGATTGCAGTGGTTGTTTTCAGCGCTTCGATATAGAAGTTTTTTTTTTTACTTTTTTCTGATGCCAACTGCAGTATTAGTTTCTTTCACAGCTCGATCTTCACGCCGTTGGGGCAACGCCTCAGCTTCGGCTGGTTCCGAAACTAGACCTTGGCGGCGCCGCTGCTGCGGTTGGTCGCGGGCGGCGCGTTACAATTAACAGTACCCAGTACTCGCCCTGCTAAATTTTCACGCCTGCACTTCAATAACGTATTACAGAGTAAAGTAATCGTGCCCCTTTCACCCCTTTCTTAGTTCCTTTCTTCAGGGTACAGGTCTGTTGTACTTTCAGTGTATGGCTACTGCCACGCGTTTTAGACCGAATGGACTCATACGCTCACCAACACAGACCAAGAATCTTGTCACCTTTGGATTTTGCGTCGTTGCCTAGCAAAAGCGATGCCACGTTAAGTTAAAAAAAAGAAATCAAGTCAATATCCACGGGTGGGACTCGCACCCCCCATGGCACGAACAGATCAATTTCGCAGGCCACTGCGTGAGAGCACTAGCCTATAACCATGTTTTTTTTCTTTATTGCATGGAAGTACACCAACCCTGACAGGCTTCAAGTCCGACTTAACCAGGTCGCATCACGCAACCCGTCATACACAATCACACCAGCATCCACCTTCACTTTGTCAGCACATCAAAATTACGGGAGGCATTCGCATTCACCGAGGAAAGGGAGCCTGGCAGGAGGTCGACCCTGCGCAGCATATACTCTCCGCACCATATCACACTGCTCTCTGGAGAGAGACTTCGATGGACGGTCTGTATTAGTGGACGAAGACGAAGGTGTGCAATACACACCGTAAAATTGGGTTGCAGTTTAATACGAGGCGTGTGCGGCTGCGGCGATGGGCTAGTATGTATCATAGGCGAGGCTGGGATACGTACTAGCCTATCGTCGCAGCTGAACACGCCTTGTATGAAACTGCAACCCACTCTCAGCTCTGTATTGCACACCGTCGTCTTCGTCCACCAATACTGTCCGTACTTTTCCTCTATAATCGGCTTAGCCGAATGAAAACCCTGACACTTTTTCTTAGAACTGCGTGTAGCACGTGTCCTGACGAGCACTGAGTGCCTGAGAAGCGTTTCGATGCGTTTGGCGGCGTCTTACGACTGTGCGCCCTGTCTGACGGCAAAGAAGGTTGCGCAATGCGGGGCGTACGTCCTGCGTGCATGGGGTGGTAACTCGATCGTGAGGAAGCGCTACGATTGGTCACGCGAAGTGTTTTGTGTGCGCCCCACCCGAGGACGATAATTGCGGCGCAATGCGCGTGCAGGGGACGGTTACGTCATCGGTCACGACACCATCATCGCCGCTTAACCCACAAACGAGGAAGTAACAGCTCCGTTCTAATCCCTGAAGAAGGAAAGAATTCAGAGGTATTATATCCGTGTATAACAGTTACCAGAGATTACAGGCGTGGATTAATTAAGGGACCTTCTACGCTGTGTTGTGCGATGTTGATTATCGTGTAAGAGCTGGATAGAGAGATCCGCACTTAGAGAGAGCAGTTAGAAATATATTACCTGCTGGTTCAGACCCGGCAGCATGCTTTATCCTATAAGGCAGCCCTCAAACGCAGTGCATGGAGGCGTACTCAGTGTCAGTAACTTTTACTCAGGGGTGTGCAATGAATAATGCCATGACCAGGAAGTGTATAAATTTTGGGGCTCGATACTTTATAAAACCAGACAGCTAAGATTAGAATCGCACGGCTCTCACAGAGAGCAAGAATTCTTACTTCTTCACTAAAGATTAAACAACAATATCACACTTGCCAGCCAAAATTTAATGTTTTTGAGGGGTTTAACCTCCCAGAGCGACTTATGGGCTACGGAGGACGACGTTGTGAAAGGCTGCGGATTAATTTGTACCACCTGGGGTTGCTTAAAGTACTGGGCAGGGGCGTTGTCCCATTCCGTCTCCATCGAATGCTACCGCCGCGGTCGGCATAAACTAAATGTTTTCCCTGGCATGCAGGCATTAGAAAAATTTTATTATGCGACTGAATAATGAACGTGGTAAAGTTGTTTCTGAGGTAACCTTCCTTCTGAGCCCAGTGTCGAGCGATTGCGCCTTGGTCACAGCGGCTGCATTTGCAGCGAGTCGAAATGCACGACAACCTGCGAGTTATGCGATTCAAGAGCATGTTAACAAACCCTAAGTGGTGTCGAAATGAATCCGCAGACTTTCACTGCGGTGTCTGTCAGAGTACATGTACCGTATCACAATACATGGACCGCTTTAGACCGATAAAATGCATACGTGATTTACTTTGGCAATCAGCTTGTAGAAATGTAACCTGTAATACCAGCGTAATCTTCTATGGTATCAGTAAATAAGGCTCAAGAAGCACCTCACTGACCCGGTTGTGCTGTTTTTAAAATAAGCCTACATTAGCCGACCTCTAAAATCACATGCTTCTGCCCTCAAGAAAACGAGCATAAAAAGAACAGTGCGTTTAGTAGGTACTTTGTTCGTTCCCTCCATTCTACTGATGTCCAATTTTCTTCCAGCATTTAAAAAGCTAAAAGAAAGACCGAGGGCTCAGCTAACAGTGGAAATAAGTTCGCGCACGAAATAAGGCCCCGTAAGAGCAGCGGCGCTCGAAATACGTCGCTCTACTCCCAAGGACACAAAAGGGCAAGGGTAAACAACAATCACACAGCGCAAGGAAAAAGAAAAGGAAAAGCGGAGGGAAGGGAAGGGGCTGCGCACTAGCGGGACGGGATGGAAGGGACTACAGGAGAAGACGGCGGAGCGCGTGGACAACCGCTTCCAAAGGCTCGGAGACTGGGCAACCAGCGGTCCATTGTATACGGCCACAATTGGAAAGAACGGTCACAGCACCGGTCCACCATAAGAAAGATTTATGAAAGATAAGAGGCAGGGCAGAGGGAGTGGAGGAAAGAGAGAGAGACTGAGAGAATGAAAGGAGAGAATAGGAGACGGGGGAGCGCAAGGGAGACTGGTGCGGACTCTGATTCGCAACTGGGGATCCGTTGTCCGAGACTATTTGCTAGATGGCGATGCCAAAAGGCGTTCTTCGCCCTGGGCTCCCCACTCCTCGCCACCGCGCTCGCTCGCCATCCTCTCGTTCTATTCGAGGCGCGCAAGCATACCGCTGTCTGAGGCGCAGAAAACTGCAGCGGCGGGGGCCCGGGAACAGAATAAACTCCGGGGCCCGGGCAGCCGGGGATAGTTTGGAGAGATGAAAGCTCCGATAGACCGCACGGTCTTTTGTACTCGTTTCTGCCGTTGCCCCTGTCCCAGTCGCTCCATTGCTCGGATGCGTGGCTTTTAAAACGCCGACGCGCAAGAAAAAAGAGGAAGAACGACTAGCAGCAAAAGGCTCGCGTGGGCGAGAGCCCTGCGCTGATGGTTTCCCATAAAGGTGAGCGCTGCAGCTAGCCAGAGCCATATCGAGAGAGACAGAAGACAGCAAAAAAAGAAAAGACTGATGAGAGCAGAAAATAGTTGTGGTACAATGTACCTTATTGTCCACGTTCGTTTTTTCCTTTTTTTGAGAAGCCAGCTATCATTCGCACACTATTTCGTACCAAATAGCCTTTCTGCTTCGTTTTGTTGCGAAATATTACGGGGGCCTACGGCTGGCTCGTAAAGAAACTAAATGTTCCAGCATAGATTTTCTTTCATATTTCTATGTTTCTATGACAATGGCTGTCTCGTAGCTCACGCGGTGTGTCCAGACGACCAAACAGGTCTTGAAATGGGAGGAAAGAGCACTGAGTTCAGAACGCGTAGACAAAACCAGCCGGCAAAAAATAACAACTTCTATTACTTCACGATAGTTTATAAGAAGCGCATTTGTTAGGTTAAGGTTGCGTTTTTTTTTGTTTTTGCGCACTTAGGATTGCGCTTGGATTGGCCTCGCTGGGATAGAGAGTGTATTATTCATTGTCTAAGTCTGAACAAGTTAATTTCACAGAAATTATGAAGCATACTCTTAGCCTACCATGAAAGAGACGGCAGAATAATGGTGCCAGAAAGACAAAAATCTGCCTGATGCATGATGAAGAAATTCACGACTTAGAATTTGATACACGTTTAATGACCCTTTTTAATAAAGGAGTAATTACTCATTGACGTCCACCCGAGCGCAGCCATACGGCCACAAAGGAAAGCTATACAGCTTTCACAGAAACTTCGTAGTTAAAGAAAAATTCGTCCTGGTCCGGGGTTCGAACCCGGGACCACCGCCACCCTGAATGACCCTGAATGAGCAAGGGTACTGCAGAAGAGAATGTATGGGTAAAAACCTATTCTTCCCGACATTTAGTTTTATATCGTGTGAATTTCTTTAATCATTACGTTCCAACGGCACTAACACTGAATTCTGAGAAAAACGCACTTTTGATTGCGTGGAGCAATTTAAGGAAAGTTAACTACCTAAAAGCAATGAAAGGTCTAGAAAAGGACGTTTCAGTCCCCATTTTCAGTCACCGGACCGTAACCTAAGATGTTTCATTGTTAGGTTGTAGGCCATGTAATGAATTTATTCCGCAATAGGCTAAGAACAAAAGGCTTCGACCGGAGCGCCAGCACGAGCACAATGAATAATTTATGCAATAGTCCTTTGGACCTTTGCACCGACTCATTTTACGTAAGCATTCCCCTTTTACCTACGGTTAGCGAGTAATCCTCACCTGTGTCTGCAAGAAGCACGAGTATTTGCTTAATTTTGTTGCCCTTAATCTTATTTGTACGCAGCTTACCAAGCAGAAAGTTAGTTTGCGTAGTGTTACGCAAAAAGGGCACTGCTTAGAGCTAAGTTAAGGCTGGATATTCTCAGCCGTCCCATCAATGGTGGCAGTTGCACATAGCGTTGACTTCTAATTCGCAACATTTGGACAAGATAATTAGTGTATTTATTGAAAATTTAATTGGCGATTAACATAAATTGATTCCCCAAGTTTGAAGCTAAGCGGAGGAAAAAAAGCTTGCGTTAGCATACGTTGATGAGCAGTGGCCATGTCAGTTGGACTCGGCGGTCGAAGCTCCGTCGTCCTGGTGGGCGTGGTAAGGAGCCAGCGACTGTCTGCGGAGACGGCGGCTTGGTCGCTGGTGAACCGGTGTGAGTTCCGTATTGAGGCTGGACGGAGTGCGCAGGTCGGGAAGCGTACCCAGCACTAAGCGAAGGATAACTAGGGAAGCAGAGCCGAAAAAATGCGGCGATCC
This sequence comes from Amblyomma mixtum, assembly GCF_055824585.1. Lineage (NCBI taxonomy): Eukaryota > Metazoa > Arthropoda > Arachnida > Ixodida > Ixodidae > Amblyomma > Amblyomma mixtum. The sequence goes on from NC_143016.1 coordinate 24,209,632, forward strand.
TAAAGTGGGCCGAGAGCGCGAGTGAGAGGCACCCAACTCCGGCCTCTTCTCATGCGCGCGCTACTTCTTCGCCTACAATGGCATGTATCATATTACTAAGAAATTCTCCATTAACTTTTATCCTCAACGTTCCCAATACAGGCCTCTGAACAGCTGCTGTAAACAGGTGGTGAACTGCATTGGAGAGATCGCGACTCCCTGCCTGACACCTTTCTCTGCAGGAATGTTTATTTTTAACATGAAGGAACAGGATGCGCAGCCGTTGTAGATATCTTCCAGTAATGTAACATAAGGCCATCTACACCTTGATTTCGTATTGCCTACATGAGCGCTGATGTTTCGACACAGTCAACTGCTTTCTCGTAATATATGAAGGCTCTATCATATTTTACAGACCACCTGCTTGCACAATGCTAATGAAGAATACGGTTTTTCTAGTTATCATTCTTTTCGTACTCGCCTGAGGTGAAGAAAATTGATTGCGCAGAAGTAAATTGAGGTGAACAAATTTATAAACTTGTGCTCTAACTGGCGGTTCGTTAGCTGCCATTATGTAGATATTTATGTTTTTCTTAATTTTTTTATAACTGCGGCGTCAAATGGTGCATGAAAAATTTTTTATTGTTTGTTGAATTATTTTTTTTGCTCGCGATATTCTCGGAATAAACCACTTTTACTCTTTGTTTTCGTTCCCATAGCAAGAAACACTACTCTTAGAGTTCAGTTGTGCCTTAATGGCAGCTAATTTTGCAGAAGCCTCACTCGCATGTCCTTGGGCCCCGCTTGCGTCAGCGCCATTCGAGCCCATACAATAGGACTTAAATGTAAAACACAAATGAGGCAAATAGCAAGCGCAACAACTGCACCCTTCAAGGGACTGTCTACGTACTTTTATGATGCCTCATGGAGAGAATGGTGTAAGAAAATTGTCATGACATATTGAAATTTAATGGGTACTAAAAGAAGCCAGTTTCTATTACGTAATAGAGAATTGGCCGCTATATCTTTATTCGGAAAACATAGCTCCAGGGAAAGCACGACAAGAGATGAACCTTTTGATCCAGTATTTATTAACTAGCGAGGGACGACATGGGCACTGGACATCTGTTTGCGTCTTTTCTTTTTCGCTATCTTATGTGTGCGCAAACTTAAAACCTAAGTTTCTTATTAATTACAATAATTACTGGGCAAAAATAGTCAACCGCCAATGGTAGCAGCGATCAAAGAGAAAATAAAATGAAATCGATGAGGCGAGACAGACGCTGACAAGCTGCGTTGACGAGACGTCTCCTAAACGCACGTGGTGGCTCGTCAGAAGGTTAAATAAACAAAGTGCAAACGACCCCAACAGCTCTAAATGTTTTTGATCTGTGTAGCGCGAACTGGAAGGTTTGTGTGCAGTTAGAAGGGTTTTACCTGAAAGCACACGCGTAAGTATAAAATATTGCTCCAGGAACACAGACGTTCTACTGGTTTACGGAAGTGTAGAAGTTTCATGTTTCATGTTACGAGATCCGTACGTTAGCGTCGCTTCATATGCGGACCCGTTTGTCATCGCTGTCGCCTGTAAAGCGTGCACCACTGCATTATTACGCATACAGCGGCGAAGTTACCACAGCTGTGGCGTGGGGAGCGTCTGGCTTGTGCTAATAGAAGAAAAAGAAAACAAAAAGAATATAGGTTAAAGTTGCGCATTCGCAATTTTATTCATGAATTTCTTCAGTTGCAGTGCTTAGGCGAAAAACAGAGTGTGAGGGGCGCTGCAGGTAATCCATACAAATTAGTCCCTTTCTTGTGCGCGCAACTGTAGCGGCTGCCCTTAAGCAGTGAGCCGCACCAGCACATGGTTAGGAAGGTCGCGTTTTAACTTAATCGGTAGCACTTGTTCAAAGCAGTTCCAAGCCAAACTAGCGTTGTTGATGGAGCGAGTAAAAGCTGCTTTTGCAAAGTTTAGACTTTCGCACAGATTCTATGAACACATGGAGTTTAATTGGTCTGCCACCTGTGCGATTCTAGTCCGCGCCTGAATAAGCGTCTGAATAAGCGCTTATTCAGGCGCTTTTTATGTCTGAATAAGCGCTTGAGATTATGTCTGAAAGTAGAGGTTAAATATAATTGGGGACTTTGATGATTCATAAGAGGAGATTTAAGTGAACCCTGGCACTTCCCAAAAGCCTACATACTATACAAAAAAAATTCAGGGGGCACTTTGACTGTCTAAAGTGGGTAGAGGCGGAAGCGTTTTCCGCACCACCTTCGCTGTTTCTGTGGCACCGGTGGCGTCACATATAATTGAGTACTAATTACTAAGTGATGACAAATCACTAATTAATGGCTAATTACTGATTAATGCCTGAATACTAATTAACTGCTAATTAATGACGCTTAAGCTTCGCCTTTAGGAGTGGAACGCGACAGCGCGTTGCAGCGCTGCCAGGGAGTCCACGGAACACCACCCGTTCAGCGCGATGCCTTGCCCTTTGAACGCAACGCTTTTTTGAGGAAAGGAAATGGCGCAGTAATTCTCTGTCATCTCGGTGGACACCTGAACCGCACCGTAGAGGAAGGGAGGAAGTGGGAGTGAAAGAAGATAGATAAAGAGGAGCCGCAATGAAGAAAATGAAAATTGTATTTGAGGAAAGGAAATTACGCATTAACTGTCTCACAAAATTCAGGGGGGCTTTTTTTGACCTAAAGTGTGGTCACTGATGCCCCTAAGAGTGGAACGCGACAGCGTCTTGCAACGCTGCCAAGGAGTCCATAGAACGCCATTGCCCATTCGGTTCTACGCCTCGCTCGTCATTAAATTGGTTTTTGAGGAAAGGAAATGTAGCTGTCTCTCTCTCATTTGTCGGTGGACACCTAAACCTCGCGGGAAGAGAATGGAGGAAGATGAGAGTGAGTGAAGACACCGTATTCACTAGACGCGCCTTTGTTCATTCCAAACCATCGAGCTGGCATGGCGGAGTGGATAGCATGCTCGTCTCTCACGCCGAAGACCGGGGTTCGATTCCTGAGCTCGACCAATTTCTTAATCGGTTTTATTTATTTATATGGCCTGACTAGTAAAGCTAGTTAGGCTAATTGAGTAATTAAGCAATTAACTAAGCTCAGTCCCACTTAATTGGGAGCATCACTATACGATCCCTTCAATTCGTTGCATGGTTACAAGCCAAAGTACAATTGGCCCCGTTTGAAATTCGCGCACTGTGACGTCACGACCGTTTCCACCAATTGAAAAGCGTGACATTTTCTGTCGACAACTGCTGCTTACAACGATGAGTCATTAAAGGCTTCCGCCTTAAAACCCCTGCTGAATCTAAGGAAAATGATTGCACTTTGTATTCACGCTTCTTTAGTTATCTCAGCAGCACACTATAGGGAAGTGACATAAGCTAGAGATGCAAGAGAAAGCATCGAAGTCGCCGTAGCTCAAGAGTACCTCCAAGAAAAAAAGCAAATGAAAAGATTTGCCAGCATCAACACAATCTTTGTTTCCTTTGTATCTTCAGTCTTAGTTTCATTTTTCTGCCGTGAAGTTTGCTGTTGGGAACCAAAAAATTAAATTTTTCTTCATTTTCTGCAGTCGCATTCTTTGCCTTTTAAAGTGATATTTTCAAATAAATTGAAGAAGGATAACTCTCGCCATCTTCAATACGTTTCTCTGAGACAACCTTGAAAGCGCATGTGGTCTGTTATAGCAAAGAATTATAAAAGAAAAGGTAGGCCTGAACGGACTCAGATTTTGTGACCCAAGAGAAGGACTCCAACTTTCAAAAGACAAAATACCCTCCTACAGATCAGGTACCTGCAAGCAGACAACTCGATTGTGCTACCTTAAACCAGGAAGAGCTGAGACATCTCTACTTGTACGCGCCCGCCGCACTGGCATCACTTAACTCGTTCCCGACGCAAAGTGTACTGTCCACAAAATAGGCGCCATTGCTGGCTCCCTAAAATAAAGAACAGCTCAGAGTGCTTCAATTTTCAGAAATGCATCTAATTTTCTTGAAGACGTGAGCCGGGATACATTTAAGAAATGTTGCAGAGAATGATTAAACTAACTACCTTGTTGTACATATTGTGATGCCTGCAAACTGTCGAGGATCCTTCTTCACGACTTTCGTTGTAAATTACCCCGAAAGACCACCTGGTACAGCGGTTGTCAGCGACGTCCCCACTCTGAGAGCTTCGCAGCAGTTGCTCAGGAAGCAGGTGTGTGACCCGTGCGATCCGGCTCGTAACTCACGTCTGCGTGAGTAATGTGAGGTATTATCTCACTCCCAGCAGTCGCCCGAGATGTCCAAGGCGTGAAGACTAGCAGTTCAGAGCCTCTTGCTAAACGTCTAGCTCAAGGGCGTTGGGTTAAAAAATTTTAGCTACTTTAAGTGCCCAGCAAGAGTGGACCTGGACTTTACGCTATGAATTTGCGAGGGGGAAGGCAAGTGTAAATGCACTTTCAGACACGCCAACAGCGAGGCATCAGCATGACTTCTTAAGGGTGCATTAGGACCAGAGGACCAGGTGCGCTTATAAGGATAAAAAAAAGTAGTTTTGGGAACTTTCGGCACGAAGTTCACAAAAGGAAGGTGCCGGTTGTGTGTGTTTTGTTGATTTACTTCTTGTTGCACTTACGCATCATTTTACGCCCCTTGTGTTGCACCCATCCCTGCACATAAACAGGACAAATTTGCTTTCTGCCTTCGTGTTATACTTTCCGAGAGATCAACACTTATCAGCATTGGGATACGACGCTGACTTTAAAAACAGATGAAAACAACGCTTTACATGACTAATTGAGCCCTGTGAACGAGTAAAACGGCCGCAAGTAATGCGTGAAAAGCACTGCCAGATGCTTTGGGGATACTAAAAGCAGCGTTACAGCGTGTGTCACGAGAATTCTAAACTTTTGGAAAGCTGATATTTTCATTAGATGCTATTGATTAGGGAAGACGACAGTTCCCTATGCTCTTTGCGTAGAAAGAAGGAAAAAGAATACCAGAGAAAATTTAGGAAAGTTAATCAAATATCTGCCTGGTTGGCAGCCATACACATTGGGAGTGAGATAAAAGGAATAACAAAAAAGTGAACGTGAAGGAGAGTTTAATCAGTCGTGTCCTTTAAACTTAATTAACGTAATGTCTCTTTTGTGGCCTTCAGCAACAAGGAATATTCAATGGCGGATGGCCAACGCTTATAACTTAAAAACACACTATATGCGTGTGGCTCGTCCACATTACGGGAGTCTACTGGGTTGGCTCGGCGTCTGTTAATCAGTTTGATGTCCATGTTGATGCCACGAAAAAAGAAAGAAACAACCAGAGGTAGCAAAGTTCGTTTTCCTGGAAGGCTTCGCGAAGGTTCTTGATCGCAGATAAAAGACTTTTTTGAATTGTGGCCCTCTGGTCTATAAATTTTCGAATATTTTTGTGCTTTTAAAATAATGTGTCATCCTCAAAGTGTATGCAATCTTTACAGAACAGATGGCTGACATGTTTATATTGTAGCACTTATCATTTGTCGACAAATGGAAGTAGCGTGTAGTGGTGTTTTGTCAATTTATTGGTACCGGCGAAAATAAGCAAACAGTTATCCGCCTAGATGCCATGGCGATTGCTACTGCGTAGAAACGCAGCTAACAGAAAAAAAAAATTGGTCAGCAACAAATAAAGAAGCAGAAAAGAGAAGACGTAAATAGAAACCCGGAGGCTCTAAGTGAAGCGATCGTCAGCTGTACCTGGAATAGCGGCAGCCTGGCCGGACCCGATAAAAAAAAAAAGTTGAAGAAAACAGCCACAGCCACATAGAACGGTTGCCACGGAAACTGGCAGTGACTAATGCCATTGGTATAGGCCCTGCAGCTGCAAAAAGCAACGTCGTGGGCCGGCTCGCAGAGTGGAGTGTAATTTAGCGTGCGAGTCAGGCTCACCGTGAAGGTGCGTTGCATTTGAGCCTTGATGGGGCACTGTTGGTATGTCTGTCGATTCTTTACGGTTTATACAGGGCTCCCGCTCACCGCCCGGCCCTGAAGTCTTTTGCGCCAAGCGAACCAGACCAAAGTCGGGGGCAAAAAAGGTGGAAGGAAAAAGTAAAAAGTTGCACCGCTTTTTCTTTTTCCTCTGATAAATTTGTCAAGAAATTGTGATCAGAGCAGCCAGTAGTAAGCGCTGCTACCACTACTTAAACATAGAGAACAAAATAGATGAAAATTTAGCCGTGAAATCATGCTCATTAAAACAGGTCCCCTAAGTACGGTATCGATCGGAGGATCGTTCGTGTTCTTCGTTTGATCCATTACGGAAGTGCCGCCGCGGTGGCTCAGCGGTTATGGTGCTCGGCTGCTGACCCAAAAGACGCGGGTTCGATCCCGGCCGCGGCGCCTAGAATTTCTTTGGAGGAGAAATTCTAGAGACCCGTGTACTGTGCGATGTCAGTGCACGTTAAAGAACCCCAGGTGGTCGAAATTTCCGGAGCCCTCCACTACGGCGTCTCTCATAGCCTTAGTCGCTTTGGGACGTTGAAACCTCATAAACCAAACCAAACCATTACGGAAGTAGAATAGAATGATATTTGCACGTATACTGAATACTCTGTCTATTGCAACTAGCAGTTTTTTAACAATTGTATAATGCGGGTGCCCGTGTACTTACGTGAAAGCACATTTCTGCGTGCGTATAATACTTTTCCAGTAATCATCAAAGCACCATCCTTAACTGAGAGCATAGACAAGCGTATTAATAGCAGCGTACTGCAGCAACTCCACTGACTTTATTGCGAGTGGCGAGTCATTCAGTATGAAAAAAAGCAGATGGGTTGGCGTGTACAATATTTGTTTCGCCTGCCACTCAACAAATAGCCTACGGAAATCGGAACAGAAAAAAATGAGAGCCATCATGGACGAGGGCAGAAACCCAAATATAATAATTTAGTGTTTGTAATAGTGATATTTGCTGTTTATATAAAAAGGAATGATTGCGGCCTTCTTTAAGCCGGATTCGATTTTAATGCGAGCTTTGTGGACATGTTCACTTCAACACTTACGAACACCTTCTCTGGAAAACTCTTGCTCGCATTTCAGACCCAGCTAGAAAAGACTTCGACAAGCGCGGCTGACATCAGAAAAAAACTTGAAAATGAAAATGCTGGCCTGACTACTGGAAGAAAAGTCTTGTGAAAGACTTGGTCAGTTTTTCTCATGCGCCAGTAGTTCTAAATTTAGACTCTAAATAAATACGCAGTTCTCGCGTGAAATGTCAGGGACGTATATCAAAATCATGCGCTTACTTGCATTAATGCTGCCGCTACGGCTGAAAGAAAAGTATTTATGCAAGAGTTAGTACATTTTTCCATGCAGCGACAGCTCCTAATTCTGAATAAATGAGCAGGTCTCGCGTGAAATATCGGGGCCATAAACTATCAAAATCATGCGCATATTGACTTGTAATAATGCGCACTGAATGACTAGAAGAAAAACCTTTGTGAAAGCGTTAGTCCGTTTTTTCATGCAACAGCAGTTCTTAATTTAGAATCTGAATAAATGACCGGCTCTCGCGAGAAATATCAGAGACATATAACACCAGAGTTACGCACATAGTGCCTCGTATTGCATGCACTAGTTGCGTGTGCCTCAATGCACTACTCTTGAAAGCCCACTCGATCTGAGGGCTAGGTCAGACTACAGGAGCACACGAAGGTGCAGTATATGCTGCTTCCATACCGCGCCGCTGCCTCTGCAACTCATCGATTCGAAACAACAAGCAGCCGATGGATCGCGCAATAAAGTTTTTTTCTCTTGCTCGCTCTCTCCGAACTTGTAACATCTGGAATGTTTTATGGAATTGAAGCGTTTCAATTTGAATCAAAGTTTAAAACACTGTTTTTCAGTCGACACTTTTTTGTGCACCTGCGGTCGGTGATGTCGAAGCAGTAGCTTGAAAAATGGAAACCTGCACTAAGGCCTGGTTCAAGCAGCACGCAGCAGTCGTATAGCTCATTGCTCAAATTTCTGATCGTACAACCCGGATCTCGCGTTGGCGGCCTCAGGGTTGTTTCTCAAGTCCTAGAAGATATCGAAAGCGCGCTCTTCCCATCCATAAAAGCATGCATTGAAGCTTTGCGTCACTGCAGTCTGAAGAGCGACCTTTACTCTCGTATAACTGAGCGCAGATGTATAGTGCCTCGGCGACGGAGATGTCCCGCAACTGATCGGCTCTTGCGGAAAAGGACATTTCAAACATTCACTTGAATGCAACATTATCTGTTTCATAAAATCATGAAAATGTTACAACTAAGAAGGGAAAATTTATTTAACACCTCTCGAAGAAATGTACCAAGATATACTAAGGTTATACTTTCTTAACGCACTTGTGCCATGGCACAACACGGAGAGAATAAGAGCAAGCAGAGATGCAAAAACAGGGCGGTGTGTATGCCTGAGCATTTGTCCAATGACAAGGAGGAGATTCCGTTTATTTTTATTGTGTGTAGTATCATGTTATGCTCAAAACACTTAAAAATCCCGCAACTCCGTCTTACATGTAAAAGCAACAACAATATGCAAGCGTACCGAGAAAACTTCCCAGTTTTCAGACATTCGACAAATCTTGGATTACATGTAATATTTTTCGAGATTTTTGTCTATTCCTTTACAAGAGCTAGAAAGTTGTTCTTTATATCTCCTTTATTGTAAAACAAGAGAAACTTTCTCTGCCCATTCACTGTTGTGTTGCAAGCTTGTCTCTTATATTCAAGCCGGAAATCGGAGCCACGATGAAACGTACATTACTTTACTTTCAATTTAGTATTTTCAAATTAAATATGTTTTCAGGAATAATAGCATTAGCAGTGTGATACTGCTCAGAATCAGATACAAAAGCAAGTCTAAAAGTAACGAAATTGTTCTTTGTTGGCCAAAAAGGCAGAGTTAGGTCGAAAAACATTTCCTCGTTTCTCAAAATAGTACGCGGCGCGTTCAACACACGTGCCGCATTATGTGAACGATGCCTTGAAACTGCTTACAGAAAATATTGTTATTTTTAGGCGCTAAGCCAATTGCTTACGCTGAGTTCGAAAGACACAGGGAAAAGAAAAGTTTGACCCCTTCGTAGTTTACACGAGTGTGTGTGGCCGTGCCTCATCAAGGGCCAACAGCGCACCATAACTTCGCAAGTAGTGGCGTTTTCACTTCATTGCAGGTTTCAGGTGTTCTTCGAAGAGCTCACAGTACGAATCGCTGCTCGTAGTCAGCCTACAATTGGCCCTCAACATTACCAGAAGAGTGTCAGCATCAATCGGGAGGCTATGCGCGCCATAACTTATCTTCCGCGTATCACACCCATACCCATTCTGCAAGAGTACGCTCAACTTAATACATTGAGTGAACTTATCGACCAGCGTGAGGCAAACAGAGCACGCAAGATGTCGCTTCAGCTTCATCGTTTACAGACTCTTCCCCCATGGTCATACTGTCAGCTCACAGACAATCGCCCCTCTGCTTCGACGCCGATATCAGCCGCCCATCTTTCTTCAGGGTGCATAATATACACCGATGCATCACACACAGCAGTGCAGGGAGTTACTGCAGTTTACAGTCCCTCACATCCTCATCTCAACTCCCGCGCTACATATAGCACGGATACTTGCTCCCCCCTGGCCTTGGAGCTTCAGGCGATACACAATGCCATTGCTTCCCTTCCACTCGTACCTACTTTCGATATTGTACACATTTACACCGACTCCCTTGCCGCCCTTAAGCAGCTTAAGGCTGTCCGGCGCACATTCCAAGTTACACAATCCATTCACCAACTTTGCACAAAATACCCCTGTCCTGTGCGTATACACTGGATTCGCGGGCATGCCCAGGATCCGCATAATATTCATGTGGATGCAATGACACACCTTGACACATCCGATATCCCGCCACCTTCCCCTCTTCCCTCAGATCCGTTCCTGTCCCATGTTTCCGAGAAACAGTCTTTGCGTCAGCGAACACGCGCTCTAATTCCTCCGTGTTCGTACCCTCTCCCCCGGAGTCTTACTCGGGAGGAGGAGGTATCTGTGCGCCGGATTCGGGCAGGAGCGGCTCTGACTCCTTGTGTGCGTCATCGATGGCGTGACAAACGTTACGAAGTGACAGACAAGTGTCCCCATTGTGGTGCTGCGCCCGACCAGTGTGATGAAAAACACTTGCTGTGGACTTGCCCGGCTACAGCTTCTGTGAGACGACGTTTACTAAGAAAGGTTGGCCTGCGATGGGACGTTGCAGACGACTATACCAAGTGGACTCTAGATAATCGCTATATCACGAACTTGTGCCGCTTTTTAAGCGAGGCTTGTTTGCACTCATTTTTATAAATTTCTTTCCTTTTTCATTATGCCTGATGGCAAACATTTCGAATAAAAAAAAAAAAGAGTGTCAGCATCACTGTGCCAGCCGATGGTGTAGTTCAAAACTTATATTTGCGTGAAGATGAATGCCGTCACTCCTTGCTTACTGGTTATTTTTTTATGCGGCTGTCAGTGATGCACTTGACAGTCGTTTCCTGCGACGATGTACTGTAGGGAGTCATTTTTTTATTTTTCAGACGGGGCAGCACTTCCTGACACGCTTCCATAGGCTGCTACTTCAGTTTGGATTGAGTTGTTTTGGCACCGACCTTGCAGAGAATCTGCTTTCGTGCTGGCGGTATCATTATTTGAAACGCGATGCCATAACTAATCTTAAGTCCTCAGGCCGCCGCCTATATATTTAAAGACAGGCTTCCACAGTTGAAGAAACGTCTCAAGTAAGCGGAGTCCGCAAAAATCCAAGCGTGTTTTGTGAGCCTGATTTAAAGATCTACTTTTCACAGTTTAATGCAACTCCTGAAGTTACTGAAGGAACCGACCTGCGACCAGTTGGTCCGCCTATAAGCTTCGATGTATATGTCTAGGTTTTAGCCTCGCCTATCAAAAAAACTACTGAGCACATGCTTCTCCTATCTGGTGCACACTTCTTAGGAGCCGACCATCTTTGATGGGCTGTAGTGGAGCTATCCTTTCCGTAATGGTAATTAACCGCGTCGCACTGTACCACTCGTAGGTGAGAATTGACGCAACCACAGTAGATTCTTGTACGACAACACAGCGGCTTTTTATCGCATTTTGAGGTTACTAATTGACTGACCCTCGTATTTTTGTAAATTATCAACTTTTACGACGTCGACTTATTGACAATTTTCAGTGCATTCTCATTAAAAAAATACTGTTAGAAAGAAGGTGCTGCAACTTGAACGCTGGGGCCATGCCTCAAGGTTATCATTAAATAGGCACGTACGCCAACAATTGCTGGTGGTACGGCAAGTTGCGGAGGACTTCGTTTAAACATTGCAATAAATTTACGCATTGTTAGTCAAAAGTAATGGCAACGCAAGTGCGCTGTACAGGTTAAGAGCAGAAAAACATAAAAAATTCCTTCCACACTCTGCAGAAGCCGCACCTGGAGCAGTCTACTTCGTACCGAGCGCAGTGTTTTCCTTATTCCTCGTTATACGATAGAACAACTGTCTCAAATGCGAAAAAAAAATCTGCAATTGTTACGTGATTATTTGATCGTTTTTTCGCACACAAAAAGTGCGCCAGCTCGTGCTCACAAGTCTAATTTTTTTTTTCATTCGTTTCTTAGAAAAAGAGACTTCACCCTACAGTCGCTTTTTTATCAATGAGTAAAGAGAAAGCGAACTCCCTGCACAAAAGAAATACAAGCATAAAATTAGAAAAAAAGGATGTTCTACCCTCGTTAAATGAGGATTCTGGCCCTAACTAACCTTGCCAATTAGAAAAGTGTGCTGGCGTGAATTTCAATCTACTTTTACAACGCTTTACAACAAAAAAGAAATAAATGTAGTCTGCAGTTCGTCGAGGCTCGGCCCGCAGTTGTCGTACCAGGCAGGTATCTCTGCAAGTTTGTTTGTTTTAGCAACGAGGCAAAAGGAAAGACCAGGCTTTAAAACTTTTTAACCAAAGATGCCTGTTGCTGTTCTAGTATGTGCATGCACAGGACGCGATAAACATCACAAGAAGAGTGCATAAAGGAAACAGTCGGCAGAAAGCGCAGGCTGCGCGGCGAGGCTGCATATAAACGTAATATCCTGTCCGTGGCTACACACGAATGAAAGGTTTAACAAGAGGTTAATATGCGCTTGAGGTCAACGTGACTGCCAGGCGTAAACGTTGCGAGATGACGACGCATGTTCCCTAAATTTGTGCGGTCCACCAACAAGCACTGTTGCGCTGGGCGATATTGCTACCGCCAGCGGGTATGCTTGCAGCAATTTACCTCACAAGCCGGAAGTGACGTAAACACCCAGCTGCAAGGTATGTCACACCACGTATTGCCAAACTCTATTAATAAGAATTGCTCGACGGCACAGATGAGGTTCCTGTTCGCCCAAGAAGGAAATGAGTGCAGCGTAGGATGCTGCACCGCAATAGGCAACCAGCGATGGAGTTCGCCGTGCCTTGCGCAGCGTCGTAACGCAATGCCTAGTTAGAGGGGCAATCATTCGTTAGGCGGACCCGTAGGGCTTCTCTGTGTCACCTGCCTGCGGTTATGAGGATGACATTCTGCGCTCTGTCGAAGCCACATGTTGTGGGCGTCAGCTAACTGGGCTTCGTGAAGAGCACCAACGCAACGAATGTAGTCAGCCAAACGCACGCTCCTAATCGTTCGGAGTGTGATATTGCTTTCATCGCTACTGAGGTGGCTGAAGGCAACAGCTTTTAGGCGCGCAGTGGAATAATCCCAGCGCCTCCAGGGCATTTCAGGTTGCCTATAAATAGCCTTACAATCAGGAATACGGCAAACATCTGAGCATTTGTAGAACCAGCTAATCGCGGCCCGTACCACTGCAGCTTGGTGGAAACTATTTATTTATGTTTTTTTATTTTTGGTTACTGCAGCCTCGATGGGGTTATAGCAGGAGTGAATACAATAAAGTACTGGAACATACCAAGATACACTAACAAAAATTAGGGACAGTGATGACAAAATACAGATAAAAATTTGTTTAATGGAAAGTAGAAGTTGGTGCCTGTTTTTAAATTTGAACATTTGATTGTTGGAGAACTGGAAGTTGACTTGAAGTTGAAGAGCACTAACGGTGAGACAAAAATGAAATAGACGTCTGCTATGCGTGCGTCCTCGTATCCTACAGGATGACAGGTGCTCGAGGGGGGGGGGGGGGGGGGGGGGGGGGGGGGGTGCTATGTATTGGCTGTAGGAAGCGAAAGTGTAATTAGGCTAATCGGTGTGATGACGAATATTATTAAGGCTTAAGCGTTTCTTGGCTCATGAGTGGCGTGGACGGAAGTTGGAGACGGAAGTTGTCCGCACGAATTGTCAGTCATAAGTTGCATAGTAATAAAATAAACTGTGAAATTTCATTAAGCAAAAGTTAATAAGCAACATATGTATGTAATGATAGCATTTATATTTAGTAAATAGAGTGTAAAAATAGTGATAGATAGTGATAATGATAGCTACTGATAGTGACAGTTAATGCTAGAGATAATGATTGTGATGCTAATGATTGTGATGCTAATGATGGTGATAATGATAGCTGCCGATAGTGACAGTGCCAGAGATAGATACTGAAGTGATGGTACTGATAGTGATAATGAAAACTACTGATAGTGATAGTATTGATGAGTGATGAGTGATAGTGTTGAAATAATAAAACTACCTAAACGAAAAAATGAAAATAAAAAGCAAAACAAGAACAAAAAGAGATTAACCTTAATATAACTAAATAATTAAAATTTTGGAAATAAAAAAATGAAAACTGTAGGGAGAAAGAGAGGAAAGCGAAAGGCTTTCGCAGTTCCGCTCTTACGCAGACAAGTGCAATCCTGTAATTTAATTCAATCTCTGCCATCGATGAAGTCGCAATGTCCGGCGCAAGCACATTGATAGCACAGCGCTACCTTCCCGACATGGTCGCTGTGGCTTGGGAACCTTTGATCTATAAGACTGATCTTACAATACGCATGTACTCAGTTCAGGTACAGCCATTTTCACTTCCCTGACCCCCTTAAACATATCTGCTTATGCCGCATCGCCGATGCGAAAATTCTACAATAATCATGCGCTAAAAAGCGCCAAAAGCATTTATGTTCTATTGGCACTGGACAGAAAGAAACAGTGCCTAAGTTACTTTTTCGTTGCCTTTGTTCAACCACAGAGCTGACCTCATTTTTTTCTATAGTAGGTAGTGGGTGCTTAATTTGGCGAAAGCAGAGAAAGCAGCAATTCTGGAGCTCTGCAGACCCAAATCAGTGCGTCGGAATGCGAGGGAATTTTCTTGTTTCTGGAAGCACCAGTTTAAGCAGCACGTTCATTGGCTGCGACAGCCGTGCTGTCGTCGGCCGGTAGAGGGAAATTGAAAGAAGTTTGTCTTCATTTACAAGTCAGCTCCGAGCGTGCATTTGAGGCGGCAGCGGCAAAACTAGGTTGGGGCCGACCGCAACTTCATGTGTCGGGCCACCTCGAAGAGCTCAAACGAGGAAGAATTGGCCTAGCCGCGCTACTTTCTCGGTCTGCCACACCAAGGAAGGTACAGGGTGCGTAAAGGAGGCACCAGACATCGTAGAGTGCGAGGTCTCTGGGGTTATAACGGCTGCAGGCTGAATTTGGGCCCCAAGAAGAGGAAAAGAAACACCCACATGTCGCACTGTGTGTCCTTTTGCGTGTTCGTAATAGGCATCCGCTGACTCTCTTAAGGCAGTGTAGTAGTTGGCATTGTGCCCGGCCTGCTGCCTCGTTTGCCGCAGGCAAATCTGGCTTGACCACAGTCGCGGCGTAGTTACGACGCACAAATTTGCATTCCTTGATGAGGTTAGCGGTTGGTGCACTGTAAATGGTAAAAGAAAGAAAAAATAGGGCGTAAGTGACTTTTTTTCGCCATGGTAACCAGTTCAGCTTCTACCCGCTCCATTCTTTTACTCTCTCATTTCAACTCTTATCCATCACAGTCCGACAGAAATTGTGTCGCATGCAAAGAGGCTGACTCAAGTTCTTATACTTTCACGACACGACTGAAACAAAAACCTGCAGGCTTCTTACCGCGCACGCAATGTCTTGTTTTACTAACCAGCTGTTGCCGGAGCAGTACTCGGTTAGTTAAACCCTGTTAACTGCAGCCCTCGGTTTCCAGTATAGCGGACACTTTTTTTGTGTGTATGTGCACGTGAGCTGCAGTCTAGTCCATTACTGAAATTTAAACCATGTAACGACGTTGCGATGGTAAAGGTTACTAGCAAATGAATACTGCAAGTGGTTTCCACCAGTGAAAATCACGCATTTGTGAAGGGAGAGCATAAGTGTTCATTTCTCCCAAACATAGATGAGAAACCCCAACGTAGTATCAACGCTCCCTTGCTGAGACATGGTGTGCATTTTATGCCGCGGGGAAACAAACAAGGGGGAAACGTTCGCTACTCTGGCCAACGACTTCGGGAAAGAACCGTTTATAATGCACTACGTGTTTCCTGCATTGCATCTCATGCATGCAGCGACTCTCGACTGCAAGATCAGCTGAAATTTTTTCATAGTTATCCCTTAAGAGAGTCAATAATTCACCAAAGTAGCTTTTCCATAGTTTCGCCGGGCTGTACTTCTCAATGTCTTTGAAAATCGGCGCGAAATCAACGGGATTACTTACAAGTAAAACATAAAGACCGGCGGCCAGAAGGAACGCATGAAGCGCACGCCCCGTCATAATATATTCCATCCAAGTTGTTACGTTAATTTCACGCTGTTCTAAGAAGACCTTGTCTCATGGACCAACTTGCCTAAAGCAGGATTCTGCTGTGGTTCTCTGCGGTTAATGCGTGGCCTTTTTTTGCGGTAGGCTAGCTTGCATGTGCCACTTCAGCTGCCCTGGCTTAAGTAAAGAGTGTTGTATCTGCGCTTTCCCTGTGTGATTCTTCCTTTGAAACTTTTAATAGCTCCCTTCTATTACCAAGACATCGCATTTGGAGAGAGGTCGAAAACAAGCATCACCACAGTCTCGGCTTCCTTAGGGTACAAAGCGCATTCAAAGTTATTTATTCTTATGCGTGTAGTTGTAATGTGCGCGAAATCTTTCTAACACGTCAGATTTTAAAATTAGGCAACTACTTCAAGTACAATATCTATACCCATTTTTCACTTTCAGGTCAACCTTTCTTGCTCAGTTTCTTCCTGAAGAGTTAGTGCACTAATGCTATTGCTTCCCCCCCCCCCCCCCCCCCCCCCCCGTTCACTGGCTCTAAACAAGGACAGTTTGACGTCACAGCGGTAAGAACCGGTGCTTCGAATGCCATTTAAGCACGCCTGACGACAACCGGAAGCTTTAATAAGCGCATGTTAGCAATCATCTCGTCCTGGCCCGTTCTCTCTGAACCAACAGCACAGAGGAGAAAAAGCTCTCACACGCGGGCGCACAGCTGCAAAGGGCACACTGCGCCAGCCTTTTGCCATGCGCGCCGTCAGGGCACTCGCCTAGTCATCAAATTAGAACACGCAGCTAAGGCTAGCCTACGTTTCTGGCCAGCTCAACAGAAAGGGGTGCTCCTTTCGTCGTCGGCCGCCCAATGCTCGTTTCATTCGTTTCTTTTTTTGGCCCAAATGCGTTTACTTGACACGCTTCGCGGAACGCATTGACCGCTGGCCGTGGCGCGGCGCATGTGGCTGCTTGCGCTGCAGCCGCCACCGCCGTCTTGTCTTGCACTGGCCGCCTCCTCTGTGTGTCCAGCCTGTTCAATTACGCGGAAGGGTTTGTCTTGTGCGCCGCTGCGCTGGCGACTAAATGGACCGCAAATTGGGCGAGCGCGCTGGGACCCCTCGCACGCGTCTTCACTCACTCCTTCCTCTCTCCCTCTTTTATTTTGTGCCTTTCGATCGTCGCTTCTCTATTCTGTTCGTTTTCTTTATTATTTATCTCCCTTTCTGTGTCGCTGCAATTTCCGCTCCTTCTGCGGATACCCTCCCCTTAGGCCCACGTCATTTTTTCGTCGTCTCCCTTTTTTCCTTCTTTCTCGCCAATGTGACTTCCTTCTGCCTCGGTGGCAGAAAGTTTCGTCCCCTGCGCAGAGTTTTCTAGCCGGCTAAAGGTGCCGAAAGCAGCAGGAAAGAGCCCAATGCAAGCACAAGGCGGGGAGAAAAAAAGAGGAGTCAAAGTCCGTTGACACTGTAACTAATTAACTCGCTCCGACTTTGTGTGCCTTCATTTAGGCCTGCGGCTGCAAGCTGTGACTAGACGACAGCGTTTCGCAGACTTTGCTCCCAGCTGTAGATAAGCGCTGCTGTATAACAATTTAGGCCTTTCCGGTTGTGAGTGGTCGCCCCGGCCTTTCGGGCTGAAAAAAACTGCCCTCGCCCACAGAAGACACCCGAGCTTGACTAGCAAGCGAAGCTCCGCGCGGGGCTTCTGGCAACGCTCTAAGATCACGCCGTCTTAGCAGAATCGCGGAGGCCGGGTAAGAAAGAGAATTCGGTTAGCGAAACGGAGGCAGCAGCGGAAAGCAAGGAAAGTCGGAAAGAAGCTTTCTTGTCTATCTTGGCTGGGGGACCTCTTTGCTCCCGCTGATGCCCTGGGGCGATTGGAAATGCGCGGGGTTAATCAGGCCTCGAAGAATTCCCTATGCAGTGCTGACTCGAGTTCGGGACTTCTGTTGTGCTCCGTGTGCAAGGACTCTCCGACGCGGTTGTTTGAACTGCGGCTCTTTGCAGAGAAGCCACCTTGAGTGAGGTGAATGCGTGGAAAAGAATCAAGAAATAGATTCTTGCGAAGGAAATAGTGGCGCGCTCAATGCATCAGCTGGATTTAAGCTGATCGAAACGAACGGAGTTGAGCGCTTGTGTCTGTAGGAAGTTAACTTGTACTACGAGTAAATGGTCCTCAAACGGTTTCGAATAATGTAAGCGTCCTATGTAAGTGCCTGAAAATCCAGCTTAATATCACACCCGTACAACTCAATACTGCACATATATAGTCACACTGCATGTTCGCCTTTTACATTTTATGCAAGAGTTTACGACATGCTATTATCAGCCGGCTACTAAGCCTTCAAATGTTGCTTTCTGTGCAGTGTTCACGCGTGAATTGCTTCGCTTGCCATGAGCAAAACACAAGGTTGATCAAACGATTTTTAAGTGCTACTGCACTAGTATGGGCTGTAAGGTGGGCAAATTTCAGACGAATTGAAGCCATACGGAGTTCACTGCTATGTACCAGAGTCTCGTTGAGGGTCTTTTCTGCTCTTCCCTGCCAACACGATTCCTGCCACCGTGGCCGGAGTCACCCTGGGAACATGGGCTCTGCAGCAAGACACAGTAACCGCGGAGGTCTTTTCAGTGCACGTTTTACGAGGTAACGTGAGGTCATTATAAGGAGCAGTGGCCTGAAAGATAGAGAAAGAAAAGAGTAATCACCAGGCTCATATAATGGAACCTAAAAAGTGGAGTCTCCAGTGAACGTGTCCCGGTATAAATGAGTTTAAAAGAACATGGAATCACCTTTGATAGTTAAGTAACCTGCTTTCATCATGAAACAATATGGCTAATTCACTGCACCTCTTTCACACCAAGAGGTAGGAAGAAAAAACTGCGCCAGCCATCTTCTCAACGTCTTAAGTAGCGAAGTAGTTGACCCATGAATGAGAAGTAACAGCTCAAAAAAGCACTCGCCTACTTGATAGTACTGTACTTACTTTATGTCTTCGCTAAAAAAATGGCTCACAGACAAAGAGAAGCAAATCAAAAACCCTAAAAAACAACAGACTGTATGTCAGAATTACCGCTACGGTCTTAGAAAGGCACCTCAACTTTTTCAGCCAACGCAGTCATATAAAACAATGGCGTAAGGATCGGCGAGCATGAAAATCCGCTAACAAAATCGGACCAACAACGCATTTCTGAATGAAATGTCTGCAGTTATAGTCGGCATAAAGATATTCCCGCATTTGTAGCAGCCCAGATATAAACACACTTCTCTCTTCGTTTGCTTCCACGGCTCGTTCCTACACTACTGTACTTTCTCTGATGTAGCTCCGGCCACTATGTTAGCCCGGAGGAAAGAACCAACGTGATTGTCTACCTTTCCACGTTCGATGCATCAGTCGCTCTGCTGTCGCCCAACGGAGAATCCCCAGCGCACGTACAAACAACCGCTCGCGCCGAGCTAAACCACTGTCCAAGCAACAATGAAAAAGGACTCCGACGCCGAACGTTCGCGCACAGCGACGAACGGATCCACCAACCGCGCTATGGGATCGCGTGTCCGGATTGTCTATAACTCTCTTTCTACAAAAAAATTATAAGAAAAGAAAGGAAGCCCAAGACAAGCAGCGAGCATTCCATTTTCGTGCATCCACCGCCCGCACCGCCGCCACAGCCTCGGGGAAGCAATTACGGTTGCTGAGCACAGCGGAGTCGAAAACAGCGTTTGTGCGGGTGCGCACGGGCGCGAGGGCGCTACACCTGCCCTTGTAATTAACGGGGTTCGTCGCGCACGTCTCACATTCGGGCCAACGAGAAGCCCGGTCGCCGCCACAGTCGGCAGCCGAGGCACACAGGTCATAACAGACAACCCGCGCGTTCCGCTCAGAGCGCTCGCCATTCAGACCGCGCCGCCGCTGACTGCGGCGCGGCGCAGATCGCAGCTGTGAAGGCCGTTTGCTCGTTTCCGCTGACGAGGCTCGCGCCGGCCTCAAAGTCGGAGAGTCAACAGTGGGTTTATGCGGCGCTTTAGCGCTGGCCCGTCTATCGGAGGGAACCCGGTGCCGCTTTACGCGCGAGCGCATTTCGCGAAGTTGCGCGAGCGGAAAACGCCAACAAATGTCTCCTTTCTTTTCTCACGCTCACCGCATCTCAAGCGTTTGCGTTTTATGAGCACATGCGCGCTCCTTGCGGGAGAAAGAGATACCTGTGTGCAGATGTTTTCGAAACGTGTCAAAGGAAACTTGCTTCGTGCGCTGTTTCCGCCAGGTGAATGCATGGTCTTTGTTAAAAGTAAAGAGCCCAAAGGGTGTGCTTCTGAGTCGTGTATTGAGGATCTTATAGCAACTGTGGAAGTTACACTCAGGTGAAGACAAGAGTTCCTCTCATCTCCAAGAGAATGTGAACTCTGGAAATGCATAAAGACCCACGCATCGTGATCCAGAAGCGAACTCCTTAGGGCTCTATACTTTTGACATAGGCTGCACCTGAGCACTCCTTAAATCTAGGGCACATTTTTTGACCGGGCTTTCTCACCAGGTTCACCGCCGCCGCCGTTGACTATGCAGTTCAAGCAGAACAGATGAATTTGTTTCATGTTCATTTTGAGTGTGTTCTTTGTGACGTCCAAGGCACATTTTTTAAGTGCTAAATTTTAAGAAGAAATTTCTGCAATGTCCAAGGAAAGAAACCCACCACGGTGGTTCAGTGGTTAGGGTACTGGCTATTGAGACGGAGAGCCCAGGTTCAGCTGGAGACTATTAAAGTAAACTCAGGGGAATGAAGTGACGTTGACACAACCGTCTGTGGTTTTTGGTTTTTCTTTCAGGAGAGTTCCTTTAAATAAAGATTATTCCGAGACGTTCTGCCGCACATTGAGAACGGAGTGAGTAGCGCCTACAGGTAAATACGTCATTTCTGTGCTCTAAGTTTTCCTATAGTCACCTGAGGAAGGTTGTCTACGGCTGCCGCCAAAACTTTGTTGAACATTAATGTAAATTTAGAATAGAGTATTTTTTTTTAATTCCAGGCGAATTCCCTGAGATTTATCCGCATTGGGTGCAATTCAGACGCTCGGAATTAGCCTGCACATACAGTCCTCATGATGTTAGATAAACATACGTTAGTTCACTAGTGTCTCTTTCTTTGAACCTTGGCGAGTGTATGTTTTCTTCGACAAATAACTATGAATTATCCTCGCCAGACGGGATTCCGTCGAACCCTAGACTTCACTACTCGCCGCGAAAAGTACGGGCCGCCAGCCGTAACGAAGATTCGACAGTTCGTCGTACTGAAAACAAGGCTTACCTCATTCCAGTGCTACCTACGCTTCAACCTCCGATGCAAGAGCCATGGGTTGGTCCCGAAGTCCATACGTCTACCAATTCTGGTATGTACCCCGTTTGGGAAAAGTGTTATCGCTCGAGCCGAAAAACTTCTACTACAAGCGAGAATTCTGGAGACAAAATCAACGATTAAGCGCCTGGAGAACGACATCTTCTTCGCTCAACAGTCACTAGAACGTACCCTTGCTATGGACGCCTTTGATGTCCTGCTCTACGCGAACAGTTTGGCAGCGAACACTCAGGAACAAAGACAGCAGAGTCAAGAAACGAAGTTCCGGTTGCTCCTAGGGCGGCAGACAAAAGAGACAGCAGCATCATGCGTACACAACCTGTCTTCGTACAAGCTAGACCAAGCTGAACTCTCGCTTCTTAACAAGGGGCTCAACTTCAACGCTGGGCCCGTCCCCGATGCGAAAAGCATGACATGTGCCGTTGAGCTAGCAGTGCGAAAGATTGACGCCAGTCTACGCGACCAGGCACGTTATCGTGCCATCGGAGCACTTTCAAAGTTACGCAAAGAAAAAGACAGCGCACTCTCACGCCCTGAACAGGAAGCCCTCAAAAGATTAAAAAAGAATGAGGCAGTCGTGATCCTTCCGGCCGACAAGGGGAACGCTACTGTGGTGTTTGATCGGACTGATTATGTAGAAAAGATGTCGGCACTTTTGGAGGAAAAAAATACCTATGCTAAGATAAACCGGGACCCGACCAGAAAGATAGAAGCTGAACTTCAGAAGTTTCACGCTGAGGTATTCAAATACGTCCCCCCGTCCGATGGACAATATATCTACAACAAGCTTCTATGTCACAATGGCGCCGCTCCTGCCATCTACGGCGTGCCAAAAGTGCACAAGGAGGGCACACCGCTCCGTCCAATTGTGGACTTTACACGGTCGCCGTTGAACAAGCTCTCTGTCTACCTTCACCGGGTGTTGGCCCCTTTAGCGGGAAAAACCGCCACGCATGTCCGGAAGGTAAGCGACTTCGTCGAGAAGCTGAAGAATGTGCCCATTGACGACACCCAAGTAATGGCTTCTTTCGATGTGAAGTCTATGTTCACATCTGTGCCTGTGGATTTTGCGGTGGAGTGTTGCAAGAAAGCCCTGAACGAAGACGCGACTCTGCCTGAACGAACCCCGATTGAAGCCGACGACCTCTGCCGACTCTTAAAATTCTGCCTCTCCAATACTTACTTCACCTTCAACAAGAACTTCTACAGACAGACTTTCGGAACAGCCATGGGTGCCTCAGTTTCTGTAGTATGTGCAAACCTTGCCTTAGAATCAATAGAATCCGCAGCACTTGCCTCATTCGACCTCCCACCGCAGTTTTTTGTACGCTATGTCGATGACTGCTTCTGTGTCATCAACCAGCCAGACGTACACAGGTTTCTAGCGCACCTCAACACGTTCCAGCAAAGCATTCAGTTCACCATAGAGGAGGAGGTGGATGGCCACATCGCTTTCCTCGACGTCCTCGTGGAACGCTCACCGCATTCTCTGCAAACCACCGTCTATCGGAAGCCCACTCACACCGGAAGGTACCTAAACTTTCAGTCATCTCATCCCATCGGGCACAAGCGCTCAGTCGCTGTGTCTCTGTTCAACCGCGCATTTAGGATATGCTCAAGTCCTAAGCGCAGAGCAGCAGAAGTTAAACAGGTCAGGCAAGACCTGATACGGAACGGCTACCCAGCCCAAATACTGCGATCCCAGGAACGACGCGCCTCTGCTCCGACTATCCGAACTGACGCATGCGCAAAGAAGCGGGTACCGATTCCATATGCCCATGGTGTGAGTGAGACCCTTGCTCGGATCTTTTCAGAGTATGACATTCATGTGGCCCACGTTCCGTCGTGCAAACTTCAGCAACGACTCTTGCGAGTCAAGGATCCTCTTGACCTCGATATCTTTCCAGGTGTGGTCTACAAGATCCCCTGCCGTGATTGTGACGCCTCCTATATCGGAGAAACAGGAAAACTCAAGACAAGGCTCAACCAGCACCAAAATGACGTCGCCAAAAAAAAATCTAACTCAAACACTTTAGCGCAACATCATCAAGAAACTGGCCATACCATCGACTGGGACGCAGCACGTGTAATTGCAAAGGAAGAATCATTACCAAAATGCCTTCTCATAGAATCATTGTGCATTCCATCCACGCCAAACACGATTAACCGGACCCGTGGCAATCTCCCAGAGATATTCCTGCGCACCCTTCAAAAAACCGCCCATATATAGCTCTCCTGCCCGTTCTTCGCTTCTTTGTGATCAAGGCACCCGTACGGGCGCCGAAACGTCAATTCTTTTTATTTTTCTTTGAATCTTGGCGAGTGTATGTTTTCTTCGACAAATAACTATGAATTTTCCTCGCCAGACGGGATTCCGTCGAACCCTAGACTTCATACGTTAGTTCGTTCGTTCGTTAATTAAACCCGGAAATATCGATCTGGTAGCGGATCAAGAAATATTTGGAGTTATCGATAGTGCGATATGTAAAAACATTCCAAATAGGTAACCTTACCTGTAATCTAGAAGCAAGCCTACGTTGTACCAACACAAGTGACGCGTTCTTGCAGTGACCTGCCGTTCGCCGGGCTGCTGGCACCGCACTGCTCGCTAGGCGTTGCTAGGCCTATCTTGCTTCGCATCAAATGTGCTGTGGACGCTGTTTGGAACTAGCCACAGTCTGTCATATGCTGCTTAATCCTGTTACCAATACGCTATAAATGCAGCAATATCTGACTAAAATTGAGTTATATTGGGTTCCCACAGCGCCTTCGGTAGCGAAACGAGCGAAGCGAGAGAAACACACCAGGCGAAAACAGCCGGTAGGCTTTAGTTGGGATGGCTTCACTGCATGACATGAACGTAGCTTGATAATTGAGTACATGAGATCGAAAGCAATCATCAAGAACATACCACGTTCACCTCGTTCCGTGGTTTCACAGCTCTAGCGCTCCCAGCAGGTGAAGGCATGCTTCCGACCTGTC
Organism: Amblyomma mixtum; assembly: GCF_055824585.1. Taxonomy (NCBI): domain Eukaryota; kingdom Metazoa; phylum Arthropoda; class Arachnida; order Ixodida; family Ixodidae; genus Amblyomma; species Amblyomma mixtum. The sequence goes on from NC_143016.1 coordinate 24,233,705, forward strand.
TCCACGGGCAAAAAGTATTCAAAGGATGCTGTTAGGAGAAGTCCACTTGCAGGTGCATGGCGCGCCATTCGATATGTCGCATGACCTGCAAAATTAGAGTTCGCTGCTCAAATCTTTTTACACCTTCACAAAGAATGATCAAGGAGATAAGCTGTGTTCTTCATATAGCCAATTATTACAAATATCTGGGTTCAATATATCCGGGCTCGGCTGTATTTATATAAAGACTGCGGGGAAAACCTTTCATGAAAACAAAAATGTTCCGCCACCATCGGTTTGCTAAGATTCTGACTGCCGATGTATCTATACGTTCAGTAACCTTTGCCAGGTAATTTTAGCTATTCTTTAACCTTACATCTGCGGCTTCCAGCTCCACCAACTGTCTGTTGTGATGCCGTTTAGTTTTCGCTTTTTTTTTTTTCAAATCGGCAACGAACTAGACACTGTTAAAGCCAGATGATGAATATGATACCCTTTCCGTTGCCTCATGGGTGTCTTTTTCATAGCTGCTTCCCATCAGGCAAAATTCACTGCAGTTATAAAGTGAAAGGCATAAGTTCGGTCCAGTTAAAATTTGGCATACCTCTCCTCAACCTCCTCTTAAGCAGGGGGTCCCGTAAGTGACAGATGTCCCACAAGTGCATAGTTTGTTCCGGTTGCTTTGCTGCGTCCGGGGTCAAAGCGGTTAAACAAGGTATTAGTTTGCACAAGCTGGAGCTACATTTTGTGCCTACCACACAGTGCTATGCGCATGGAGGTGGAGGGGAGATGTGGGCACATGGCCACACAGCATCGGTATATATTAGGCTCGATTCCTGCCGCGCTGTCTGTTTTACAGCAAAGACAACAACAACAAAAAAAAAACAACTTTCGTATGCGTATACCATGCGACCATATTTATAATAACTTGTTTTGAGAAATCACCAATTATACATATTTATTTATTTATTTATTTATTTATACATACTGCAGCCCTATTGGGCTATTGCAGGGGTGGGTGTGAACAACAGTGTAGGAAAACATGGAGCACAACAATGGCAAACATCCGAAACAGTACGAGTGAAAACAAGAAAAACGAAAAAACTATTCAATAGCCGTTAAAAACAGCTCTAAAGGAAGAGAGCGAGTAGAACCGGGTAAACAATTCCAGTATTCGATTGCACGCGGAAAAAAACTGTATTTAAAAGTGTCCGTGCGGGCAAAATAAGGCGTGATGTTTAGGTTGTGGTGACTTCTAGTTTTAGATGGTATAGCAGGGATTAGGTAATCATTTGCAGAGGTCCGGCAGAAAGAGTTAATAATGCAATACAAAAATTTTAAAGACTCAGTCCTTCGTCGAGATGAGGGTGGTTGCAGGCCCAGCGATGAAAGTGCTGTGGAAGGCGAAAAATCTGACATTACCGTACGTTGCGTTCTGAAAAAAAAAAAATCATGTCGCGATCAAGTCAAAGCCAATCCGCGTGGCTCTCGAAAGCTCAGTCTAAAAACCAGCCAAGAGACGCAACACAGGAAAAGAGGAGAAAACTTTCTTTTCTCTATTTCTTTCTTCTTCATTTCTCCTCTCTTTCTGTGTTACGTGTTTAGACCGGTTTTTTGGTGCATCAGTAGCAACTCGCGCAGTCGTCAACCTTGCTGAGGTTGACTAAAGCTTACGAAGGACTCAGTTCTACTGAATCGCGCTCGTCCTGTGTTTCCTCTGCTTTGCGTCAACGTTTTTCGAGCTGTTTACCCTTAAGAGCAGTGGGTGGCGTGCGCTGCTGAGGGATGTTGTGTATCCGTCGGGGAAGGAAAAGCATGGACTCTACACTGAACGTAAACACGTATGCAGGTGACAGGGAAGTTTGGTTAAAAATCAAGCGATTGGTCTACGACTCTGTGTACCGAAAACGGCTGTACTCTCTAGTTCGTTAGTGAAGAGGCAAGCTGCTAATAAAGAGGAAAAGTTATAGGAAGCGCTCCGGAAATGCAGAATTGCACTACCGCTTCTTAAGCACCACCTTCAAGAAGACACGTTGCAGCCTCACACAGTACACACGCACACTCACGCACGCTTGCACACGCTCAAGTTCTTCAAGTGTAAATTTGTGCTTCCACTCAATACTTTATTCGTGAACTTAGTTCAAAATCTTAATTTGTACGAGTGCATGGGTAGATAAGTGGAATAGATAAGTCACAATATTATTTTCGGTATTGTACCGACGAAACTAAGCGGCGCAGGCGCTTTACGTTGCACAGTCTAGTGTCTTCAAAACGTGGACGTGGCACGCTTATAGGTGCGCTGGAGTTCTAATACGTGGCTTTATCACGACACTTTATTGGCTGCTGCTTTCCGCGCTATCTTCATTTTCTGACTGCTGTGCTGCAGTCTGGGGAAAAAAAATTGAGCGAATGCAGAACTCAGGGCATCCTGTATACCAACCTAGTTCAGAATTTTCTTTACGCTTCTGATGCTTTGGGACTATAAAAACCAGCAACCCTCTTAACGATCTTCATAGTTTAAGAAAGATGAAGAACAAAGGCATAGTCTTGTGCGCATAGCTTGTTTATAACGCTGCGTTTTTCGATCAGTCCACTGTAATAGAATGCAGGATATATTTAGGGACCGTCGCTCTCGGGCTTTATTTTTTGCCGAAAGCAAGGGGTGCAAATTAAACGAAATTTTGTGAGCTCGAATCTTAGACAAAATTAAGTATGAAGCAAAAAATTCTATTCGGGGTTTGCCGGGCCACTTTCTGCAGCAAAATACAATTTAATAGAAATGCTCGTTTTAGTTCGGGAGGTAAATTGGTTAAGTCTTCTGATCATTATCTTTGTATAGAGTAAGAAAGTGTCAGGTTTAATAAAAAACCTCACATAATGAGATGCTGCTTTTTCACTAAGTTATTACAGTTATTTCTTCTCAAGCATTACTATTGCCTACGCAACACTTCCATGTTCGTGCAAGAACTGAAAGCCTGGATATTTACATTAACGAAAATTTCACTTAATATGTCAGCGAGTAGTTTATTCGAATCAGAGCATTGAGGCACAACGTCGTTAGCATAGGTAGCGCTTGATGCAATGATGCCAACAAGACAATGCTTACAACGCGCTATACAATTCATGACACGAACATGAAACAAATTACGCTTAAATACACCGTGCCAGTGTCATTTGTTCCGTGTTGTGGCCGTTAAGTGCACAACGTTGTGAGCATTATGAACAACCAACTAGACCTTGTCCTCGCACTATTAACCAATAAGACGTCGAGTCAGTGCCCATGTTTTTCGTCACACTTCTAGAACTCATCATTTGAACTTACCCTAACATTAAGTCGTATCATGAATACAAATAGCGTTACAAAAGGCTTAAGGCCTCTATGTTTGAAGTCAAAGCACGTGGTGTTCATTTTGCGAGGTGTCTTGAAAATCTATGCACTGGAGCACTCCGTTCGCAAGACGGCGCATTTTCGAATAGAAATTGGGTTGCATCTAATCTCCAAGCAATCTACTTAGGGTTTAAGATTTGCCTAGACCCATGTTTTTCACGAAAACGAAGGTCCCCAGAAATATTAGACGCTTGTACGATCACTAGGCTTAGAGTGAAATTTGTTGCATAACAAATGGTTTCACTTGTCAAATGTCATATACCTGCTTGACGTCTAAAGGAACACCGCAGATGTAGGCCTAGCTACTTGCGCAAAGCAACACGTGATTGGTTTTACTCCAGAGCTACCGTAACCTTTCCTATTGTTATGCGTTGCCTATGATTTAAAACACGTTTAGCAGCTCAGACCGCCGACATGCAGGTCTAAGGTGTTAGTGGATTGAATTTTGACACAGATTGATGGTGAGTGGAGCGACAAGATAGTCGTTGCTCCACTTCTGAGCTCTTGCTGTTTAAAATATGTGAACAAAAGGCTCGGTGCGGTGCTCTAGCGCTGACCATTAATTTCGCTTTGATCACTTGCACCACCACCGTTTGCCACCTGTCGCTTGTTTAACGTGTTAATTTGGGCTTCATACTCTATCACCGGCATTTTTTAGATAAGAGATAGGGAGACTTGTGGAAAACCCTTGTTTCGTAACAGCTGCGCTCGGGCACAGCTCATTTGCCAAAAAAGCATTCTGTCGGACTGATCTCTCAAAATTCCGCCATGAATGACTTGGTTTTTCAAAACCCTGTATACTAGAACCACAGAAGGAAGTTAGCGGGATTGTGGAACTTGTATGAGTGGATGCACATAAATATGCAATTGTTTATTAGCGTTTTTCAAACCTTTTTGACCCTCTCCTTATGTACTTCATGCTTTGACCACATGTGGTGTGTTGCGTATCCTAACCCTGGTATCTGCAAGCAAGCAAACACTGCAAATTAAAAAGCCATTTTGTTAGTGCTAATGCAAGTATGATAACTCAACGGTCGAATGCGTGTTCCGAAATGGAATGAAGCATACATGGCACAGAACTCTACGACAATAGGCATTCTCATGGACTTGATAAGATTTCGTGCGACTCTCTTTGAGCGCATGTCCCTTGTTTACCATTCCCCTTGGTTTCTGTGGCTGTTGGCTTCTGTCACATTCCCTCTATCTAGTAACTGTGTATTACGTCCTGAAAGAAACTGGATGCATTATGTCGTGACTGCAGTATTTTCCCGCGGAGAATTTTATGGCTTTTTATGAGGTTCGCGCATTTACTTTAAGCTACATCGCATTGTTTTGGCGGGTGCTCTCTCACCGACCATCGGAAGCTCCAAAAGCGCGGTCGCAGTATGCACTGCCAGTGTCGTCAGGAGTTCGCTCCAGGTCAGTTCGCAGCCCCTCTTCGCATCAGCGCAACTGCTAACAGGTGCAAACGACAAACCTCATCACCGAGGAGCGAATTAACGACCTGAACGCGGCGACTCGCTCACAGCTCGGCACGCTGACGACAACGGCAGTGAGCGCGCGACGGCAGGCACCTCAAGCACTCGCTCGTGAACACAACGAAGTCCTCCGAACTACAAAAATAGCATCACATAAACCAGCAGGAAAGCAGGAGGGGATGAAACACCCCCGCTGTGCTGCGCGTTCACGCCATCGGTTGGTCCATTGTTTCGGCGAACACGTGTGCGCAAGAATGCCGGGCGCAGGTTGGTCGGGCCGACGCAGGTCACACGCGCGCGGGAACCCAGTGAAAGTGCCGGTTGGTTGCGTAGGCAGTGGCTGTGTTTCCAGAATTCTCGGACAATTATGGGCATTTGCATGTTTCCCAGACGCGTAGCAGAGTCCCACCTCTCCCGGTCCCAGGACGTGCCGCTATGGAAATTCGCGGTGCGCGGCCAACCATGAAGTGAATTCTTTCTGGGTATTAGCCGCTATCACAGGCAGCGGCACTGTCGTGACACGAGTAGAGTAGTCTCTTTTTTGTGTGCGTTGTTCATTAGCCCTTTTATTTTCGTGGAGAAGTTCTTGTTTTGTGAACCGAGCAAAGGTAGCGCCGCCGCTTCGATCTTTTAGTCTCATCGGTCGTTACTACATTACGAACACCGGGGCTTCTCTGCGGCAGCTCGATAATAGCCCGAAAGGCGGCCAGTGTGTGTTCGAGAGAGTGTACAACGTGGTGCATGAATACCAACATTTTTATTGCACAATAGGTGCATAAATGCATGCGACGTACGACCAGCGTGAACCTTGTCAGCGAAAACAAATTTTATCCACGTACCTGCAGTCCTTGGCAGCTCCTAGAGCTAAAACAAACCTTAAGTTAGGTAGGAGATTGTTTTTTTTCTGTTTTTAATCAATAGCTTTCACGAGCACACCGACGATAAATGACATATGCCGAGTAATATTGCGTGCCAAGCAATATCGACGAGCGAGGTGTCCGGCCGCCACTGCTGATAGGCAAGACAGCAGGCGTTTTGCTAGGTTGAACAGTACCATCGTAAGGTATTTTTTTCTGCTTCGCAGTAGTAGGCGAGCAAACTTATGCACGCTCGCGTGATGTTAACAGTTTTTTCAAGAAGCGCGTGACAAATCTCTATATGTGAAAGCGGAGATGCATCACCCTAAGCTCTTCGCTGTGTTTAAACTGAGTACGACCGTTATTCAGATCCTGGCAATTACGAGGTTCTCCGGTCTCTGCCGCCGCTACTGAAGTTAATTGCTCTTTTTGCTCCTATTCATTCTCTTAGCCCCCACCGTCACCCACTACTGAGAGTCTTCGAGAAGTGTTCGTCTGCTTCTCTTTGCGCCTGCTTGCTGGCTTGGCGCTCGTCATCGCCGTGTGACCTTCTGTCAGAAACAAATCGTTGTCAGGAACGAAGGTGGCAGGGGGGCCACGTAAGTCACGAGACCTTGTGACGTCATCACAAACTGCCTGTGTCTTAGATCGTTGTAGCGGCTTTAGGTTACGAAACAACAGCATCAGGATCTATACGTCTGCAACAGGTGGAAAATGCAGTAGTGGCATCAATCGGGCCCGCAGTAGGAAGACAGAACCGTCGCAGTTAACCATTCTGTTGTTAAGTTTGAACACGAAAAAGTGGTTCATTTATCGCAAAAAAGGGTTACTACTTGAATGGGACCCTATTCAACCACCGCGCAAAATCTGTGTCTTTCTTTTCTATCAGTGCCGTTAACGCGTCATTCATTCATTCATTCATTCATTCATTCATTCATTCATTCATTCATTCATTCATTCATTCATTCATTCATTCATTCATTCATTCATTCATTCATTCATTCATTCATTCATTCATTCATTCAAGAAGGTGAATTAAGCTAAAGTCAATGTTTTTTGGACATCAATTTTGAATATTGGAACACTGTAAGGTACTGTTATGGAAATATTGAAGGTAATGGATCAGTCTCCCTATGCCTAGAAATATCTTGCTTTTGAAGTTTGTTTTACACTCGCATTTAGTGGTTAGGGATGCCTTAGAAAATCAATGGGGGAGCGTTCTTCACCACAGCAAGAACGTTAATAGCAATAAAATGCAAGCCTGGCGAAGGGAGTCCTGCGGATATATTCACTCTTGTTGTCAAATCTTGTGATACACGAAAAATATCTTTCATAAACCATTTCCTGTTAAAAAATACGCTTGTCCAAAATTTCTGGGTATGTAACCCTGCATAGTCCCTCACTCTTAAACTTTAGAAAGAAAGCTTGAATCACGGAGTCGAAACTACTATCATAACGTCAGTTAGAATAAATAGCCCCTGTCACTGACGCTAAGAGCACCTTGAACCTTTTTAAGATTGTTACCGCTTAGCGCTATACCGAATTCCCGTTATTATTAAAAGCAGACCAACTTACCCACTCCCAAGCGAAGCCTCCAAATAAATATGAGGCATGTATTTTGTAAAAATTGAGTACGAACTGCAATCTACGTCCTAACCAGCGTTCCCGACCTCTGCATATTTAGTATGTAGAAAATAGCGTCCCAACGAACCAACGTCGTGACGCTCGTCAATAAAGCTAATCTTTATATGAGCACATCGCGCATGCGCCGAGTTTTTTCCGGAAATCCCGGAGCAAGACCACAGCGGTGAAGACGATGCTGGTTTGTGTTTAATTCCTTAAGGCACCATTTACGAGTTCGGTGCAAAACTAATATTTTTCCTCTTTGATTCCTTAGTTGTCTGTTAAACCAGAGGTTAAACACCCTAGAGATCATGGAATCATTTTCTTTTCCGAATGTGCACATGACGTTAGATATTCAGGGAAAACAATGTGACATTAGTACAGCTGGATTATCTTCTGCCCGCAAGAAAATGGCGGAGGACGTGCTACCGCGCTGACAGTTTTGAGAAATATTATTTGCCGCGTTCAATAGTTGGCATAAAAAAAGTCACTCTGTTCGCAATGAAAAGCAGGGAAAATCTGACCACCAAAGAAATCAGTGCTAAGTAGCGCACACTGAGGAAAAACTGGGTTTTCCAATGTATGCAACTGAGTACAAAGCGCATTGCAGGGTTAAAAAAAAAAGTATATTTTTCGTACCGCAGACTTCAGTCATCCCATCTTTACTCTTAATGTCACAAAAGCATTGCTTACTTTTCGGTCATTTTTTCCATACAGGATAAATGGGATAAATAAATAAAGCACTGCGGCCATGTTGAATTTCGATTTGAATTTATTCACAAGTAGTTACAAAAAAATCAATATAGAGAAAAAGGCCCCAGAGTCAATGACTGTATCGCGACTTCCTGTCCCAACAGCAAAAGAGAAAATTGCTAGCTTACATGACACATAGCAAAAGAGAAGATAGGCTGGCTTAATGAAGGGGAAAGTAAAAAGTTACAGACGCTGCACTGTCCGCCAACTGATTTCATGAAAAACTGAAGCTAGCTAGACAGAAAAGTAAGAAATTCGAGAGTAAGTTGTTCTCTATAAAAAAAAATAAAACTCTAATAAGCTGCATACCTCTGAAAATGCGCGAGTCCTTTTTCCCGTTTTTGTTTCAAGGTTACCTGGAATGCTGAACAGGTGACCTCAACACGCGCCCTGCCTTCCTCTTGTTTATTGTCGTAAAAAAAAGCCGGACAAGGAAGTCTAAAGCAAGACAGCATTTAGTCACTCCAGTAAGCGATCTCTTTTCTCAAAGATACGATACACAGTTCGCTGACATATATGTGTCTTGCTCTAGGCTAATGACGAACGCTTCGCAAATTCGACGCGTGCGCAAATCCTTGTGCCTGGGGGCCTCCCGACGAAACACGGAGTTGTGAGAGCCCAAACTACAATTCAGCGCCCGGATACTGTTGAGGGCGGATCATCGTTGCAACGTTCGCTTTTCCAGATAATCATTCACGCTCCTGGCCAATGTATGAGCGGCCACAAGGCATCGGAAATTGAAATGCGTACCACGCGCACTTCACACGGAGTGGTCACTCAGCACACAATCTGACCGTGCACGCCTTTTCAGAAAGCCGGTCTAAATATCGGTTTCTTCATGGTCGCTCCCCGGCGTCCATTTGTTTCAAGCGCATTGCCCGACTGCTGAGTTCATAGTAATTATGTCAGGAGTTCTTACGGTGCCTGTTTATCGTGCACGTGTCAACCGAAGAATCTAGTCTCCGTAGAAATTATTTGCATGGGAGTATTGTTAACAGCCGTGACCAGACAGCTGGCGGCACAAGCATAAAAAAAGGCAAGTTCTACAATATTTTCAGCACCGCCTGGAATTCTCGGCGCCTTGGTTCTGCTAGAACGTGGTTCGAATTAAACCTGTACTATGTCCCGGAGGCTTCGTTTAATCGCTGTCTGCGTACTTTTTCAACCGCCATGGCACGTGAAAGAACGGGCAGTTTTATTTTTTCAGTTCGTTAAAGCGCCGCACCAGGGCGTATTGATAAAAATTAATTTTCCGAAATTTGGTTTTTGTAGATCACGTTTCTGCTGCCCATATGCGGCAATGTCTAGAACAATCGTCTGCTTGCAGAACTCGGCTCCCGGTTAGGTCGCTCATCTTTACGAAGGCAAACATAGCAAACATGTTCTTGGAGACAAACTATGTTCAAGCACTATTCGCGAGAAGGCTTTTCTTTTTGCGAGGACCGTAACTTGGACACCTATTGTTGATTAGTCTGCAGCTTTTCCTCCTCACCGCCGATCGGGACCTTTCCACAGCAAGCAAAATGTACTTCCGTAAAGATATGGCACGTATAAAGGTGTATTATCATGGTTTTGCGTAAATGCGACCGATCGAGCCGAGGCAACGTGCATTTAGGCAATAAACGTGCAACGACGAGGGGCAGCTCCAACAAAAACGATGCAGTGGAGAAAAAGGGTGAAGAATACCGAAGTAAGGGAAGGCAGGGAAGCCTTGGTAGCACACAAGCCACACAGAAAGTAAGGAAGAAGGAAAGAAGAAATGAGAAAGCAAGGTTGCCCTTTGCGCGCGCGCTTCGGCTAGGAGGAGCTCTAAGCCACGGCGCAGCAGACGCGCACCACTCGAAGAGGAGGACGCGGCGGTGGCGGAGTTGCGGGTGACGGCTAATGAACACTCGCGCAGAGGCAGTGCGCGCTCTCTCGTGATTGGAAAATGGCGCTGGCCTTGAGAGGAGAGGGATGCCGCCCGGGGGCTTAGGGCTTAGCTCGGGCCGACGCGCCAGCTGCCACCGCTGCGCGAGGGCGCGCAGACCCGCGCGTAGCGTCCACTCGTTTGTTTGTTTGAGTGGCTGCTTAGCAAAGGTACTACATAAGCTCGCGTGCATGTTTCCTCGGCCCTTTGCAGGTCCCGCATGAACCAGAGGTTGTGCGTCAGACGCACTTTGATGAGTGCGTCTCTGTCCCATCCCTCTTTCTCGCTTCTCCACTCGGGCCTACACGACGAGTGAGAGGAGGGAGTGATATCAATGTGACCTTCAACTATAATTCGGATTCTCGCGGAAGTGCGCCGCGAGAACTTGCATTAGGTTTGTGTGCGACGGATTTTCGAGAGCTCCTACTCTGGTCCCGACTGAGAGGTCAGCCAGCAAGTGCGCCGTAATGGAAATGCTTGAGCCGGGTGTGTCGGCCTAACAATATTCACTGGTATTGTATATTTAGTGCTTGAAGATAAATAATAATTGTAATCAACAATATTATTATAATTTTCCTTACTTTGTCCTGGATCATTATTCCTAGCGTTCTAAAAGCTAGGCGTCTGTTCATCGCCCGAGCCGATTCAAACGCCACTTCCCGATTCAATAGTCCATTCGAAAACTTTACACAGAAGACGCATTTTACGAATAAGGAGCGATTTTTCGAAAGTCGAAGGACAGAAAAAGCCAGCTTGTTTCACACGCGCGAATAAACGCGCGCGCGCACACGCACACGCACACGCACACGCACACACACACACGCACACACGCACGCACGCGCGCGCACACACACACACACACACACGCACGCACGCACACACGCACACGCACACGCACACGCACACACACACACACACACGCACGCACGCACACGCACGCACGCGCACACACACACGCACGCACACGCACGCGCATGCGCACGCACACACAAATTAAGAAGGTCTAGCGCACGGCAGTTACCTGAAAACCATATTTATTAGTTTCTGCGAATCAACTGCACGTATAGCTGTGCACGGACTCTTTGGTTTCTTTTTTTTTGCCCAGTGTCCAGCTTCGCTCAGCCAGTGTTTTCAAAAGACCCTTATTTGATGACGTAGCTTGCACAGAGAACTTTAAATTATCGTGAGAACAATCTGCCCACTAGTAAGCATTGTGCAGTGGTGTAATGGTTGTTTACTAGCCTGGGTAATATAAAAATAAGAAGATGCATATTCATGGAGCGGAAGCATCATTGAAAAAGAACGCACACGGTAAAATAGCATAAATGCACTATTAATTTTTTTTTGCTTTTGCTTGGGAGCTGCAGTGGAGCTTTGCGTTCCCTCCTTGGCGACGTAGAATGATGGAGAACGTCGGCAAAAGAGAGTACTTAAGCAGCGCAACTAAATTTGAGTGCCTAATGGAAATGTCACTTCATTTATTTACTGTAATGTTAGCCATGAACGGTTAATTTAGGTTTGATGCTTTTCAACAATTTACGTGCATTTCATTGCTTGTCAAACCTATCTGATATGACGAACTGGTGCACACCTTTCACTAGACCACAGAAAACAAAGCGCAGGAGAGCGTTGCTCTTGTGCAGAGGGAACCCGAAAAAAATAAATAACGTTGTCTAGGATAGCAGCCAAGGGAAAGAGGCTTGACACGATCTGTTCAGTTTACCATTCGGCCTCATGACTGAAATCCGTTATTGCTGTATAATCTCTTAACGACTAACTGCCTTAGCATGTTCTGACCACATACCACCACCAGCCTAATTGCATCCACTACAGCAGAAAGGGCATTCCATGCCCCTCCAACTGGTCCTGTTCTATGCCAGCTACGGTCACATTATCCCTGAGAACATCCCTACCTCATTCAACCACCTGCCCCTCGAAACTCCTTGTTACGCTTGCACTTTGCTGGAATCCATTCCTTTACCATAAGGGACTATCGGTGCTCTTGCCTGCCCTGCCCATGCCCATTTCGTCCCTCATTTTATATCACTAGGTAATAATAATAATAGCTAATTTTTACATTTTATGTTAACATTTGTGGCGTGTCTATGGTAATATTTGCCCTATAGATTGTATGTGTTGTAGCGGTGCTTTATAGAGCGTTATGTCGTCAGCTCAAGTGTTTTTCTTCAATTATGTGCGAAGTAATAGCCGACGCCATAATCAGGCACCAACATCTCGTTTAATAGTGTCCATGTCAATAAAAAAAAGAGGGAGGAAGGGGGGGGGGGGGGGGAGGCTAATTTCGAGTTTAATGTTGTCAGATTGAGGTCAATAGTTCAAAAAGCATCATGAACCGCTTGGTGGCATGCCCTAATGAATAATACCTGAACTGGCAGCCGTTACAATCGCATGGAACGATAACTTGGCACTTACTTAAGAAATGAGAAAGAAAAGAACAGATCCAAACAGCGTACTGCTCGCAAAGTTCTGCCTGTTTTCTTTCGCGCTGTGGATTTCCTTCATATGAGACCGACGAAAATGTTTTCTTTCTTCCTATATCTCTCAACGAATCAGCCTCCGAAAATTTAAGTCGATGCCCGTAGGGTGCTCAACCCATAGCACCCATTCTTTATATTTGTTTGTTCTCAGAGTCTACCCGCGTGTATGAAATTATTGAAAGAGAACGGAGTTAGAGCGCCTCTCAAACCTTTCCGATTCCAAGTAAGGTAGCAAACACGACGTTTCACCTGTGAGCTGGCAGTGTACTACGAAGCAGTGTAGTTCACATAAGCAGTTCACATAAGCAGTGTACTACGAAGCATAAAGTAAGACAAGTACAGCTACAGTCAAAAATGTACGTGCCATTAGGTTTGTGTGCTGACCGTGTTGTGTGTCTTTCGTTACATCGTCAGTGCTCCTAAACTCTCGAGGGAGAGGGGGGGGGGCACCATCCTCACCTCTCCAGGCCTTAAGACTGGACGAGTTGCGAAGAAAAGCTTTGCTGCGTTGCCCAGTAGAAAACTCTGCGGTCTGCATATTTCTACAATGGCAGCAACTAAAATAGTGCTTCTGGAACTTTCCGTGAACAACCCAAAGAGATATTCCTTTTAACAGTTGGTTCACTGATGCTATAAGACGAATTCTACGCTCATATCGACCTGGTCTGAACAAGAGCATCTTTCGATTCAATCAAAACTCGATGGGCGCATTGACATCGGTTGTTGAGCTTTTTGTAAGTGCTGAATAAGAAGAATTCTAGGAAATCAAGAGAGAGGAACATGAATAAAAATAATATAAAACACAAAAATATAATTAAGTACTGAATAAGTGTCATTAAAAAGGGAAAAAACAGAAAGCAACGTAACATTCATTTCGAGGTGAAATGAGTTGCTGCAAAAATTTCTTCCACACGCCATGTATGATTTGCAAGACAACAGCCCGTCGGCTAAAACTGGAAGATGAAAGCTATCATGAGGTATCTTAGACGCTTCGCCCAGGTGCTTACTGGCAGACATTTCCATAAACTAGAATTTCCAGTTGCATTTTGCGAGAGCTTAATTTCTTGCTGTCAGTAATCCTTGTATTCCTTCTGTCAACCCACGTTCTTCCATACATCTTTCCACTTATTTTCTTCCATAAACAACGTTAACGTAATCGGACGAGAGCAAGCATACATTTTAGCCTCTTCCACATTCTGTTGCAGAAGACGCGTGCTTATACCGGTGATGCATATTCCATTCTTCATGAATCGTGCGAATGCAACAATACAGCGGCTCATGTCTTCTGTTTACAGTTCTCCTCTGAACGGCGGCGTCGCATATACATAACGTCTGCTATTCATTGCTGCGCTGCCAAAACGAACTCGTTCGTCCGCAAGTACTCGAAAATCCGCACCAAAAGAAACAACGCCCGCCAGGGTGAATAATAACACGCGCCGAGCTGGCAGAAGTAACGCGCTCGTATTGACACTTCCAAGTGGACGCTTCTAGATGCGTCGTCCCCAGCGTTCCTCGAGCCTGTTTATGCAATCGATTCAGGGACGCTTTTTTCCTCCCAAGCACTGCCGCTCCAGCGCATCTCCTGCCTTTCTATTTATTTTTTTCCCACTGCTCGTGGGCCCCGAGCCAACTCCAAGAGAATACATAAAAAGGCGCCTATAGATGGAACGCAGAGGCGACAGACATCTGGCGCACTTCCAACGCGTAGGTCTCCGCCCATGCCTATACGGCCTGAGCGCTTCACATACGCGTTCCAAGTCCGTTTCTGCCTCGTTTCTCCCTCTTCTTCTTTTCCCTTTTCCATTTCTTCTTCCCTGAGAGTACGCTTCTAGCGCCCTCTGGCCCACCACGCGTTACAAGACGGGATCCCAACTGGACAGCAGCGGGTTTCAGTACTTCCACCCCTGGCGCGGCGTCTGTCTAACTCCTCGTTTTGTTTTCATCACTTTCTCGGCAACTCGCTGGTGGTTTCCGACCCCTCCGTCACGCCGGCCACTTCTTAGTGTTGAAGAAAATAGCGCGAGTTGGCATAGGAAAAGCGCGCGTAAAAGGGAAGGAAAAGCGAGACGCGGGGGAGCGAAGTGTGACGCCAGTGGGGAGACGCACGAAGCGAGTGCGCATGAGAGCGTCCGGGCTCTCTCCCGGCGTATGTATGCTGCGGTTGACACGTTCCGCTGCTCGTGTTGTGCGCCGCTGCGGCCGCCATGTCGTCGTTCGGGGGCCCCGCGTCTTGTCTCGGCTCGGCGGCACCGTGGCGCCCGCGCCTTGCTCGTGGTTCCAGTCGAAATTGCTCAAACTGTCATCCGCAGCGCCCGCTACGCAACCCGCGTTCCGGAGAAAAGTGCACGGGGAGAAAGGGAGAGGGAAACGCAGGAACGAGGGGAAAGGGGGAGGAAGCGTAGAACAAGACGTCCTTAACAACGATGGGCCCACAACGGTCTTGCCGCTTGGTCGGGGATGCTGGTGGAGCTTCGCTGGGGGATCCTGTGCTGCTCGTCCACTGCCGATTATGTGCGCGCTTCGATCGCGGGACAAGTGCGATTGGGAGTAGGATCTGCTAGGAAGAATAGAAAGGCTTCTTAAGGATAATAATGATGCTGCTCTTCACATGTAGGTCTTCAAGAGCTGTCTATGTCGTCAAGAATTACCAGCTAAAAAAGCGAGAAATTTCCTTAATATCGGGTTATTTTCTTGGCGCCTGATCAGTTTGCGATTTCCCACTTTCGGCAAGCGCCGAGCAGGACGTGCAACGAGCAAATAGGAAAAAATTCTGTCAGTATTTCCTGAGTCCTTCAATACATTTGCTGTCCTCAAAGCTACGCCGTAACGCTATTTGTACGCTGCCAGGAACGTGCCCGCCTCAGCCATAGGTGTCTATGGGCACCGAGCCGACGGTTTAGGAAGGTGGCTGCCGTTGTCTGCAGTGAGTAGCATCGTGGCGGACGAGCACATTTTTATGTCGTTTATTCTGCGCTCTGCGAGAGGCATACTCTGCATGGGCGCTGCGAAGGATGCCGAACACTGCTTTGCAATTAGCTGCCGTTTCAGCTACACAGTAACTAGAAAAGGTGTCGTTGCCCTTCCTAAAAACATCGAATGGCGCGAAAACTGGAAGCGGACAGCTGCAAGCTGTACGTTTGACTCCCCACATATCTGCGTCTTTAAAAGCCCTTCGACGTAAGTGACGTCGTTGGCGTTGGTGAATTGGTTGGTCGAAGGTGCCGTGTCATGTCGCAGCGAGAGATACGGAAGCTGAAGACGGACTCAGTACTAGACTTATTCAACAGCCTCCCGGCGGGTTTGTCGAACCCGAAATGAAGAGATCGGTTGATAAAGTACATTTAAAGAAACCGTGCCAGACATCGCTGAGAGGCTTTTTACTGAATAGTGAAGACTGCGCTTGTTTTTTGCCCGAGCCTCTAGATCACAGCTGCTGTTGCAAATAGTGTTCGGAATGTAGGAATACACCCAATATCGCGCATAGAAGGCAAGCACACAGGAGAAGCTTTGACGGGAACGAATCTTGCACGCTTATCTGATACATAACAGGTCCACCATAGTTGCACATGTTTCACCGCACGAGCAGCGCAGAATCGGATATCCAACACCCGCAAGAATTAAGTCAACGTAGCTGATAACAAAATGACAGTTTCATGTGAATAGTGGGCTGCTGATGTAAGCATTTCATCCATCGTTATCTCTTTAAGAGATATTTTATAACGGAGTAAAAATTCAGAAGCCGGGAACGAGAGTGCGAGGTCCGAGAACGTAAAAAACTGTAATTAAGAAGTCACCTTCAAGGAAAGTGAGTACAGACCTGATCGAAGTTGTCTAGAGCACTCGAGCGGTGCTGCGTGGAGGAAATAAGGCGGAACTCTAAAACAGGTAACGAATTTCATTGATAATGCTAGCACTCGGCACTCGGCGAGACTAATGCTTTTAGGGGATTTCAATCTTCCTGATATTAACTGGAATACACTGCACCATACCTCACCTTGCGCTGATGTTGTTTTTGATATAATGCTTTCTTTTAACCTCTCGCAAATTGCAACAGAACCCACACGTGTGCAAGGAACCAGCTCTAACGTTTTAGATTTAGTTTTCCTTAGTAGCCACTCCTCCTGTCGAGAAACAAAGGTTGAAATTTTAAATGGCCTGTCTGATCACAAACTTGTAATGTGTTTTGTCCCGCATCACTATATTGCCCCTAGTTTTCCATCTACAATAACGGACCCAGACTACAACCGAGCTGACGACACTATCATACTTGATACTTTATCACACGAACTAACACCATTTCAGCAACTCTCAGATAGCATAAATACTGACACAGAAACATTGTGGCAGAGATTCAAAAACGTTGTGTCATATTGCGTTACTAATTATGTGCCTACCAAGACTAAGAGAATACGGAAACGTAATCCATAGATAACTCGAACCGTAATTCATGCCAAGCGAAAAGTTCGACGGCTGAAAAAAGTGCAGAAACGCCATCCACCACCAAAATCAAATTAAAAATTAAACTCGGCCATCACCTATTTAAAAACCAAAATAAAAACAGCTAAAACATTTTACCTTACTAATACGCTGACTCGTTTCTTAAAAGATGCTCCCCAAAAGTTCTGGCGTCACCTGAACCCTAAATCACGAAAAGAAAACCAAGCTTCTCCAGAGCAAACAAGAAATATTGAAACCACGCTGAATAACTACTTTACTTCTATTTTCACTACAGACAACAGAATTAAGCCTCGTATTAGTTTTTGCTCAGGAAATAATTTAGAACCCCTTATTGTAACAGAAGCAGGAGTCTTAAACCTCTTATTAAACTAGGACACAAAGAAAAGATCAGGACCTGATGGAATCTCTAACATTTTCTTGCGTAGATATGCCGAATGGGTGGCAAATTATTTGGTAATACTTTTTAACAAGTCATTGTCATCGCACACCATTCCTAAAGAATGGAAAATAGCTAAAGTGACACCTATACACAAAACAGGAAGCAAATCCGATCCCTCAAATTTCAGACCAATTTCACTAACAAGCACTGTATGCAAGTTACTAGAGCACATTATCTTAAAGCACATAACAACCTACTTAGAGGAAAATCAGATTTCAACACCTTTTCAGCACGGCTTTCGGAAAGGAGTTTCTACAGTCACACAACTAATCCAACTTACACATGACATATCCTTCGCTATTGATCAGCAGAAACTAATCGATCTCATTTTCTTAGACTTTTCGAAAGCTTTCGACCTCGTATCACATTCCAAACTTATTATAAAACTTAATGGTACCCTTGGAGCTGGTCCTATAGTAGATTGGATTGTTGATTATTTGACTGACCGTACTCAATTCGTCGAAACTAACAATGCTAAGTCCGAAACAGCTAATGTTACATCCGGTGTGCCACAAGGAAGTGTTCTTCGCCCAGTATTATTTTTAATTTTTATAAACGACTTACCTACTAATATTTCTCACAATATTAAACTCTGCCGATGACTGTGTACTTAACCAGGAAATTAACTGCGTCAATTACCATATAGCTTTAAATAACGCTTTAACAGCAGTGACCAAGTGGTGTGAAGAATGGCAGATGACTGATGATTAATGTTAAAACATCAGTTTCTTTATCCGTAACCAGAAAGATACACCAATCAAATTTCCAATACACATTAAACAACGTTCCTCGTGATTCGGTGTCCGAATATAAATATTTAGGCATAACACTGACCTCTGACCTCAGATGGGATTCCCATGTTAACAATGTCTCATCAACCGCCTTAAAACAGTTATTTTTCATTAACAGACGCCTCAAACTAGCCCCATCAGAAACAAAGCTCCTTGCGTATAACACATATGTCAGACCAATTATAGAATATGCTAATGTTGTTTGGTTTCCTTTAACTAACAAGCTTACTAAACAAATAGAAGCAGTGCAGAGGAAGGCGGTCAGATGTATATTTAATAAACGCAGGTTGACAGACTCTCCAACAGAACTACTCAAACACGCAGGACTACTAATCCCTTCAAAACAGAGCAAAACTAGCACGCCTTAAAACCATGTACCAACTCGTACACAATCAATTAAATGTCGACACTTCAAGATACATATCAAAATCACAAACGCGACAAACACGTAATAATCACATACACACTCTAAATGAGTTTTCATTCCGTACTGACACTTTCAAATATTCATACTTCCCTCGCGCTATACGCGAATGGAACACCTTGCACACATTCATTGTTAGTAATCCATCAGTAAATTCTTCAGCACACGTGTGGAAAATCGACTACTTATATCTTAGTATTTATTGAGTTCATATATGTCATTACGTAGTTATTCCTTCCGTTTGTGTTTTCACTTGTGGTATTATTTGTCCGCCAAAATCTTGTCACATGCTCCTCATTCTGGTTTATTTGTTATACGTATCTTCTAATGTATAATCTCGTGTCATATTTTTTATGTACTTCGATTAATTACCATTGCTATTTTTTGTGCCTCAGTACTTTTGAATTCCCTCCCTGTTACGATCCCTGATGAGATTGACAGTATCGAATAAATAAATAAATAAATAAATAAATAAATAAATAAATAAATAAATAAATAAATAAATAAATAAATAAATAAATAAATAAATAAATAAATAAATAAATAAATAAATAAATAAATAAATAAATAAATAAATAAATAAATAAATAAATAAATAAATAAATAAATAAATAAATAAATAAATAAATAAATAAATATTAGAACGCTATAGGCACAAACGGAATCCCTTTCGAAAGCACCTCTACTGAGGTCTATTTCATTTCCACCAAAGCACGTCGCTTGAGCGCTCTAAAGAAGAGTGATCGGTTCTGTACGTTCCAGACACCTGTCGTCACGCCGTAGGAGCACAGTATAAAGGCTGGCCCCAATTGTTTGTTTTAAAACTTACAAGTGTTTGATTAAACACCGCTATACATTGAAAACGAGTCTTTGGCAGTCGACGTGTATGCGACCTGAGTTTGTGGCTTGCATTTAAGTTGCAGAGACCAATTTGAGGGAAAAATTAATTGCTTGTGGCAATTAGTTAAGTAAAGACTATTAAGAAGGGCCTATATGGTTAAGTAAAAAAAATAAAAGCCGTAGCACAAAAGCTTGGGCGAATGTTCAGTTGCGAATATTCTCTTTGAAACTTCCACTCTATTCCATAAGTATACCACGGCGCAAGCGATGGTTATAACAATAAAGTTTGGTCCCATGGCCTTGCGTTACCCCAGAGGGGTCGTTCGTCAATCGATCAGGTTCAGTCACGCATGCCCCTAGAAAAATGCTCTCATTTTGAGCCTAGATACGTGACATGCGCGTACACAAGAGGGGACCGCTGCACTTAATCGACTTCCACTGACTGCCCACGGAACGGAGCCTTGGGGGACCATGTAGCGGAGACCCACAGACTCTCTTTGAGTATTAAAAAAGTTTTTCACAACCACCACCCACGGAACCTGCCGAATCAACCAAACCATAGCTATGCCACGCTCTTGACAGTGACAATGCTAGGTGCCAAAATAAAAGAAAATGAATAATGAAAAGGGAGTAAAGAAAAGGAATAACGAGAATGAAATTGGAGAAAGAGAAGGAAAACGAAGCAGACGACAGACGAATGCTTAGGTGTGGCATGCCTTAGCTTCCCTGAGCATCGGAGCCAATGGTTTTGTGATGGCGGGTAAAACCGGGGAAATTTTGTTGTCAGTCATTCGACCAAATGAAGTACACCAAGTCCAAAGGATGGCAAACAAATAAGATCTGGTTTGGTTTGGTTTATGGGGTTTAACGTCCCAAAGCGACTTAGGCTATGAGAGACGCCGTAGTGAAGGGCTCCGGAAATTTCGACCACCTGGGGTTTTTTAACGTGCACTGAAATCGCACAGTACACGGGCCTCTAGAATTTCTCCTCCAAAGAAATTCTAGCCGCCGCGGCCGGGATCGAACCCGCGTCTTTTGGGTCAGCAGCCGAGCACCATAACCGCTGAGCCACCGCGGCGGCAACAAATAAGATCTAGCCCCAGCGAAGCTGAGCTGATACTGGGCAGTCTCGAACTATTTTCGATAAATGCGATGCTGGGTGCCCAAGGAGATAAGGCTTCCTCAGAGAATGCAGCAAGCAGTTGTGTGAGTTATGTCTGTACTTAAACAAGCCCCGGCGTAAGGAACTACAACAACGAAAAGTTTCGCGCTTATCGCTGCTGTTGAGACAGCACTGTATTGTTGACTAGTTGTCTTGCTGACTGCTTGCCCTTTACATGCAGGCGCTAAGCCGGTTGCCCGTAATTACGAAATTATAGGCGTTCTGTTCAAACTTCTCTGAAGGTCTTGTGCGCCAGCCGGAGAACTACTACATATTAAAACAAGCAGAAAAAATAGAACATATACATTATTATCTTAGGCATTGCCCTTGGCAGCGTATAGATGTCGACACTCTGCCACGCACCATTTCTGCCTAGTCGATGCCTATGTCTATGCCGGTAACATGCGCGTGTCAGCATTTTGTTTTGTTTTTCCTTTGCGCGGTTGCAATGGTTTGCGAAACCACTCACAGCGGCCGACCGGCACACGCACCTGTAGCTTCGCCCTGCATGCAGCGGGACCAGAAGGAAAAAATAGCGAAAAAAATATCGACACTGAGGCTTAGCTGTCAAGACTACTAAACGGCTGCATGGACCGCGTTTTCGTTACAACACGCCTAGGCAAGCAGTCGTTAAAAAGGCGGTCGCACTCCTCGTGCACTAAACTCGTGGTAATAACAAAGTGCAGTACTAATTATAGCCACGTCAAAAAAAAAAAGTGCCAAGAAAGTTACCCTTTAGAGCAGCGTCCATGCAATTCTTTATGGAAAGCTTATCTCGAAGCGTTCACTGTCCCGTGATTATTAATATACCTGTGCTGCTGCCGTTGCTAGAGATTACTGAGATTGCAAGCAACGTAAAGTGCGCCCCCTGGGAAGCTCCTTAATGGGTTTGGACAATTAATATAGTCTTCACGAAAGCGATATTCTGCGTTCATTCCGTTTCAGTGCAATTTACCCTTGTCGAACAATCTTCGACCCCATCTGAAAGGGTATGCATGTACTATCATTTTATCGTTGTTCAGGTTTGAAGTTCAAAACTTAAAAGGAGGCTACGATACGACGCGCGCAGCAAAAAAAAAGAAACGACTAGAGGAGAGGGTTCAGATTAATGGGTGTTCTAAAATGTGCGAGACAAGGCAAACATTATTTAGGCCATTATCTTCTTGCGCCACAGGCGTTCGCCTGTGACTGCTTGCCCTTTGATGACGAGTTTTATTGCTCCTTTTGTGCTGCACAGTGGCTCTTCTCGAATCAGTTTGCGAAATAACAGCGATGCGTGGTGAATAGGTAAGTTAAAAATGATTTTCAATCATTTCCTTCAAGGAGCAGCAATCGCCTTAGAAATCTGTACTCGACATAATGCTTTGGATCAATTCCTGTTTTACGAAAAAGCAGATGATTAGATCTGCAACCAGCCCGCCTGTTTCGTCTGCGGCGCCTTCGAGGAACTACATTGTGTTGCGTACAAATCCCGTCTTTTTTCAACCCTCATGCTCTCTATGAACACGCTTCTACAATCAGGCCAGCCGTACAACGTCCAATTGAGTGCACTGCAGCCTTGGGCAACATCTAGAAAGCACTGCCAAAATTAAGACATATATTCGTTGCTATTATAGAGGGGGACTGAAAAAAAATTTATATATCAACACTTGACATGTAAGGCGCCTACATGAACTTGACACCAAATCGACATCTTTTTCTGTGTCTAACACTCGTATTTTTAACGAGAAAGCGAAGAATCGGCTGTTTACATAAAATGTGCAGCCGATAGATAATAACTTGCCTGAGATAAAAGCCTTCTTTGCGCGCATAAAAAAAAATCTCTGTGCCGTTATGTGCAGTGGTACAAGGTACAGTCAGGATTCTGGAATTTTTTTGTACCGTCTTTTCTTCAGTCTAGTCTTAATGTTGAGCTGTGTTGTATTGCTAGCTGTCATGACTCACTAACTAGCCGGATTATCTAATGCGTTAAAATTTTAAACTGCCAAACAAAAACTAATCTTATTTGAGCACAACATCATGACCTCGCGGTGGTGTTTCATTATCGACAGATGATTCCATAAAACACGATTTGTTGAGTGACTTCTGCTACATTACCGATGAGCATGAAATGCTTTGTGTTGAAACAAAATGTGCAACTGTTTCCCACATGCTATCCATCTCTTATTTTAAACCATTGCACATTTTTCACTTCCTTGGAGAAATTCTTTGCGTTCACAAGTGATAACATGCAAAATCTTGAAATTGATGGTAACATCAAAATTGATATGAGCTGTGCTGCTTACAAAATATCGACACTGATGTATTACTTAGTTCTCATGGATACCAAAATATCAGTTATAAACAAGGCTAGCAACAACATCACAAAGATTACTTGACCTTTTTATCACACATTTACTGTTATTTGTCATATGTAACAAGTGGAGAACTAATCTGCAGTATAGGTGATCTTATGCCAGTATGTGAGTGCGCTAGAACAGTGGAAAGAGTTCAGAATGTGGACAAGAAAAAGTACATAACCTCGCAAATCATTTCGCAGAATTTTCCAGAATCACTTCGGCTAGAAATACAAGAACTTGCTTGGATGCAGTGTTTCAAGAAAACACTAAAATATAAGCTTACGTTCTCTTTATTATTAACTTTGTAGGAGTATCTGAAGAATAGTTTGTCGCTCAAAAGCACAAAGTAAAGAGGAAATTCGAAAGCCCTTGGTAAATAAAAGCTTGAAAAAAGTTAAAAAACAATGCAGGCTGTATGTAAAATGCCTGAATAGTAAACATCCTTTAGATTCTAAATCTGTTAAGTCCTTCAGAGACAAATTAACTTAGGAGTTAGGAAACCTAGAAATTATATTATGTTCGGATTTCAGACCCTGTACTGGCCACACCGATAAATTTTGACACAACATAAACGATATTACGAACCGGAAACAGAAGACAGAATCATCATCGCAAGAAATGATATTATATGGTCGCCTAGTGAATGGGTAGGAACTCGCTGAAAGACTTGGAATAGAGTTTGTCTCTCACCAGTCACATTTGATCACATATAAAACAAAATACAATTTTAATCAGGATGCTGTTTTAATCATGATAATGATGATGATGATGATTTTAATCAACTGAAGCTACCAATATGCTTAGTCTTGCTAAGTCTTAAAGACTGACGTTTCTGCAATGTAAATGGCCTCAGATAAGGCTCATTAAGTATGTCGTATATAAAACTGCCTCGATTTTGGTTTATATTTCCTACTTGCGTATTTCAAGCGGCGTATAACGCCACAGAATCTACACTAAAAGAGTAACCACCATTTAGATAAAGTAATGAGCTGAATTGAAAAACAACCACCTGATTTCAATTCTTGCCATTTTTTCAAAGGATCTGGAGAAAATTATTCTAAATCGGCTAAATCATTTTGCAGTAGATATGAGCTTATGACCAGCTCAGTGTGGATTTAGGAATACAAGTATACACATCTCGAAGTTTTAGATCAGAGCAAGTACGTAATCAGAGATTTGGGAAAAAATACTTCGACGATGCCTGACCTACACTTAAGGCAATAATACGATGCTATCTTACCAAATGCCCCCAGGTTGTGAAGAACTAGCGTGGCCGGTTCGCGACCTAAAGTACAGCGGTTTGATCCCGTTCTACCCCCTTTCTTCTTCAGCGGAACTGATTTTCTTTGAACTTCACCATTTTCTGGAGCAATGGCGCTTTTTCGTGACAACGATGGATAACGCCAACGCAAGCTGTACGGTTATCCTATTAATTAGCGCTTTTAAATATGGACATCTTTGTCGACTATATTCAGGCTTTCAACCATATCATTCACGATGTGGTCGAAAGCTTTAGTGCCTGTTTAGATCGTGTTCATCGCGCTGTGTTAACTCTTTTCCTTTCTCTCATGATATTCCGCTCAATAACTCAGAATTGCATAGCACGAGATTCACTGCGCCCGTATTAAACGGCTTTAACGGCTTTAAACGCCTTTATGATGCTTTTAAACTGCATGTTAATGACACAGTGTCTGTCCACCGACCAGAAAAATATGGCAGGTATGCGCATAATACAAATATTTTCTTATCAACCTCCAGTTACGAAGCTCCAGTTATGAACTGATGACAATGTAAAATGCAGTTCTTGTTAAGCTTCCCATATGGTGGGGGCAAAATAGTCTGCAGTTCAAATAAAACCGAATTTGTAATTCTGCTGTCTAAAGGTATAGCAATTCCATCAAATTGTAAAATATTTTTCGAGTCTGCGTATGAAGCAGTTACTACAATAACAATTCTTTGTGCAACTTTCGCCAGGAATATACAGTGAGGTTACCACTTTGATTCTTTCTTAAGAAGCTCAGTAGTACAGTTGGTTCAACCCATAGAAACATTCACACCTTTCCCACCTCAGTGAAAATATTGCGGTTTAATGCACTATTTGGTTTTGCCATTATCAGATCTGGAATGGGGTACAACAACAGTCAGGTATTAACAATATCGTCAGCAGCTTTGAGGAACAGAGTTGCACCCCGCTCAAAGGTATCTACGTATTATTCCCAGTGTTACATTACACTGAGCACATAGAGCACATAAGAAATGCACACGAACTTTAAACACAGACGCTCGTTCAGGAGTTTTACTCCGGTATGAAGAAGCGTAATCCTGCGCCGTTGAAAAACGCCAAGTACCGTTAAAATGCACCCACCTAAAGTACACGCCGAAGAGAAATTTGAAACGTTATATGACATAGGACTAATTACAGTAATCAAAAAGCTTGAAATTAGTTTACCAAGATTATACAATTACCTAAATGATATTAACGCTGACATCTCTCAGAGTTGGTCTGTCCTATGGTTCTTTACTTGAGTAATATTTCAGGAACTCCCATTCGATGTGCTTGTCCTGAGTCTCTTTTCAGTGCATCTGCTTTGTGTTATTTGGGGGAAAAACAACCTGTGCATATCCCATGCTCTTTATCTGTGTGCTTAGTTCACTTCTGAAACTATTCAAGCGATATTTATATCCGACGCTTTTCCGTTCTGCCCGTAAATTGTTTCGAGGGCTTCTCAAGCTGAATTTTAGCAGCTTTAATCTCGGCCTACACCATCATATGTGAATGGGAATCGAAAAAGTGAGAAAAGCAGAAAGTAAAAAAGAAGGAAGGAAGGAAGGAAGGAAGGAAGGAAGGAAGGAAGGAAGGAAGGAAGGAAGGAAGGAAGGAAAGAAGGAGAGGAAATAAGAAAAAGAGAGAACGAAAGAAAGGAAGAAAGAGAGGAAGAAAGAAAGGAAGAAAGAAAGAAAGAAAGAAAGAAGGAAAGAAAGGAAAGAAAGAAAGAAAGAAAGAAAGAAAGAAAGGAAGAAAGAGAGAAAGAAAGAAAGAGAGAAAGAAAGAAAGAAAGAAAGAAAGAAAGAAAGAAAGAAAGAAAGAAAGAAAGAAAGAAAGAAAGAAAGAAAGAAAGAAAGAAAGAAAGAAAGAAAGAAAGAAAGAAAGAAAGAAAGAAAGAAAGAAAGAAAGAAAGAAAGAAAGAAAGAAAGAAAGAAAGAAAGAAAGAAAGAAAGAAAGAAAGAAAGAAAGAAAGAAAGGCCGAAAGGAACAATAACAGCCTTAATGCATGTTTCCACTTATGCTTTATGCGGTTGTTGGTCTGTCATTTCTGAGACTGTCTCACCATCGAAAAGCTCCTCCTGAGCGAAATACTGGGTTACTTCGAAAAGTGCCAGTGCAACATACATTACGTGGCCATGCCTTCATTGTCTGGCTGGGAAACAATCGTTTTCACAGGCTGTGTGCGTACGGGATGCAGCAACTGTCTCAGATTCTGTCCGTCCTGCGCTCTCGCGTTCTCGCGCTCCCTCGATCCATCCACGCATCGACCATCTCTTTCTCAAAAGCTTTCGGTTCAAACTGCGGTTTTTCAAATGAGGGTATGGATTATGGGATTAGTGGATTATTGCTTCAATATCGATTATGGTTTTTTCACAAGGCTTGACTCGCCGAGGTGCTGGACATATATCGAGTGTTTCAGCAAACGCTTTCAAAAATTTTCATAGATAGGCTTCTTGGGGAAAAAATGTGGCTTTTGCTGCACAGTACTACCAGTGCTGGCGGACACTAGAAAACTGGTGAATCGTCTTAAGTAGTAAGCTGGTTAACTAATTTTTAATAATTAACTTCTTAACTGGCATACGTAGGCGCCTAGTTGCAATTAGAGACGTGTAGTCGGTCTTTAGTAACAGCCATGCCAGTTTTTAGAAATGAGAAAACACGATTACCGTTGGCGCTGTGGCTCGACAAAATTTGGCTTTTTCGACTAGTTACGTGCACTGGAGAGGTTGCTTTGCCTGCATGCTTTCCAAAGCGCATGCATCTTCGCACGATGCAGCCAGATTTTGTCGAGTCGCAGTGGCGAGGGAAACCGCGTTTTCGAAATTCTAAAAACTGATATGGCTATCACTAACGACCGGCTTCAAATCTCTAATTGCAACTAGGCGCCTAATTCTACTACTTGAAAAGTTAACTATTAAAAATTAGTGAACAAGCTTACTACTTAAGATAATACACTGCTATTATGGTGTCCGCCAACACTTGTATTACTGTGCCACAAAAGCCATATTTTCAGCCCAAAAAGCCTAGTTATAAAAATTTTGAAATTGTTCGCTGAAACACCCGGTATTTGTTCAGCTTTCCTGATTAGGCATTTAAAAGAGGTGCACTCACGCTGAACTGAAGCAGGCCTGGCGCCGAGACCACAGAAGCCTTAAATGCACAATTTTAAAGAATTTGCTGTAAAGTATTCGGAAGAAACTTTGACTGCAATTTTTACGCCGTATAAGTTTTAAATGTTGAAGTTTCGACGATTCCGACATCTCCTTGTCGTTGCCGCTACAGAACAGCTGATGATAAGTGAATAATATGTGGAAATCAAAATAAGCAGTGCGTCGAGCAAATGAACTGCAGGAATTGTTCAAAGGAGTTTTCTTAAGCGCTATGTGTGGTTTTCACAAAGCACAACCTCAGATTACGTCATAATGTAATGCATATACTACTGATTATCGTTACCCGACTGACGCATTACGGCCCTAGCTGGTGTTGCGCAATGAAAGTACAGCTACAGTGCATCAGAACATATAGTAAGTATCTTTCAGCACACGAGCTGTTAGCGCCATAGTAGTCGCCGTCTTAAGTGCTAAGTGCATCAGGTAAACAACGCAAGACAAACTCGACTACGCAGTCATACACGAAAAACACCGTCTTTGGGTCGAAGTACTGTGTCAGTTGAAACTTCTCAAAACTCCGCCCCCGAGCAGGACAGTCCACGCGAAGCATTTAGCATTAAACAGAAGACAGTGCCACGGATTTGAGCAAATCCAGACGACTTAATTCAATATTGCGACAGTAAGTCATTGGCCTACATAAAAAGAAAAGTGATGTGAAGTTTCCGAGGCATCCCTTTGCCTGCTCAGACAATCCGGACGAACGTTACGCAGGCCTCCTGCGAGACCTGGGGTTTCGAAACTCGACACTAGCCTTGGTGAATCCAACATCTCTCAGACGCGACCCTTGAATCCGCGCCGCTCTAAAGCATTTCACGTCTCACACTAAGCCTTTTTCGGGGTTCATTCAGTGGCATCAGGTTCGACCACCCGTAGAACAATGTCCACACTGTCTCTCAAGCCACTCGACCTTGGTGTCTCTTTAGGCTATCCTGTGCATTCAGAAATTTCTTTTAAAAAAAAGAAGAAAAGGAGTTAAAATGATGCATTGAATATTACTGGAGATAGCAGCAGCCTCAATACTGCGGCTATTTCTGAGTTCTCTGTGCACGAAGGTATCTGATCTATAGAAAAAACAAGTCGTATGTATACTTGGTACCTCTATTCATTTTTAGACTTGAGCGCAGGCAAATGAGGATGAAAGAAACAGGAATGCACGCACGAGTGCTATATGCTCACTTTTCTTTTAGCTCTTGTGTACTTGCGCTCGCGCTTAACTATAAACCCACTCCAGCTTACACAGTTAAGCATCTTATGGTGGCACCTGGATTCTGTTGGTCACCTGGACCCTTGTTGACACCCCCCCCCCCCCCCCCCCCCCCCCCAAGTGCATTCGCAAGTATAGTCGCTTTGGGCTTAACGCCCAAAAGCGACTCAGGCTATGAAGAATGCCGTCGTGGAGAGCTCCGGATAATATCTACTAACAGGAGTTCTTTAACGTCCACAGACATAGCGCAGCACACGGGCCTCTCGCATTTCGCCTCCATCGAAATACGGCTTCCGCAGCCAGGATCGAACCCCCGTCTTTCGGGTCAGCAACCGAGCACCATAACATTCTAAAACATTTGAGCAGCAACATTCGATTTCCCCGTCGCGTTTTCTATCCGCTGCTATGTGGACATGTAGTGCGTGGAGGCATTATGGAAAGTGGAGGCAGATGAGTTTGAGGTAGGTGGCGCATCTGGAGGGTGGGCCTAGGATGATGAGGTGGGTGGAACCTTTGGAGGTCGCAGGCTTCATTCGCACACGCTTCACGCAGACGACGCCGGCATCTTCGCCGGGTGCCAGCGGCACTGCATTCCCAGTAAAAGAAGGGTCGGATCACATAATAGCCCATCCATATAAACTCACCCAGAGGTAAATAAACATTGGCACACAATGTTGTGGTATGTGCTAGAGACGATGAGGGCTTTTTAGCCGCACTAGACGAGGATGGTGACGGGTATCTTGTGTAGGTTTTAGATCCATCAGTGGGTGGCCAAGAAAAAGCTCATTTAGGGACGAGAGTGGGCGTAAGTGCAGAGCCGACATTGCAGCCTTTGTCATCCAAGTGGTTGACACGGCTGAAAAGTGTTTCGGCTGTGAAAAAAAAAAAAAAGAACTGCGCGTGGATGGAGGATCGGGTTGGGGAGTTGAGCGTGGTGTAATTTTATCGCGAGATTCTTTGAACATGGGGGAGTAACCGTAAGGGATCTCAAAATAATTCAGGCCATCGCCATCGGAAAAATCATGGGAGCTAAAAATTGCAACGTGAAAGCAAGAATTAATTGCACGTCCTGCGAATAAGCTGACTACTTCGAGCGCAAAATTTTACTCCATCAAAAATAGGATCGGTGTTCTCCGCACCATTACCACTGCCCATGTTATAGGCGGCGGTAACTCTCAGCGTCATTTTTCTTGCATTCTATAAAATTTTCCGCGATATTAGTTGAGCTCATCGTAACAGAAAATACTGCACTGCTTGTATCAACTGCTTTAGTTCCGGCAGCGCGTTGTAAAGTTATCACCTGTAATAAACACAGGTGACACCCAATATCGTTCAGGAAGAGAATCAGTGGTTGGCTCAAAGAATAGCTCAGAGATATACTGATTAAATTAGGTGTATTTTTGTACTGCTGCAAAAAGGTCACATTGTGAGGTAAAATTTCGAGGGGAAAGTTGTATTGGCCCCACGTGGCAGGCCGGCAGTTACTTAGATGCCAACAATTCTTTATTTTTTTCTTTAATAAAGACCTGTTTCTAATTAAGTTTGCTCTCTTTTGGAAGCACTATCTGGTAAAACAGAAAAAAAAATACTTTATGAAAAGAGTCGCTGCCAGTTCACCAGTCGAGATGACGGTGCAACAAAGCCAGTTTATAGAAAGGCGATGCCTGCCAATGTTGACAGTGGCGAAGGTTAAAAGAAGTGTAATATTAGTGCGGGCAGTGATGCAGGTGCTTTCGTAGCAATCTCACTGTTTAACAAAGCATTATATTTTCTTGCCAGATACCCGTATTTGATTCCAGTTTTCTTTGTGACGGCGTTCAACTCCTATCACTCTCACCCATAAGTGTTGAAGAAAAAGGCTAGTTAATTTTAACAGCGTCGTCTTTAAATCTAAAAATTCCCTTTTAAATGTCTGAGCGGCACCGATAATTTGGGCATTACAGAACTAGTCACTTCGAGTGTCAAGTTTTGCATCGCGTTAGAAGAAAATATGACCGCAAGCATGGGATCTTTCGCTTTATTCATGAGCTATGTTTATATGACACAAAATGTTAAAAGAGCTTACTTTCGCCTACAAAGACAGATAACGGCTCGAATACATATCAGGACGAACTGATATACCCGTTCAAATGCTATTTTTATGCAAACTAAAAAGGTTACACAGTGAATGCGCTAGCTTTATGAAAAGCTTTTAAACTACGCCAAGTTTCTTTTTATCCTTGAGAATATTACCGTGTAATTCACTGTATTGTGTTTCATACAAGAGTCAAAATGAGGAACAAGTGGTGCTTACGGCAGTTTCCAGGTATCAAGTTTAACACATGCAGCGTTTCTAGCTGTGAAAACGTATTGTACGTTCTGAGATCCAATTATTGCCTCTAACCAAAACTTTCTTTTATACATAATAGGTCACCCATATATGCCTAAAGTTGTGGAAATATAAATTTGGAATACTTTTTATATCTCATGTTTATTTCACTGCAAAAATCAATTCATACTTTTATTTATGAAAATAATTTTTTTCAGGACCGTAGCCCTCTAGTAATGTAGGGCACTTGTCTAATGAAGTACCTATTGCGTATGGTAAAACTTGTAATATTAGACATCGATTTTAATGTTACGCTTCTCATTACGCGTAATTGTTTTCTTACAACAATACGCAAATCATGTTTCTTTTTCTTTCGGAATTACAACGTGGCCGATGCGGCTGAATCTACTCACTGCTTCCAGAGAAAAATGGCGGCTCTTTCTGTACTAAAAAAAGCAAAAAACTTAACTCACATAACAACGTTTGCACAGGATAAATTTAGGGCCTCCAGAAATTACGGTTAACAGGCGCAAGGTTTTATGAAATCAAAATTCAGAGTTACTGCGCAAAAGAAAAACAAATCGGTGTTTTATATGTAGGACTCAGGACATATATTACTTAACTTAGTAGTCATGTTACGAGACAACGAGTTATCATGGAACCTGGCACTGCACTAGTGGTGTGCACTAGTAGTTACACAAAACAGTGCGCTTTTGTCCTCTCTTCCTCTTTTTTACCTTTCCTCCAACCAGGCGCATGACAGTCAGTGTGAGGGCGTGCGCACGCCACTGTACCATTACCTGCTTTTTCAGGTAGCAGGAACATAACAGATTTACTTTGGAGATCGGTGTATAAGAGCAAAAATACAAACAAAGCGAGAAGCTCCGATGTTTTCAGCGTCAGCGGGTGCGCGCTTCACGCACCGATTTCTTCATTTATATGGAGATTGGTAGTTCGCATCGTATTTGCGCTAGAGAAGCCGATTCTCTAGAGCTAGGGTTTAAATTTTTTGTCTTGTTCGCGGAGCTCTCGACGGAGGTTGGCTCAGCTTGTTAGCTTTGCCTGTCTCCTTTCGCAGCTGGAGTTGTTAGTCTAGTTTCTTTTAAAAGAGGCTCGAAACTTCGCACACTGTTCTATCGTCTCGCGTTCGAACCAAAATGCTTTAAGAGGCTGTGCAGAAACTATGCATCAGCAAGTGAAATTAAAGGCGCCAAGGTTTCTAGTTCTTGACCTGTTTAGAAGTTCAGGCGCGTGCATCCCACTCTTCTGGTGCATCGTTGGTGAGCTTGATTTACGACGCTTCGTCTAACTGAATGTTGTTGTTGTTGCCTTTGAAGGGATGGCACATACCCACGGTGGGGTACTGGCAAGAGTTTGGTGCAGATCCAAACAAGAGAAAAATTCATCCAGACTTATCTCAAGTAGTTCATATATAATAACTGATAAATCTAGGAAAACGAAAACGAATTTTGAGAGATTTTGATTGGATATTGGAATGAAAATTGAGGAAACAAAAAGGTGAGGGTTAAAATAAATTAATTAAATGCTAATAATGTTAAATAAATAAATCTGGGAGAAACGTAAATGCAAAGAAGAGTTAACACAAAAATCTCCCGGTCTCGACAACATACCTGCGAACAAGCTTGCACCGTAGGAGACGAGGACGGGAATAGTAAACGACAGGCTTAATCGAGCAAGGGGAATGCGCAAATACTTAATTCTCTGACGTGCAAACCGCCGGCAGGAGAGGGTCAATAACTCTAAGGATTCAGAGGCCCTGCTTGACGCACATAGATTTGGCGGCGTGAACCCAGAACGGCATAAATGAAGATTGAGACGAGAAATCCTGCAGCGCAATAGCGCCATGAAAACCTCACATTGGCTTGAAGTACGTGAACGGATGTTCCACGGAAATTTTAAGTGTTCATAGATCGCTGTAGCAAGGATGGACTCATGGCTCAGGTTCTGATGCAGTTGGGAAAGTTCCCATCTCTATTTTTTTTTTCTGCTAACATTACTACAGAACACTAGTACTTAAGGGCGCCCCTGGAAAAAATTTCCGAATTCAGAAACTTGTTTGCACTAACGCGCTTTCGTAATATGACTTCGCGGTTCAACGCAACACGACAGCTAGCTAATCGCTATAGCCAGTCAGGCGATGACTCAGGGAAGTATTTTGATTGGTTTTTGAGCTGGATCTCGACAGCCGAGACAAGCGCCACTCGGAATCCGATTGACATAGAGGGGCCCAGAAGCATCATCGTAAGTGCGAGCCCACTTTTGCTATCGACTTCTTTCAAAAGGCCTCTCAGAACTGATGCGGGACAGCAGGAAGCAGCTGAGTGATTTGCCACAGGTTGTGATCAGCGTTGATACGGTGATAACACAACAACAACAACAAAAAACTGATTACGATTCGTCCCCGGGCTGTTCTGATCGCCGTCATGTGCTTGTCAAGGAGTAGTTCTTTCTGTAACTTCGTAAACGACCTCCTCTTGTGCAACGCTCGGAAACTCTTCGCCTCTTTTTTACATGCTCCTATCATTAGCTCAAAATTTGGCTCATGAACATCAAAACACGCGACGCTCTATTTAATCAGAGTAAGCAGGTGAGTCAACTGCATTATATATATAACGTCATAATGCAGATTGTAAGTGAACTATTCCTGGCTGGATACGTGCGTGAGACGAAGTAGTATTGCATTCATCTAACTGTTCTCGTACTAATCAATACCGAACTATTCTGGCGTCATATTGCTTCTGCTGTCGCTCGCATCCAATAAACCCGCTTTTATTGCAGGAAACAGGTTGCGAAACCGTTCTGTCTCTAACGAAGACGTCCTTCGGTCAGAACTGAAAATGTTCGCATCTAACGGGCGCGTGAGTTAAGGCAATAAATGGTTAGATTTTTGCACGCAAAAAAAGAAATGGCAGGGCGATCATGAAACCTGACGCAGAGAAGCTGCCATATATAGTAGTTGGATTTAACCACGATGATTGCTTTGATGCTAAACCATCCCGAATGCTGTTATGGGTGGGTGGATGGGAGGTTGAGGGGTGCGTCGAGGCTCGCCGTAAGAGGGGATGGGGGGGGGGGGGGGGGGGGGGGCTGCGTGGGTTAGCCTTGTGGAGAACGAAAGTAAATGAAGTAAATGGGACGGTGGTGGGTAGTGCTTCAGGAAGGCAGAGTTGGTTGAATGAGCAGCGGTTCCGGAGAGTGAGGGCGGGGCGGGTATGTGGGTAGTAAGCTGCGACCGGAGTCGGATTTGTGGACCCAAGGCTCGTGCGCGAATCGAAAAGAACGTGTAACATGTGTGGAGACTAGAACCGAAATGCCATGTCGTACCGCGGCGAATGAAGTCCGCACGTTATTACTGATGAGCCGCTTGCAGTGAGTAGCGACTGATCCGTCGTCTTGATGCAATTAGTTCAGGTTGGCGGGACCACGCAGACCTCAGCTACCCTCCCGATGAGAAACCGAGCCCTGGAAACCTTGTAGGATACGAGGCCACATGCGAACGGTAGTGATATCGGAGGGCCTTTCACGGGCAGGACCACCGAGACGGGCACTTTTTGGTGCCGTGTCGCCACCGCCTGTGGTGCCAGCAGATTGACCGGGGGCCTTGGACTTCATGCTTGGCTTGAACGCGAAGGAGAGCGTTGTCTGCGACGTGGAGAGCTGGACTCATGGGACGTGCATTTTCGTTCCGTCAACGATACAGTGCGTCAACTTCCATTTTGATTCCCGGCTCGTCTGAAAGCTTTTGTAGCGAAAGCTACACTCGGCTAGTCAGGGGTGCATTTCGGGCGGTCGTCGCAGGTCAGTACTGCGCATGCGCCGTAACCATGGCAACCGGTTGCCATGGTTGATGG
Source organism: Amblyomma mixtum (assembly GCF_055824585.1). Lineage (NCBI taxonomy): Eukaryota > Metazoa > Arthropoda > Arachnida > Ixodida > Ixodidae > Amblyomma > Amblyomma mixtum. The sequence goes on from NC_143016.1 coordinate 24,268,464, forward strand.
GCGCCTAGCATTTTATGCTCGGCATCTAACGTACCTTTCGCTATGTATATCCTGGCCTACCTGAGCTAAGCCACAGCAAATTTTTAAACAGAAATTTTTTATCTAAACTGCCTCAGAACGCAGCCTAAAGGGACACACTCATACTTAGGAGAAGCAGTAAATAATTTGCATCGTGGGAATTGCTTGTCTGGCGTCTTTGACGGGCTTAAAAAGTAATTTTTTGTTCAAAAGCGTCTCGGAATGCACTTTAGCGAGGGGGTGGTTTTAGGAGGTGGCTGGTAGGTCTTACTTCAGAGGGGTGAAGGTTTTTTTTTCAGTGGCTTCACAAAAATAAAATTTGTACTCTTCACACCGACTTCGCAGCCATTTTCGCCAACTGCCACTCTTACTGCTGTCGCAGTAAATACTTGTGGGCGATCATACTGTGCGATGCGACCAATTTGAGTTAGCTGCAGTGGTTTTATTCACATTTTGCTTTTACATTGATCGCTTCCCTATTAAGTCTCTGAACTTAGTTTTGGCCGCACCTGTTTCGTTCCGCTGCTGCGCGGGCTTTGGTTGGTTAGGATTTTCTGAAAAGTGCATGTATGCTGCTAAGGTGGTTGGCGTTGAAACGGGTTTTGAAGGTGGTGGGTGCTTCTGGTGTGAGGAGGCTTCGGAACCCAAATTTTTGGGGCAGTGATACACTTACTGCTAAAACAGTAAAAGAGAAAAGGTAAAAAGATTTCACAAAAAGAATTATTACGGAAAAAAGAGAGTGTGTATGTGTTGGGTTTGGTTTTTAAGTCCCACAAGCGACTAAGGCTAACTTAGGCCAAGCACAGGATTGTAAACTTGACTCCTGTGCTTAGCGACTGATTATTTTCGAAGTGTTGCCGTTAATATTATTTCTTTCTCTTAGAAACCCAACAACTCACGCTAAGTCTACTATCGCATTCGCCCCTGAGAGTAAGCTGGGGTGGAAAAGAGGTTGCCTTCTGTAAAACGCTTTTTCTCTTCGTTTTTCGAGTTTCCTGCGCGGAAATAAATATAATTGATCGGATCCCCTGCGCTATATAAATTAAAAAAAAAGGCGGAAGTTTGCTTTGGCGGCCTAATGAAGCATAAAGGTCACCTCTTTAAGAGTTCTAGTGGTAACGTTCAGGTTAAGTTTTCGTACCTGATGCAGTATTCTTGACTACATATACAAGGTGAGAAATCGTAAGTTATGCTTCCTACAGAACTGGCTTAAGGTCATTTTCCTCCCAGAATCCAGTGACCGCACCTTATTTCATTTTATTTATTTGTCCTGAAAGAGGCTTTACTTGAAGGTAAGTATCATTTGCGAAGGCGGGGTAGAGCAGGCAACTCCCGAACAGTCCGGTCCCGAACAGTTGGCGCAGTCGCCTCGCGGTGCGTGTCTGCTCGGCCATTGCAGCTGCTGCTCATTTTCCTCTTTGCAGTCCCCCAAAGGCATTACGTAAGGGAAGGGGGAGGGGGGCATGCGTACAGGTTGGGGCGGTTGCAAAACAAAAGGAAAAGATGAAGAAAAAGAAAAATCAAAACACTCACATTTGATCTAAAAGCAATGATGAAAATAAACGATGCAAAGGCAGGCACCCAAAATACAAGACAAGGTACACCGATACTTCAACGTCTTAGTACAGCTTGAACAGTTTCAACGTCATATAATGCGCAGCGCCGGAAGACGGGTCTGTGAGTTTATAAAGAGTAACCGGTATGTCGCGAAATATTTGGCGGTAAGAGAATGTGATGATACTATCGGGCAGGGTGTTCCAAAGTGTTATAGATTCAGGGGAAAACGAGCTGCTCACGGCGAAGGTACAGTCTTTGTCAAAAGTAACCAGGCTGCATGGTTTGCTTCTAGCTCGTACAGTGGAGCCCCTAGAGCTTCCCTGAAGCTGAAATGGTCGTTAAAGGGAAGGAATGGGGGTCTTCTTACCTTCCAACACCTTTTGGCTTTTAGGAAAGTCACAAGGGCTCCACTATACATGCTAGAAGCAAACCATGCAGCCTGGTTACTTTTGACAAAGACTGCACGTGCATTAGTATGTGCAGTGGGATGGCTTTGGCTTAGGCGGGATGATTTCCTTGAGGGTGGTTGAGCAATCGAAAACTATCTCAAAGGGCACGATTTTATCATTAGGCTAAATTATCCCCAATACCAAAGTTCGTCGTTGTGAAAATAATACTTACAATGCTTTTAATGCTTTGAATACTTTGAAACAATACATTTTCGGTTTATTATAATGACATATAATTACATCATGCCGCCAATAATAACCTTAGAGACGAGAGGGCCAGTGTCACAGGCCGAAACGTTTCCGTTCATTGCTAGTTACAAAATAATAAAAAAAAATAAATAGTTCAGCACATGATGAAGGCCACGTTTCAACAGATGTTTATACAGAACGGAATGGGAGAACACAGGCACTTCCTATTTACAATACGAGACAACTGTGGAGACGTTTACATGAGCTCGAGGAAGTGCGGGTCGATTCGATTATCCAGGAGGTAGAGGGGGTTTTGAGAAGGAAAATCGCTACTCTCGGATTTTTTTTTTACTCTAGTTTATCTTTGGTGATTTGTAAGCGTCCTATAATTATGAATGTGATTAATCAGCCCAATTCACTGCTGCCGGCTATGCGGCTAGCATAATGAACGAAGCACGCAGTCCGCCTTCGAGTGCACCAGCCGCCGCTGCACCCGGTAGTTCTCCAAGCATCCACATCCTGCCAGATCTTCCACACAGCGGGCACCCGTCTTCTTCCCTCGCCTGGAGTTCCAACGCTGGACCCTCTGCAGCCGCTCTCCACCCTGCCGGCCGCCATTGGCTTCGTGCGCGTCACGTGGCCCTGTGACGTAACGCCTCAGTTGCCCCGGGATGCCGCGGCGCGACGCCAGCGTCGCTCATTTGTCGATCGCGTCTCTTGTCGACTCTACCGCACGCGGCTGCTGCCTTCGTCCGGGAGCCTCGCGGCTGCCAGTCGCGGCGAAAATCCAACCTGCTGGTGTGCCCCGTGGGTCTATCGGTGGTTCGAGACGAATACGGACGGCGGTCACCACGGTTTTCGATTTTTGGAGGAGCCCCACCGGCTCCCGCTTAACTGCTGAGTAGAAGCGGGCGGTTCGTAAAAAAAAAAAAACAAAGATAGAAAGTGTTGTGCGGAGAAGCTGACTGCGACGCGAGTGTACTGCGTGCGACAGCAGTGTCTGTCTGCCGGCGAATCTGCGACTGCTTTCCTGTGGTGCTGTGCACAAGCATGCTTTTCGGCCCGGGCTGATCGGCGTTGTCGAACGCACCCAAGCTGTAGGAGGCAACAAAATACTATTTGTTGGTGCCGGGGATAGAAAGAACAAAACAGAAAACATGGATTGTCGCCGTACCGCAGCAGCGTCTGCTGGCACCGTGACTGTTCGGACAACGCTCGCCGTTGGATCGCATGCCAGGATTTCTGTCTTTTTTCTCATCGGGACTCTGCTCGGCGTCCTCCTGCTCGCATCGCAAGGTCAGTGCTGTCTGTCGACAGTGTGCGCGAACTGGTCGCGAGGGTTGTCAGTGTCCCAGTTTCCAGAGATTTCCTGATTACTTTTCACGTGATCAATACTAATGACCCGGCGCACGTCTCTAGCGCCGAGCACGTTATCATCAAAGCATTACGAGTGTTTCTTCCTTTGTTGCTTATGTGAAACTTCGCTTTCGCGCACGCGAAGTCGTTAGAATTGGTCCCGAGCAAAACTGCACGGCGCAAAGTTTAACGATGCTTGCAACGTCTCTAAAAAAAGAAAGGTGCTCTGATGGAGAGTTCTCCTCGGACAAAAAACTCACTGGTGGATTTTTAAATCCGCATGAAGGATAAAAACAGTAACAACTGTTTCCGTTCTTAACTTTTTATTGTTGGTATTGCAGTCGCTCGTATTTTATTTATAAAGGGAAGGTGCAACTGAAGTGCGGCGCACCTAGCGTAAGGAACGTCTCGCAGAGGCAGGTTAATGTATACGCTATTCCTTTAAAAAATTGCTTAATATTAAGCGAGCGCTTTAAACTTTTCGCGTATTTTATTTTTTATTGTTAGTGATACGCAAGGTACAGTCACTGATGATTCCGAGCTCCAAGATACATATACTGATTTGAAAATTGTCATTAATAAGCGATAAAGCCATTGCAAATGCCGCATCGACTATCTTGCCGAAATCAGCTCTGCGTGGCCTGCACGTGCCATTTTTCTTTCCTATGAGCGAAGGAAACACATAAAAAAATAAATAAAGGGCGGGTACTTTAATTGGTTTGACGGTGCCTCGCGCTCGATGTCAGATCGGACATGTGGTAATACCGGAAGGCGCCGTACATTGAAGCTCGTATCTAGCTCGCGGGAAAAATAAAGGAAGAAAACTGGCCACGGCCTGTTCTGATAGAGCATTTGATTAATGCGTTGAAAGTCAGCTCTCAGTACCGCTGATTGCTTGGATGTGGCACGAGCAAAAAAGTTAAAGCCGGCAAAGTAAAAGCTGAAAAACGTAAAAGACGGCTCGGTCTGGCGCACAAAGGGTTTTTATTACTGGTTTCACAACCGCAGAAGACCGAGGTTGTTTAAGGTAACTCCTTATAGTGAAGCAGATCATCTCCATCACACGGCTGTGAGAGAGAGCTGTGAAGCTTTCTCATATCTTTGCAAATGAGCAAAACTCGTCTGGCCTATAAATATTTTCCTCGCTCAGATCAGGACAAAGGATTTCTCAACCGCGCAAATTTGAGCAAGCTATAGTAGCCGTCTGGCTACGGTCAAGTTGTATGTTGTTAGGAATTACTCTTTTGTACGTGAAAGCAACGCCATAAGACAAAGAGGAGCCAAAATTTTGTTTGCTTTGTTTTGCCGGGGATCGCCAAATGACAATGTGTCATAAGCGGAGAGTGTGTTTCGCGACGCAGATGTAACAAATTTGCACTCAGAATATCATGAAATGAGTAGGACGTCATGTTTATCTTACGTAGTTCATGTTAAACTCTTACACTAAAACGCGCGCACACATACAGTGTGTGCGTGCCCACGATGTCACGTACGTACGCATGCACCTACAAAAAGCTGCTACATCCTACGCGGTACATGCCTGAATAAAATACAAAAAAGGAGAAGAATTTGGTATACAAAGACAATGCAGTGTTTGCAGCAAAAACATCACTAATAGCGTGCAACAAAATCACTCGAAGGCCGCAACTAGAGCAGTTAACGCTTTGTGCTCGCCGCTTCTTAACGAGAGGGTTAGGTTAACGTTGTTTCTTTCGATACGCAGACTGAGTTGCTGTGCCTGTGGCTGTTACTGGTTATGGCAACAACAAGCGGTTCATTTCTGCCTGAGGTTTAGAGACGCTCTCTAACGGAGGAGCTTATTTAGGCAGATTTCAAGCATACCGCATTTGGTATTGATTGCAGATCTAATACAATAATTGCGTTAAAAAGTATTTTTTTTTTCTATGACTTACAAAAAGTTACGTAGAGTCCGAAATGTTGCTCCGTGTCCGCTGCATGCTAGAAGATTATCCATTGTTGTGGAAGATCAAAGACCAATGTGACAATGAAAAGAGTTCAGCCTTCAGCGATTAACGTTCACGGTGATGTGCGGCCAGCACCTTCATAAGCAATTATGAAACGCAGACACGTAGAATTTTTTGCTGCTAATAAAAAGCAAAATAATTTATTAAAAATTTCCGGCAGTTTAAATACGCGTGCCAAAGGTGGCACTGTGACGTTAGGCTCGGATCCACTGTGCGCGGCAGAAAATTCTGGGAACTTCCAGGACTTAACCAGTGTTATCGTGTGCTCGTGTTCATCACTGTCTCTTCTGCTTTATTTTAGCTCTTCCTACCGCAGAGTAAAGTAGTAATTGCGGTAACTTCTGCCTCAGTTCAAGGTAAGGGCTCGCATCAGGACGTCAGGGCTACAAGTAAGCCTAACCGGTTCTCGTCCGCAGTTTGTACTCCTCGAAAGCTGTGTTAGCATGGCATTTCGCAGATCTATTTGCAAATCTAGCCTATGGTGATGTGATTGCGAATGGGGTGCTCGCTTGTTTGCCTCTCCTTTCTGATGCCATTAAGAATAAAGAGTGAAACCTTTCGACGCACGCTACTGTCATTGTAAGTGGCACTAAAGCACAGCTTTCCGAGCTTCTCTTCTTCAATCTCGAATCTTGACTGATCGATTGGAACCTATGTTTTAGCGAAACGATTTCTTTCCACTGCTGCATTTGCTTCCAGAATAACCGCAGCATACGAGACTTTAACCTTTACCAGTTTCCTCGCTCCGCGCAACGAAAGAAAAAAAATTGGAGACTGAAAATCGCGGCGATTTTTGGAACAACGCATAACCTTTGCTGTGTGAGCGTCGAGCGATGATTAATTTTTGTGCTTCTTAAAGGAAATGTTAATATAACGGCCGAATTGAGAAAGCGGTTGGTACGCACAAGATGGGCCGCTCTACGGCTTTCCTTCTGCATTTTTTTTCCCGGTGGAGAAATTAGAACTGGGATAAACCTTTGAACATGCACCAATACGAGGGAAGCTGCGTTTAAATTAAGACTTTTTGTTGTGGGCTCTTACAAGTACACGGCAGTGCACACTGTTTCTGCAAGGACGGCAGTATGGGGGAATTTCAGCCTTTTTGCCAACACCACGGATCGAATCGAGCACACGGCATGCCTCAATATAGAAATGGTCACCTCTTTGCCTGTTTCCAGAGGAGGCGCTGGCGTAAAATGGCACAGATGATGTCTAACTGAAGCTGGAGTGCTTGGCACCATCTTACACCTTACTGTACGAAGATAGGAAGCGTATCGTTGTAAAAACACCAGATATTCTGTCATTGTGATTAAATATATGAGTTTGCAAAGGTACTGAGTATACAACTGGGGAAGGGATAGGTAGTTTATGCTATAAATGTAATTAATATGTTGAACTAAATATTATTAGTCCTCGCGAGAACGGCCGGGCAACTAAGACAGCACAAGGAAGAGAACGACAGAAGTTGCGCGGCTGTTCTATTGCATCATGCACCTGCTTGCTCAGCAATCTGTCGTCATTTTTCCGCAAATTTTTTCCTTCTTTAATTCCGATGAATGAGCATGTGTATGCCAGAATGCGATACTTTTCTGCTCTTGAATCGCAGTAAGCTACGCAGTAACGAATCGCAGTAAGCTACATAAAACAAACGAATAACGGCATCAGTTTAGTTCAAAAAATGTACTCAAATAATGCTTTCGTAGTTCTCTGTCCAAATATTAGCATTTCTAAACCGTGACAGTTTAGTGTAAAAACTTACGCCCAAAAAGCAGTCACAAGGATGGAAAAGTTTGTGGCCACTTTCAGAACAAATATTTTCAAAAAAAGCTTCATAATTTCCTTCAAAATCAAATATTTATTCAAGATTTATTACAAAACCTTCAGAAATTGATGTGGTGAAATTTCAAATTTTGACACGCTTTGTTGTGCTGGGTTTTGCATTTTATTTGATCCAGGTTTTTCGCAAAAGCGCTGCAACAGCAAAATAGCACCGCTTTGGAGGTTATGTATACGCGGAGACGAATGCGGAATTCAAATATGTTTGTGAATTATAATTGATTACTCTTACGTTCTTTTGACTCACATTCTTTGTAATTTTTCTAACCAATCTCCATTTACTCAAAAGCACCCTCTCTTTTGCGCAATAGTCTTCGTGTGTATTAAAATGAGCCAAAGACCAACAAGAATATGCGCAGCCCGATAATTTCCTATCGATTGCAGTGGGCGCCTTTCGAAAAGAAGGTTCGCGAGCAGTTTTTGAAGCGTGCCTCCGGTACTTCGATAAATTCCATTTTACTGCCTTCAACAGAAAAGAAAAGAATCAAACTATATGGAGATATTCTTCAGTGGTAAGATAATTTATTGGGACTTACCCACAGCAGGCTGGCGCTTTTTAGCAGAAAACCTCGACATTTGCTCCACATCTCCTCTCAGAAACATTTCTCCACAAATTAAATAATTTCTTGCCCCATAGACTCGCCGCTAGCACGCATGTTTGACTGAGCACTTTCTCTGGGAGGCAAATTTCTTTTCGGTAATCTCGTGAAGTTGAATTTCAAAACTCAGATAGTTGGGCCGGGATGCTGTACTACCTCAATAGCGATAGCGTTAAAGGTCCCGCTGTCCACAATATCAGGTGTCGGCGTTTTGAGCGAAAAATCACGGGCATGGCTCTGGAAGGTGGTGCCCAGAGAGCAACCTAGAAGGCAGTGGGCCACCTTGGTCACGTGACCTTGCCGCGTCACCACAACCTGCCCACGGGACAGTGAGCAAACTGCCCATTATGGCAGGTGGCAGTTTAATTATTGGTCCCTCGGGTAGAGCAACCTGGATCGCACTGGGCCCACTAATGGCAGCACCTGCCATCGCAGGGCAGTGGCGCATCGCTTATTAACCGCTGCGCCAGGAGGGGTATGAGGACTCTCAGGAATCTATCAATGTAAAGTAGAAAATAACCTTCTGCATATCTGGGAATTAACCCACCACGCTAACGCCTCATAACCTTAAGGCGAACCCCTCCAATTTTTGTTGGCCAGATCACTCATTCAGTGGGTATACTCAAGGGACGGGGTGCACCCCTTGAAAGTTGGTGCAGTATAGGTATTAACAGCATAAAGTTCAACTTTGACGTAAGTTATCCGAAATATTCTTCCAAGTAATCACAGTACGCCGTCAAAGGCGTATCTTCCACAATTTTTTTTCCAACGCGGCAGACTGTACACTGCCACTTTTTATTTAAATAAGTTCGCGAGGTTTATTGTTCTTATTTATTTGTTATTTTTCAGTACTATAAGCTCTTTTCAGGCTTGTACAAAAGAGGGCAGACAAGAATACATTAATAATTTTATCGACTACTACTCGTAGACAGCAATAACAATAGTGCAAAAAGGATAAAAACATAAAGCACAAAAATATCTCAGTATGTTAAGAAAGAGAACAGAGATATATTTATAGGCGAAAACTAATCTTTAATCCTCATCTTTGGAATCTTTTACTAAATCTTTTCCTTCAATTTCCTTGACTGAAAAAGAGCTTTGTATTCTTTATTTCATCACAGTAATCAAAAACAACCTGCTCGTACATCAATCGCACATGCTAGGGCGCTTGAGCTTTAAAAAAAAAATGCGACCTGCTTTGAGCTCTTCCTCACGCAGAGCAAAGGCAACATGCGCGACCTCGGGCGTCGAGGGGAGACAATAGAGTATAACAGCAGTGCTTCTTATTCCGTGGAACAACCAAGAATTGCTGGGTTACCTGGTTATGCTGGAATAGAACAAACAGTGCCACGTTATCGCCTCACATGCCGAGGAAAAGGGCACGTGTTAGCTGAAAGAAAAACTATGCGATTTCGGCTGGGCGGGCGAACGAAACGCTTCTGGATTACGTCAACTAACGCAGCATCCAATGGCGGCCAGCGGCAAACAAAAAAAAAAGAGCGAAAAAAAGAAAGAGACGGCACGGCTAAAGCCCAAGCTCCCCGTTGATTGTTAGCGCCTGTCACAAAAAAAAATAGCCGGGGCAGCGGCGTCTGGTTACCTGCTCGCGTCTCCTAGGCACGTGCCAGCACACGACCAAAAGCGCCAGGCACCGAGCGGAAAGACAGATAAGATGGCTACCATTTCCGGCAGCCTGGATTTCCTTCAACAATCCCCCCCTCCCACTTTTGTTTCCCATCCTGTCACCTTTCGTGCTTCCCTAACACGCGGTGTTTTTATTATGTAAAGAAAGTGGCGATGACATGAAATTGCTGCGCAGAACGAAACCCTGCAAGATTACTGCTCGTGAGCCAGCAGGCTGAGCTGAAGGAAAAGCGTAATTGTAACGCCGAAGCGTTTAGCAACTTTTTCACTAGGGGATATAGTATACACCGAGTATTCGCGCAAACACGGCTGAATAAGTAAGCTGCTTTCGCTGAAGCGAGAATAGAGCGACGAATTTGCCTTCCTTTGTGAACGTCGGGAAGCCGGCGAAAAACAAACAACTAGAAAAGTTTCAGGTTGTGCTGAGTTTTGTTCGGTTGCTGCGAGCGGGTAAGAGGAAGCGTGCACGCAAGCTCCTAGTGAGATGAACTAGAGAAGACAGGGAGAAAAGGAAATAGGATGTCAGCCAAGCTTTGTTATTGGCGCAACGGAACACTAAGATTGCTACAACAGGCACGTGGCTTATCGATTTCTGGGGGTACATAAATGAAAGGTGGTGCATCACAGAGGGTGTCGCATGTTTCGCTTGTCGGAACGAGTTGGAATTGTGTGTAGGTTCATGGTTCATGGTTTATGGCGTTTAACGTCCCTAAAGTGGCTCAGGCCATGAAGGACGCCGCAGTGAAGGGGTTCGGAAATTTTGACCACCTGGTGTTCTTTAACGTGCACCGATATGTCACACTACACGGGCCGCTAATATTTCGCCTCCATGGAAAAGCGACCGCCGCGGTCGGGATCGAACCCGTCGTCTTTCGTGTCAGCAGCCCAGAACCACAACCACTGAGTCACCGTGGGGGCATGGGATCAGGTGTAGGAGGCACTGAAGAGAAGTTTATTTGGACCCAGGAGCATAAAAGAGACAGCCGTCCCTCTACAAAACAGAATAACATATTACGGTGACAGATGTCGCCCGATACGCGCGCATGCAATCACAAGCAACGTAAGTGTCCAAAACACAGTGTCCATAGTACAAGAGTTCAAGAGGGTCCATACGCGCGGGGGAAGCACGCGGGAGGAAGACCGCGCACCAATTCCGCGCACAAACATCGCGCACTACAGTGACACTAATTGTGAGTATTGTATGCATACGTTAATGTATGTATTATTATTCTAAGTATATGTGCCACATCGTCGACTTGTAAGACCTACTATCTGCTGCTGCGTGCCTGATGACTCAAGCTGAACGCCTCAATCGTGTGCCGATGGCCTCCTCTAGTTCCTGGAATGTCACATTTTGTCTCGATTCGACGGCAAAAGTGTACTTGTCGAAAATTTTGACAAACTCTAACTGAAACAAAACGCAGCCATTTACACTCCCTAAGAGGGCTAGTGATATCCGTGGTTCCTGTCCGAACCGACTGGTTAAGAGTATGACTATGCACGAAGTGTTTTCCTGCGATAGCTGGGACGTTACTCCACTGTGATGCACATCTGTTGCTTTATCTTGTGCGTGTTATGAACCGATACCAAACTGTGGTCTGCACTTTATTATTGAAAAGAGGTTCGATTTAATCACCAATGTGCGCCCGCCAAATACTGGTGTTTACTTTCACTCAGAAAGTTGTTTTCAAAAATGTGAAAATTTGACATAACATTCTCAGACATTTTTTTTATACAACGCATGCTGAGCCTATCAACCCTTTTCGCCGCAGAAACTATGAAAACTCAATTGCCAAGCTCTTCTTCCAACGAAGTGGAACCGTCTCGACCTTTTTCATTTTTTTGTACGCATCAAAATCAAATTTTGATAGATGCGCCCTCCAGAGATGCGCGCCCTCGCGGTTTCCGTCGTGGTCGCCTGTGAAAACAAACGAACTGTTTGTTATTCATAGAATAAATGTACGAGCTCAGCTTGACGCATCGGATACCTAGCTTGAATAAACACAGGGAGCTCGCGGTCGCGGAAGCAGTCCGCGACTGAGAAAGAAACCGAGAAAGTTCTCCCCGAGTAAATACGGGGCAAAAAATGCGCTGTGAATAGAAAAGAATCAAATTTATCAAAATGTTTTAAGCACGGAGCAACTCAAAACAAACGCGAAATAGGGTCGAGGGTCAGAAGCGCGCGTTTTTTTGATGTGCGACTCTCTATAGCGACCATTTGTCCCCCCCCCCCCCCCCCCCCCCTTTTTTTTTTTTCTTTTTCCACGCACCAGCCACTCGCAGTTGCACTTTGTGAAGCCCCAACGCCATAAGAACAAAGCAGGACGTCTGAGCAAAGAAATTTCCAAGAAAAGGAAACTGCGTCTTTAGAGGACAAAGAACGATGGAAGAGAGGGGGAAAATGCGAAGAATGCAGCGAAAAAAGAAACGAAGCACCCACTGGAACGGCGAGCTTACTCGGAACTTTCATTTGTGTTCTTGTGACGCCTTTCCGAGCGGCTCCTTCTTCGTGCTGCTGCTTGAGCGCAAAACTATGGCGCTGAAAGAATAAACGGTCCTAGGTACGAAGGGGCCCAAGTCCGAAGCGCAAAACAGTTTACGGCCAGGAAGCGACCCCGCAAGTTTTACGCACGCACATTTTGAGTCCGGCTCCCGGCGCCGCGACGTTTACGGTCAGCGCGGTTAGCGGGCCACGCGCATGGACCCACGCGCCACGCTAGCGGCGAAGCCCCGCGCCTCCTTTTGTTGTCGTTCGAATGCAGACCGTGCGGCGCTGTTGATGCTCCGTTCGGGCTCGTGTGTCTTTGCTAGCTGCCTCCAGCTCGGAATGCCCGGCTCTCAGAGAGACCCTGTTATTCCTGGCTGCTCCGGCGCTTTCCTTTCTTCTGTGCGCGCCGATCGAGGTCGCCGGGAAGAGGAACCTGAACGCCGATCTCGTATCCACTAGTTCGGTTTCCGGACAGCCGGCGATACGCCCAAGCGTTCTCATTACTCGATAATCCCATTTGCTCTTGGTTTTTCGTTTTTTTCCTTCCCCATTTCTTTGTGTCATTGATTGTCGTGGCATTCTTACAATTAATTGTATGCGTGTATGAATGCGTTTAAAGGGACAACTAATTAAGACTGACTGATTAGAAAATGGCCCTGTTTTATGCACTTCTCCGTGAGGAGAATGGGCAGCGTTTGAAGCGTTATTCCTGTTCATAATTGCATCGGACGATACACTCAGTTCTTTGAGCTTATGTGTACGTGAAAACGAAACGAGAATCCGGTTCTTCTGTGGTCGGTTACAAAGATGCCCAGATGTAACGCGGACTGAAGTTTGTGAAAGAACTGTGATGGTACTAACATTCCTTTGAAATTTCTTTACTCAAATCTCTTATGAATGCTCATTTTGAGACGCGTTCGTGGGCGTTCACATCAGGTGTGTTTTCGATTTCATGATGGTCAGGGCGCCTTCCACTTAATACAACACCATAACCCTAACGACTCCGTAAGTATCTGCCTGTACGTCTTCTTACGCAGTAACATCAAAAAGGTAAAGGTACCAGCACTCTCCGGAACATCAACCGTCGAATGAGCAAACAATGCGTGCATATGGCCTGCAGATGCATATGGTGAAGGTATAGCAGCGTTCACGCAACGTCCCGTTGTCACGGCCAATGCATATATCGGCTCCTGTTTGCTGGACCGGCGGCGCAGCTTAAATGGACAGGTAGCACGCGTCCCACGGGGTGACCTCTTCGCAAGATTGAATACGCCGTCCTCTCCAGAACATGCTCGCCCTCGACCCGCTGTGCTTTGTGCGCCATAGCTATTTGCTTTTTGTACTCGCCGACAACGCTTACTTTGGCTGTTATGGTCTCAGAGGATGGCCGCAATTTATTGCCTCTACCCCCCCCCCCCCCCCTTTCCTTTCTCCCGCGCAAACACACACCCGCGCGCCGGCGCAGGCACGCTGGAAGCCGCGCTGTCACGTCGCTGCGTGCGGAAGCAGCCTTTATGTCACTGTGGCTAACAAACGACCGCCTTCCTATACCGGTCGTGGCCGGCGGTGACCAGGTGGACTTTTCATGGCTAGCCGCCATTTCCCGGCCATCCATTCCTTGAGCCACTGCAAGCAGCGGCGTCATCGTCGTCGTCTATATAGGGCACTCTCGAAATAAATTGCGGGGGAATGCTCTCACCCTGCATGCAGATATGTTTTCCGTCCTTGACTCCTATATACCTTGCTGTCTGCCTTTCTTGTTTGCCTTGGCGTTTCAACGGAGTTTATTTTATTTATTCGCTCTGTTCACCCACCCAGACAACGTCATGGCGCTCGAGTCTGCTTGCTAATTTTATGTTTGCTTATTTGGCGTTCTTTAAAGCGTGACTCAATTTTTTTAGATCAGCGGCGTTCTTTTCTTTTCATCTCACTTAGTCATCGCGAGTAAAATAGGCAAAAAAAAACGCAAGAAAATTTATTGCCCAGGTTTACCGAACTCCCGATACAACAGCAAAACGAATCACATATGATTGCGTCCCTTCTGCTGCAGGCCTTGCAAAGAATTCTCCAGCTGGGTAGTCTGTTCGCTAAAATCAGTGAAGCCACTTGTGTGCTAACAACGTTTTACACCTTCGCTTCAGTAAGGAGTGGGGAATACTTTTCAGCACTTCGCTTGTGTACCGGCGTCAACAGTGACATGCCAACGGGTTATAGCGAAAGTAAGAGATACCACTAACCGGCTGCTAGTCAATTCCTGGAGCTTTTTTTTTCTATAACACGATTCCTATAGTATATTCTTTATTGCATAGTAATTTCGATTACAGCTGTATTTTTACTATATGTGCAAGCTATCCCTTGCAAAGAAAAGGGGTATGAACCGTCGTGAATCTGCTCATGTAGCAGATGTTTGTTCTTATTACTCTTACAATTTCTTCTGCAATCGAAAGAATAGCGAATAAATTCAGTTGATTTAAACACACAAAAAAATGATATCCTGCTCCTACGACGAGAAAGCAAACCCATCCACAAGGCATTTTACGCGTCGGGGCTTTCCTAGCACGAGATGCGCACCCGATAATAAATAATGTCTAGAATAAACTTCTGCAGAGAGAACTTTTCGAAAGCGGGTTAGCCAACTGACACCAGGTAGAATTCGCTATGATGAGGCCGCGTGTTTTTTTGTGTGTTTTTTTTACAGGAATACATCACGAATCAAGGGGCCAGAAAATTAATTTTCACAAGAGAGCGTTGCACATAGGATAAAACAGCCTCCGTATACACTTGGCAAAGCACAAAAACGTTGCTACACTTGATTGGCCACAGCGGCAGCCTGACTGCAGTCCCAGAAACAAGTTCGACAAACAGTTTTTACGTCCGCTTGCATGCATACGTAAATGTCAGAAATAATATTAGTCGAGGAAAAGCGCCACATTGGGTTGTATGGTCACCAGGATATTGGTTTATCTATGGTTTGATGGGTTTAACATCCCAAAGCGACTCAACCTATGAGGGATGCCGTAGTGGAGGGGGGCACCGGATAATTTCAACCACCCGGGGTTCTTTAACGTGCACTGACAACGCACAGTACGTTGGCCTATGTCGAAATGCGACCGCCACGGCTGGCATTATACCCGCAACTTTCGGCTCAGCAGCCGAGCACCATAACCACTGAGCATCCGCGGCGGCTCATCAGGATATTGCTACACTACTTTCTATCGTCCATCACGCATTTCATAACCATCGCACAAATCTTACAGGTGATAAACAAAAATTAAAAGCATGTGACATCAGAATATTTTTCTATTTTGTTTCCCAAAAATCCGCACCAGCTTTTCATAGGTCGAGATCAAGTCATTATGTAAAGTGCAGATGGTCCCCCACTGAAGGGAAAATTTTAAGGACAACTGTATAATTTGTTTTTGTTTTTAGATGAGAGTTTTAAATGACTGCGCGAGAATTTACGTGCAGTGAGAAAAGCACTAGTTTTTGATTCGAAACAAAATTGTTGAAATATCAAGGAGTAAGCATAACGAAGGAATAACTACAACTGCCCAAGATAAATGCTTATATGTAAAAAAAAAAGAAACAAAGTTATTTTACATTCAGTTGTACTCTTCCTAAGCCTGGGCAGCACTCGAGATTATAGGTCTGCCACCCGGCACCCTTCGTTCTCGAAAGTGTACTGCGCTGCCATCGCGAGTCTATATAGAACGCAGTGGACCTCAGCGTCTTCCTTCCTTTTTCCAGCGCTGCATTCCTTATATGCCGGTCCGCGTAGTTTTCGAAGGCCCAGTTGGATGCACGCACAGGGGAAGCTCACCGCCATCGGGCACTCCCGCCGTGCCTTCTACTTCTCTTCAGAATGAAGAGCGAAGAATCAGTGGAAGAGCCGAAAATCGAATTCCTCCCACCTTCCCCCTTCCCGCCCAGAAGCGAGGATAGCCCACCGCGCTTGCGCAGGGATTCCACTTGTGCCGCCTTTCCGTCTTCCCTCGAGCTGTGGCGTCCGCTTTGTTTTTATTTTTATTTTTCCTCCGTCTGCGTCTCCCTTCAACTGCCTCAATACTTTCTCCTTTGAGGTGGCCCACTTTTCTCCTGCCCACAGCTTATACTTGCTTACTTTTCGCCGCCACTGGGCTTGCTCTTGTGTCTCCTGTTTAGTTGTTACGCGCGCCACTCTGGCTTGAACGACGTCCTTCCATTGGGGCTTGCCCTTATTAGGAGTTATTCGACACACTCGACTTACGCGATTCTCCCCTAGAGGCACGGCGGTTTTTGGCGTTTAATATGCGTTGCATGCTCTTCCGTGGTCCAGTTCTTGTTCTCCGCTTTGTGTAATCTTTCCCACGTTATGAATTCGCCATGAACAAAAAAAGCTGCGTTTATTAAAGGATGGAAAGTATACAGGAAGTCACTTGCGTATATTACGGATTTGAGGTGTAGATTACGAAAGAAAAGAAAGTAAATAACTAACTATACACTCTTTAACGTCAGCAGTTTGCAACGGTGCATTAGTTAACCTAGCTAAACTGAACTTATCAGTAGCTTTACTCAAGCTCGAACGATGGCAGCTCTTTGACTCTGTAAGCTCAAGAGCGATGGAATAGCATTCAGTAACTTCGCCTTCTTTGGTTACATGTTACTAAGGCGAGAAATCCTGGCAGAGACATCGATAGCACATTGTTCTCAGTTCGTGGTGACAACCAATGCGTGCATAACCTCTTAAACTAAGCTCTTTTCAATGAATAGCAAGGAGAAGCAAGTGCGACTTTTTCATCCTCAACATCGGATGCAGGAGCTAGCAGCAAGATCGTCTTTCTGCACCCTCAGCATCAAGTTGTTTGCGCTTTTCCTGGGTGACCGGATGTGCATCGCCCACAGCAATGGAGATGCGTGTTCGCAATATATACCTCCGGGAACATCGCTGTTTTGTGCTCAAGCTCCACTACGTCTACAGAAGCGTGCTCTACACATCTTGAGGGTCGTACCCTCTGCGTCCCTTGTCACAGATAAGCAAGCACCGAAAAGTTTCCTCATTCAAAGACCCCTAATCATGAGGAGAGCCAGCACGGCGTTCTCTTCCCAGAGAAACCACGGAGAGGGAGCAGTGCCCTTGTCTGCCTAGAATAGAATTCTGGGCTAAAGAATTGTAATTTACATTTCTTGCGTGTAGCGTCATCTTCAGAGCTTAGTCTTGATACTATGCGTAAAAATTCGCCTTCTCTACCAGAAAGTCTTGAAATGCTGGCATGTGTTGTGTTTGACACACCAGGGAACAATGAAAGTTTGCTAGCGCCCCGCACTGTGCATTATGGCTAACAAAAAACAGCGCATTATCGATGACTTCGCATTGAAGTTTTACTGGATCCATCAGAAGGCAACTGTCGCCACGAATGCCGGTTCATACGGCCAGCTTGAATGCCGGCTTTATTTGTTGAACAACAAAAAAGTTTCCATCATAACAGACCCTTTGTCTAAGCCTTTCCTGTACTCTACCTCCTGCCTCGTACGTTTAAAGATCCGTCTTTCTTTCCTTTTCTTGCATTCCTAAACGGTGCTTCACGGCTCGCTATTTTCTTCCTCGACAGCATGCTCCAGCAGCGGAAAACCGTGCACTCCGAGAGCTTGTTACAAGCCGATTGATCTTCGATCGCGGCTTCCGTTCACGCCTCGAGCGTTCTGCCCTCTTCCCGGCTCAAGTTTCCCGCGACGCAGCGAATACACGCTCTCTTTTGTGCGTGGCACGTGTTTCTCTTCGCACAGCATCCCGCTGCGGTGTCGCGTGGCTGAGTTTGCAAACGCTCGTCTTGTTTTATTTTCTGACATTTATTTTTCCTTCCTTCCCGATGAACTTCCCACAGTTCTCGGCGGCTGCGCCCTGCTCGCAGGGCAGCTTCGGTACGGCCTCCGGCCTCGAAGGACTTTGTTTCCGTAAGCGGAGCACCAAAAGAAAAAAAAAAGAGGCTTGAACTGAAGAAGACGTACAGACGCACACCGAGCACATTTCACCAGGCTTTTAGTCCCTCTCCCGTATGTTCACGCTGTGTTTATTTTCTTTTTGTCCGAGTTTTCTTTTCCTCCCTGTTGCCTCTTCTGCGAACGGTGCCCACCCTGGCCCTCCAGCACTCGTTCCCTTTTCTCTTTGTTTTCCCCTATCTCGCTGCGGCGAGATTCATTCGGGAATATGTCGTGCCGGGCACGGCGTCGTCGCGGGCGTTGCAAGGGAAAAAGCTCTCGGTAAAAGGTTTTCGTGTTTTGCCTTCGTCGAGGGAAAAGAAAGAGGGGAAGGGAGGTTTCTCGGTGAAGAAAGGTCAAAATGACTTTGCGGTGCAGGCAGCCGCGATGGCCGCCATTACGGTAAATTGAGAGGTCGCCCAAGGAAGAAGAGCGCAGCACAAAAGGACGGCGACGCTTGGCCCCTGCGTTGAACAACCACTGGTGTAAGGAAGCCAAAAACGCTAAAAAAAAAGATAGAATTACAAACGACGGTAATGGTTCGCCCCGCGCCTTTCTCCATTCATTTCTTCCTTGTGTGTGCGGTAGTTCGATAGCTGTGACAGCGATCATTGTTTCGTGGTGAATTTTGCCCGCTCCTCTGTCGCCTTAAAGTAGTGTGGTCTAGCTTGTTTCTGATCCATCTACGTCGACCTCAATTTTCGCGCCATACCTCTTTTGCTGCAGCAGCGCATAGCGCTGACGCTAAATATGACCTGTCCTGCGGCAGATCGCGGGTGGCTGAAGTGTATACTTAATTTTTTTTCTGAATGATTTGTTCAAGCGATGTTGATCACCGCCAACCATTTTCATAATATAATGCGACGCAGCTGGCGCTTTGTTATCAAATTCGGGTCGTCTTCAAGTCCTGAAGGCGGTCAGCCATTGTCTTCACGCTGCTCGGCTATGAATGGTGATGAAGGGAACAAAAATTGAGGAAATGATATGCGAAATTGAATTACTTGTGAGAAATGTTCATGAAGGGAACAGGACGCTCTTTGTACAACAAAAACTACGTTTTCTTTGAGCGTGTAAAAGCAACAGTCACGATTTATAAAAATTTGTCCGAAGAGAGCATATACCCATTTTAACGGGATTTTGCAGACTAAATCATTTGCGGGAAGTGCTCTTGTGTAGGCACCGCGAGTATTACTCTGTGTTTGTGTGTCAATAGCAGTGGAATGCAAATAATAGTTGAAAATTTACGAAATACGAGAGTCGGTGGCAAAAAAGAACAGCATCACAAGAAAGGTCTACATCCCTTTACCAAGCTCTTTCTTGTGACCAAATAGAGCTGCAAAGACCGATGTACTAAGCAGATGAAGACAGCGTACAGGCGAGCTTTACAGCGCTGTAATATCTGGATGAAAACGACTGACTATAGTAGCGTACGTGCGTACAAGCTTACCAATGGCGAAAAGAGATCTAAAGAAAGCGTCTCTCTGGCAACCAACCAACGTTGGGTAATGAATAACTCACAGTACGAATCAACTGGTCGCTACTGATAATTACTAAAAAGGATGCGGAAAAAAGAAGAAAACAGAAGCAAGGTTGAGAGACTGCAAAGCTTAAGAAATGTTATGCGGATCAGATTGCTGAGAGAGAGTGAAAGAGAGAGGCATCCTTATCGATCGGTCACCGGTTTTGCGTTTCGTAGCGGGCAGGACCTCGACTCTCATAGAGTTGTAAGCGCTACATGAGTGATGATGCGGCGATCGAAAACCACATTTACCGCGCATTGGCTGATTTATGA
Organism: Amblyomma mixtum; assembly: GCF_055824585.1. NCBI lineage: Eukaryota > Metazoa > Arthropoda > Arachnida > Ixodida > Ixodidae > Amblyomma > Amblyomma mixtum. Next base: position 24,288,332 of record NC_143016.1, read on the forward strand.
CACGGGAGGGAGAGAGAGAATGGGGGGGGAGGGACTGCAGCGCCCTCGAAATGCCTGGGCGGATCGCATTTCGGCTGGTTTCCGCGAAGAGACTGGCCTACTCTGCCTAAGCATGGCAAGTCTTGGAGGCGCTGCGTCAGACACGTGCATCGAGCATGGACCGTCTCTAGACGTACAGACCATAAGCTTCGAAAAAAGCATGCTGCTCGCTGGAACAGCGGTCCTGCGCTGTAATCACACGATTAGCTTGGCTACGCCGTTGAAGCCCCTGCATGGATGGAACTCAACAGGGGACTAGTCCCTCAACTGTTCATTTGTCAGGAAAGCAGCAGGATCGCTGGTAGGCGCCTGTAGGATCAATAATTACCTGCAACAAGCGGTAGGTATTCAAAGGCGCGATCAACCAGGCAAGCTGAGTCCCCGGAATATTTCCTCCAGAAATATTTTGGCACGGTTCACTGACGCCGCAAGGGTAAGTAGGAAAGAAACGGGTGCGCGCGATCGTATTTGGATGGAAAGGCGCCTTTGCTCCGTAAAAGGTTCCCGAGGACGACACGAAGGAAATGGCGGTACATATCTGTTCTCAGCACGTGCTACAACCGCAACGGGAGACAGGGTTGGCGTTGATACAAGGAGGACTTAGTTAGCGACGCCGGAAATCCGGACCTTACTCTTATGTGCGCGTGGGATAAGCGGTGCCCTTCTGGTTATCTCAACCACCGCACCATTAGCGTTGCGCCACTGAACTGCTAGAAACCCTTTTCGGTCGAGCATATGGCATTTTGAAACCAGTCCGCTTTTTATGTTCTGGTGAAGTTCGTCGCCGGTTTGGTCCGCTCACAGCACATTTACTTTTTCAATACAGACTGAAGGGTCCGGCTGAAGGCAAAGACACTGCTTTACTATATCTCTCAGTCGCATTCAAATATACGAGCTGCGATTGCTCAAACACTTACATACATCGTAAAAGGTGGGTTGTTTCAGAGCTCTGAGCAGAGATAAGATGAGCTTTAGAAAAATGTTTAAATGCGTTCTGATACTATCAGCCAAGTGTTATCGGTGTACGAGGACTTCACTTCAAGATTGGACAAAAATATCGCACACCCATCCAACGTGCAAAAAAAAAAAACGGAAACAAAGCAGAAACCGGGAAAGAAAACTTCGAGTCCTCTCGTCTGCTTGCCAATACTGCGCCACGCCTCATGCACGTTTCGCAACTTTCCAGCGCCGATATTATGCGCCGGCGTTTACTCAGAGCCGCATTGGAGCGCCATCTACGAGGCCTTGGTATATTGTTTCCCTTAAAAGAAAACGCATTTAAATATTTGCATATCGAACTGTCCAGACCACCATACTGGTTGACTTTAGGCACCGTTTGAATTTCTACTCTTGGAACCAATTTTGCCCCGACGGAATCTTTTGAGAGCCTTCAGGCCGACGGCTGCCAAAAAAGGAGGGTATAAAACATTGGGAAATAGTTGCATTGCCGTCGGCTGGCGCAATATGCAGCTGAAGATTAGAATCACTCTGCTAAAGATGCGCTGAAGTAGACTGTGTGCACATGCACCACGTTGTGAAGGGAGAAGATTAAAGTGCTATCTACTAACACGTGTTACTGATTCTTTCTAATTGCAACTTGCTGCCCGTGGCTTGCACAAACGAGTACGTCGAATGAGTAGAACTGGGAACGAAAGCAGACAGTTCATTCACTTTCTGATTTTTTTTCTTTATTTATTCACTCTCTGATACACTAGCACTTACAGTGGCCATTCTCCGCATTTAGCCGTTGTGTGCGTGTAAATATATATATATATATATATATATATATATATATATATATATATATATATATATATATATATATATATATATATATATATATATATATATATATATATATATATATATTTCAACTTGGCGATTTCAACTTGCCACATATTGATTGGGGATTGACTACGCCTGGGCATACAGAAATTTCTAGCGCGGAAAAATTGCTGGATATTGCTTTCTTTTACAATTTGAGACAAGTAGTTGGACAACCTACACGGATATCGCCTCAGTCACAGTCATTACTAGACTTGGTGTTCCTCTCAAATAATGTAGGAGATATTGAAACAAATGTCACCGATGGAATATCTGATCACAAAATTATTTTCGTGAAAGTGCTTACTTCTGTAAACGTTCCTGCGGAACCTATGGTTCGAGTAGAAATCGAAGAGTACGGGAAGGCCGATGATACATCCATCCTGGATTACCTGGAAACTTGTTTTGATGAATTTGAAAGTGCCTCTGAAAATGCATCAGTTGAATGGTTATGGCAGCGTCTTAAAGTTATCATCAGTACTTGTGTCGACCGGTACGTTCCAACTAGAGTTAAGAAAACAAAGCAGCGCAACCCATGGGTCACCAGGGATATCATTCACGCGAAACGGAAGTTGAAAAGATTGCGTAGAAAGAAAGCCGACTTCAACGACATACAGGTTTTACGTCAAAAAATAAAAATGTTGCTATCGGCTGCAAAAGAAAGATTTTTCAATCACACTCTTAGTGGTTTTCTGCGAAATTCTCCAGAGAAATTTTGGCGCTATCTTGATAAAAGAAAGGAAAGAGTAAAGCAGGTGACAGTGGGAGCCGAACTTATTGCAGATAAAACGAATATGGCCGACCACTTCAATAAATATTTCCAATCTGTATTCGCAAGAAACACGAGCCAAAGCGACGCACACGACGAAGCACATTCTCGTGAAACGTCTATCGATGCTATCAGCTTTACTCAAAGCGGCGTGTTTCAGCAGCTGATAGAATTGGACGAAAAAAAAGCTATCGGCCCGGATGGAATACCTACATGCTTCTTGAAACGGTATGCTGAATGGATGTCCTTCTACTTGGTAATTATATTCCGAAAATCACTCGTAACTCATTATCTGCCACAAGACTGGCGCACTGCCATTGTTATACCCGTATTTAAAAGTGGCAATCGCACACTTATGAACAACTATCGGCCTGTGTCACTTACTTCAATCTGCTGTAAGGTAATGGAACATGTTATTGCGAAACATATTATCATTTTTTTGGAAACAAATGGACTACTTTCTGAATGTCAGCATGGCTTCCGTCGAGGGTTTTCAACGGTGACACAGTTAATTGAGACAATACATGACCTTTCTAAAGCTATAGATGACCGGGGACAGATTGATGTTATTTGTGTAGATTTTGAAAAAGCCTTTGATAAGGTTCCTCATGACAAATTACTCCTGAAAGTGCGAAGGGCTGGCATTAATGGAGACATCCTTAGATGGATAAAAGCGTACTTGGCGAAACGCAAACAGGCGGTACGTGTTGACAATTGCGAGTCTGGCTTTTTGGATGTGTATTCTGGTGTACCACAGGGTTCTGTGCTGGGGCCATTGCTATTTCTAGTTTATATCAATGACGTAGTATGTGCAGTTGGAAATTCTGTTAAACTGAAACTATTTGCGGATGATTGCCTCATTTATGCACCTGTCACGTGTGAAGGAGATCAGATTAACATTAACCAAAACCTGCAGGCTTTTGCTCTTTGGTGTGAGAAATGGGAAATGAAAATCAACTTCAATAAGACCACATTTACCCATATAACTAACAAACGAAATATAATTTCTTTTCAGTACAGTATTGCAGGTCACGATTTGGTTAATGTTAGTACATTCAAGTATCTGGGGGTGTCAATTTCTCACAACCTAAGTTGGCACAATCATGTCGAAAATGTTTGTGCGGTGGCACATAGAAAACTGTGTTTTCTAAGAGGAAAGTTGGGGAGAGCAACGAAAGATGTCAAACTTTTAGCATACAAATCTCTCATCCGGCCTTCCCTAGAATATGCATCTGTAGTATGGTCTCCTCGGCAGAAGATTCTTTCAACGGAAATAGAAAAGATTCAAAGACGTGCAGCGAGATTTATTTGTTCAAAATACAGGAAAACAGATTCGGTAACGGAGATGTTAAACTCATGTAGTCTAGAAACATTAGAAAAAAGACGTAAAAGGCAGAGATTAAAAATACTTTACCAAATCATTCACGGAGAAATTAACATCAATAAAGAAAAATATCTGCAGCCTCCAGGTAGACTAAGCTCCCGCCTTAACCACCACAAAGCAATTCGGCCATACTTGACACAAACTAACGTCTTTCGCTGCTCATTCTTTCCGGATGCTATTGAGCACTGGAATAAACTGCCCGCTCACGTTGCTGAGTCTACAGGTGTAGCGGCATTCTTGAATGCACTTGGGGATTCCGTCTAGGCATGGGATTCTTGTAGATGGGCGCGTAACTGATTGTCCAATATTGCTTTTTTTATAGCAGGTGGTTCTACAGTGGTGTGAACTGTGTTGCGTTTCAACGCTCTCTTGTATTGTATGCTCAAGGAAGCTTGTTCATTCATGGTTATATGTGCATTTCTTTGTCTCTTCACTTTCCCTCCCTGTAATGACCCTCAAATGAGGGTTGACAGTATTCATAAATAAAAATAAATATATATATATATATATATATATATATATATATAGTAGTTGCAGGAGGTCTTGTCGTTCAATGGGCCAGGAAGACTTGTAGAAGAAGGGGTCACAACCTTGCAATTATCTTAATTTAATACCGACAGTTTCGGACGGAGGACCGTCCTTCCTCAGGGTATACACAAGAATGGACACAGTTTCTCATTTTCTACGCAGCGTGCGCAAAGGGTGAGGTGAAACCACTCTCTCTCCCGTTAGTGGAAAGGGACGCAAAGTCAGTATAAGCCGCACGTGCTCCAGTCCATTTAGGGGGAAGAGGGTGACGGTTGCGAAGGACAGGGAAGGGGGAAAAACATATATGCACAAAAATATAAAGATAAAGGAAGCAAAAGTAACATTAAAAAATAAAAATAAATATAGGAAGGCAACGGCGGAGGCTTGGGTAACAAAGCTATAGAAATAGATGGGGAGGGAACTAGTTGCTTCTCAGAAGGAATGTTTCGAGAGAAGCTCCCTTCGGTGTGGGTGGTGAACCCAGCAGAATTAACACAAACAATATTCTAACAAGGAAAGTACAAAGCAAAACCACAAATAAAACAAAAAAAGAAACACAAAAAGAAGAAAGAAACAAGCGCACGCATGCATGTGTACACTGTATAACATCACAGAACGGACCGCTCCCCAGCGGTGCAGGTGTTTTGGACCGTTGTAACGTGAGTTACGAGTCAGCCACAACATTTAGAGCTGTTTAAGACAAGCCCGTTATCGCCACGGCGGAAGCGCGGCGCCGCGGTCGAGGGAGGCAGGGCGGCCGGCCAGACGCCGTGCGGGAACCCGATCCCGCAGCCGAGTGCCGCGGCGTCCGACCCACAGTAGGCCATTCCCTTCGTGCTTTTCGTCGCGAAGGCATTCGAGTACAGACTGGTTTTTCAAAAGAAGGGGCCGAAAGGACGGGTGAGAAGGAACCTAAAGAGTAAGTACGTTCAGAAAAAAAAAATAACAAAAGTAAGAATGGGGACGTGGGACCCCGCAGAGTGCAGGCTTCATGGAAGAGGAGGGATTCCAGACGTTCAAATTGTTCTAGCTAGTTAGGCTTTTGAGGAAGGTAAAATTGCCCAAGTTTTCATTAATTCCATGTGTTAGTGTCCGAAATTTGTGTATGAAATACGACTCTCTTTGTTCTCTTTGGCGACTTGTTTGGAAACCGGATTGGAGAAGGATGACGTGAATGTTTTCGAATGCATGCTGGGGCAGGCACAGATGCTTAGAAAAAGGAAGATTTGGCAGCGCGTGAGTATGGGCCTTGTGGTTGTTAAAACGCAACCTGAACGGTGTTTCCGTTTGACCGATGTATTCCATGCCACACACACTGCAGTGTAGCATATACACTACGTTCGCGCTGTCGCAATTCAGGGTTTCCCTAATCCTGAAGGTGAAATCGGAGAATGTTCCTTTAGCGATGGTTGTAGTCTGCATATGACTGCAAACCTTGCGACGTGGCTTACGGCACGGTTGACATCCAGGACTCGGGTTGGAGTTGGGCGTTGTTTTGGACTTAACTAAAATGTCCCTCAGGTTCCTACTGCGCCGGTATACTGCTCTTGGTGGTTGTTTAAAAATGAGAGACAAGTGACTGCTTTGCTGGATAATATTAAAATGTTTTGATAGGATACTATTAACACGTGGAATGTTAGATGAATGCGTGAGAATAAGGTTGCTTGGCCTTTCACTATCCCGCGATTGTGGGGAATTTATTATTTTATTCCTGTCTAAACCACGAGCTTTCAGGATAGCGTCATCGACGATGGACGCTGGATATTCCTTAAGTAAAAGATTTGTTTTTAGCTGCTCAGCATGGTGGTCAAAGTCTTCGAGCTCAGAGCAAATCCGTCGGTATCTGTGAGCCTGTGAGTAGGGTATGCCAGTCTTGCAGTGCCGTGGGTGGCTGCTCTTAAAATGTAGGTACTGCTGGCGGTCAGTGGGTTTTTTGTAGAGGGTTGTCCTAAGCACGCTGCCTTTTTTCTCTATTTGAACGTCCAAAAAGTTTATAAATTTTGTGGAGATGCTGTGGGTGAACGATATGGAAGGATGAAATGCGTTATACCTCGCTATGAATGCCAAGAGGCTGGCTTCGTCGTGCGGCCAAATGAAAAAAATATCGTCCAGGAAACGTTTATAAAGGAGTGGTTTCAAGGACTGAGTGTCAAGGAATTCTGTTTCCAGTGCTGCCATGAATAAGTTAGCGTAGGCCGGAGCCATCTTTGTTCCCATCGCCGTGCCGTTGACCTGAAGATAGTGTCTTCCCTCAAATTCAAAGTTGTTGTAGTTCAGTACTAAGCCTAGGATTGCAGAAAGAGTTTCCTCATCAAGATGAACGGGGGGATCTGTCCTTAAGTATGCATCCACTGTCGCGCGTATGCCGTCTGGGTGGGGGATATTTGTATATAAAGATGTCACATCCATTGTAACCAAGAAGCTTCGGTTGGGAATTTTGAGGTTAGATATCACTCTGAGAAAGTGATTTGTGTCCTTAATGTAGGCCGGGATAGTTGGTATAATGTCCTTCAAAAGGAAGTCGAGGACGCTAGATATTTTTTCGGTGAGTGTGCCGTTGCTTGACACAATGGGACGGCCCGGACGGTTAGGTTTGTGTATTTTCGGGAGTAGGTAGAACCGTCCAGGGACTGGTCTGACTGGAGTCATTGCTTTAAGAATTTCCCCGGATATCTTTTGATCTTGATGAAGTGATTTTAACTTATTGTTAATTTCGATTTCGAATTGACCTGTGGGATCACTGGTTAGCTCCGTGTAAAATTGTTCGTTTTCCAATTGCCGGAAACCTTCTGTTATGTATTCGGACTTGTCCATAACAACAACAGCACCGCCTTTGTCCGCCGGCTTGATGACAATGTCAGATCGCTGATTTAAGGAGTCGAGGGCTCGCCGTTCCTCGGATGAGAGGTTGTTCGGGACTTTTTTTGATTTTGATTTTGAATATGAGGCGATGATATCCTTTTGAACGGCGGCGATGTACATATCTAGATGTTTATCTCTGTGTTCGTTTGGAGTCCATGATTGGTTTGATGTCCCGGGTATGTTGATTTCACGGTTGCTGTCGCGGTTTCGGAAGTACTCGCGCAGACGTAGATTCCTTGCAAAGTTATCCAGATCCTGTTGCCTTCCTATATTTATTTTTATTTTTTAATGTTAGTTTTGCTTCCTTTATCTTTATATTTTTGTGCATATATGTTTTTCCCCCTTCCCTGTCCTTCGCAACCGTCACCCTCTTCCCCCTAAATGGACTGGAGCACTTGCGGCTTATACTGACTTTGCGTCCCTTTCCACTAACGGGAGAGAGAGTGGTTTCACCTCACCCTTTGCGCACGCTGCGTAGAAAATGAGAAACTGTGTCCATTCTTGTGTATACCCTGAGGAAGGACGGTCCTCCGTCCGAAACTGTCGGTATTAAATTAAGATAATTGCAAGGTTGTGACCCCTTCTTCTATATATATATATATATATATATATATATATATATATATATATATATATATATATGCGCTCACACACGAACACACGCTGGCAGGTCACCCAGAGCTCGAGGTTTCCACTCGGTGGGCAACCTCGATCACAACCCAAGAAACCCAAGTCCCACCGATGGCAGCACCTGCCACAGAAGGGCATCGCTTGACAGCTGCACCACTGCCACAGGGATGGTAGGAAGACTCCAAAGGATCTATGAAGGTAGGAATGATCTATTGCGCATATATGGACATCAAGCCGTTATCGCTACCCGAACAACTGCCATCCGTGAACACTGGATCTGAACACGGGAACCAAAGTGAAGACGGAACTGCTAGCGCACCTAATTCGACTTAGGAGAGCAGAAAGTTGGGCAAGTTGGTTGATATGCATACTGAAAAAAATTGCGCAGAAAAAACGAGGACGAAGCAAAGACAAGACCAGGAAGCAAAGACAAGTCCTGGTCTTGTCTTTGCTTCGTCCTCGTTTTTTCTACGCAATTTTTTCAGTATGCACCTAATTCGAGTTTGGCCTAGCTACGCAAATCGACCGTCATCTTTATTTCGCTGAATGTCCGGCGCTCGGCAGTAAAAAATAAATAACTACATTTGCGCAATATCTTTTTTTCTACAAGCATATCTCGCTCTTACGAACACTCCGAAGACTCAGAAAGGCCCGTGAGCAATTTATCAAAAATCTCCGCTACCTATCTTTCTTCAGTTCTGCATGGTTCGCACTCCTGAATATATAATAGTCTCGGCTCCGGGCGAAAATTCATTTTTTACACCTGGGGTTAAGAGTCAGACCCGCTCGTTTTTCTCCTCTTGGCTAAAGCAAAGGAGTGGTACGGGAACGTACCTCTGGAAAGCCGTAACTCGGCTCCGTCGAAATCGAAAAGCAGAAAACTTTAACGATGCTCGGAAGTGTCACCGTTGCTGCAACTCTTGTATGATCCTTTATGCACTGTGCACTGCGTAGTCGTCCGCACTTTTAGCTTGAGTGCGTTACCGTGCGTGCATTCATGAGTATGGCGTGTGTTTTCGTTTAAATGATGTGGAGCAAGTTGGTATCTCGCGAATACTAACCCTCTTACGCATGATCCCTTGAACGTTGATTGCTTAAAAATATATGCTAGCCTCGGTACTACGTCTCAACTTCATGTGAGCAGAAATTATTCAGGAAAATGGTTGATGTCTTAGCGGGCATATATATTCCTCCTCTGTGGATTACACACGGAACGCGTGTAAAGGAGCAACAAAATCTGTTAGAACCGTTGTCGCCTATTTATTACCCCGGGCGCCTCGCATCTGTTTCATTGCTGTTATCGTGGTTTCTGACGCGAAATTTGCAGTAAGCCCGAGAAGGCGTCAAAAGAGAGCGCATAAAGTTTTAGGTGTCAAGAGATGCAAACCTTTCATTTCAATATTTACACCTTCTAAAAATTGTCTTCTGGACCACCACCTCTTTACCTATCTCGCCTTACAAAAGAAAACATCTGTTTCAGAATCATCATAGAGAATTTCGATACAGTTCTTCAAAACTAAATGCACACACATACATAGCCTAAACCATCAGTATTTATTGGTGGGGCTACTAATCGCTGCTAGAGGTATCGTGGTGACGTTGGAGGTTTTAGTAGCCGCCGCGGTGGCTGAGTAGTTATGGCGATCGGCTGCTGGCCCGAAAGACGCGCGTTCGATCTCTGCCGCGGTTATTGAATTTCGATGGAGGCGAAATTGTAGAGGCCCGTGTACTGTGCGATGTCAATGCACGTTAAAGATCCCCGGGTGGTCGAAATTTCTTGAGCGCTTCACTACGGCGTCCCTCATAGCCTGAGTTGCTTCGGGCCCTTAAACCGCCGTAAACCAATCGGAGGTCTTAGGGCTTCATTTATTTATTGCGCAACCAGGAGCGAATGAGGGCCGTGGGGTGCAAGAAATGAACGGGCGGCAATATGAAGCTGAATTGTGCAGCGTGGCATTAAAAAGTTCTCTTGAAACTTTTAAAACCCAAAGGGGCGCCTTGACTGTATGAAACGCAGTGTAGGGGTAGGCTGCAGAACGGGGTCGACAACCTTGTGTCATTCATCGTAAATCAAAGTCTCACTACGCGAATGTCGCGTGCTACTCACGTCCACCTGCCTTTCACGATTCGAATCTAAAGTTGGAGCCACTCAGCTAGCGCGGGAAATCATGGTACTGCCAGTGAAGGAGTGTAAAGTGATACTGAACGCGCACAATAATGAGCGCAGCGCCGTGCACGGTTTTATCAACAACCGGATCTAGTGAATATAAAAGAGTGAAATGAACGTTGCAATACGAAATGAAAGGCACAAAAACCGTTCTTCCTTCAGGTTAGACGACCTTTAAACGACCAAAAGAACCCCCATACGCAAAATAAAAGCGCGATAAGAACTAAACGTGTAAAGATGCGAGAGCAGTACACAACGCCCAGAGCAAAGTGAAAAAGGGCCTATAGCCCAAGGCAGCAATTTTTTAGTTTGTCCCACTTAAACCGCGCAGTGTCGTTAAAGCGAGGGAGCAATCAACCTATAAAAAATCTAATTGTGAAAGCTACTCGCTCGCGAGAGAAGTTTAGAGTCGATCGGCACCAGCTGTGGTGCCCGGTAATCGTAATCAGGCAGTCGGGTGAACCAGTCCAGTCTGTTTTTATTATGGTACTGCTCATTAAAAGATTTCCTCACTCACTCACTCTCTCACTCACTCTCTCACTCACTCACTCTCTCACTCACTCTCTCACTCACTCACTCACTCTCTCACTCACTCACTATCTCACTCACTCACTCACTCTCACTCACTCACGCACTCACTCACTCTCTCACTCACTCACGCACTCACTCACGCACTCACTCTCTCACTCACTCACTCACTCACTCACTCTCTCACTCACTCACTCACTCACTCACTCACTCACTCACTCACTCACTCACTCACTCACTCACTCACTCTCTCACTCACTCACTCTCTCACTCACTCACTCACTCACTCACTCACTCTCTCTCTCACTCACTCTCACTCTCTCACTCACTCACTCACTCACTATCTCACTCACTCACTCTCACTCTCTCACTCACTCACGCACTCACTCACTCTCTCACTCACTCACGCACTCACTCTCTCACTCACTCACTCACTCACTCACTCTCTCTCTCACTCACTCACTCACTCTCACTCACTCACTCACTCACTCACTCTCTCTCTCTCACTCACTCACCTCACCTCATAACCTCACTCACCTCACTCACTCACTCTCTCACTCACTCACGCACTCACTCACGCACTCACTCTCTCACTCACTCACTCACTCACTCTCTCACTCACTCACTCACTCTCTCACTCACTCACTCACTCACTCACTCACTCTCTCTCTCACTCACTCACCTCACCTCATAACCTCACTCACCTCACTCACTCACTCACTCCAACGTACTGCCGCTCCATGGTGAACGCTGAAAGAAAATCAGAGGCAGCTAAGTGAAAAGGCTGGTCAGAACTCTAGAGGCGCGTTTAGCCTCCTCGAGTGTGCTGCACGCCTACATCGAGTGGTCAGTGCTACTGTGACACCAAGAAAAGCAGAAAAAATGTATGGTACCGAATTAGGACACGCCACCGCCGCACTCCTCGTCTTGAAGGGAAAGCCACTGCCGCTAATGTAAAACGCCTGTTGTCTAGTGACGCGGATCCGCCCTTAAGGGTTTCGCACGAAGGCCCATGGCGAAAGCAGAAATAAGCGTAGTTGCGACAGCGGGCTCCTTGCCTCGAGGCCCATAAACGGACTGCGTTGCTTGTCGTACGTGTCGCAATATCCAGGCGCACTTATATATATGTCGTGATAAGTGTAACTGAAGGGCAGACAGCAAACCGAGCAAGAAAAAGAGAAAAATAAATGAAATGGCAACGGCAGTTTGGCACGCTGTACAACTGTACTCTTGCTTCGGCGTTTTTGTGAGCTTGAGAGCCTGCGCATATATACGGACACACGAGGCACGTCCTTCGCGCTCTCACGCGGCTTTATAACCAGTCGCACTTACAGCGGAAAGCAGGAGCAAATAAATGTAATCAAGTAACAATCTAGAGGTTTAATCTAATACCTTTCATACTTGGTTAGAGATAGCAATGTATCTTGCGACCGACCGCGCGTGCTAAGAACAGAGGGTTAGTAAAATGAAAAAATCTAGTGTTGCGGTCGCCTTCATTCCCTTTTTTGTCTCACAGCGAGCTTTTGCAAACAAAAACATGAGCAGGAACATACAGCATTGTAAGACCACTCAGACCAGTTAAGAAACTGTAATGGTCATAATTCACGTTTTGCTCATCAGCTTCCTCTTTACCTCTTAGTAAGTTTGGGCAAGCCGACGTGTTCGTTTCTTCCTTTTGTGCGTACTTTTAGAACCTTGCACTACCGCGGTGAGCTTCAGAGCACGCTTGGTGCGCCTGCAATGGCGGCGTCACCAAGAGCAGGTCACCGAGTAAGGTAAGAAAGAGTAAAGAAAATAAAGAAAGGAAACACAGAGAAGGCGGGCAGCAGCAGCAGCCAGGGGCGCCTCTAGCGGCACGTCGTCATTTCCCCGCGCGGCCATTCGCAGACACGTCGGGAGATACGCGCCGACGCGTGCAGTCTTCGCTCATAGGGGCGGCCGTCGAGAGGGACAAAACGAGCGCCTGCCCCTCCTCTCCGCTCTCTTCCTGCTCTGGCGGTCCTCGGCCTCTTCCACTCATCCTGTTACAGCGCCCATCGTCTCGCATCTTGCGCGGAGAGCGCACGCGTCCGGCCCAGCCTGAGGAGTGGGATTTGCCCCGAGAAGTTGTCACCTCCGCGCCGAAAGACGAGGACTGCCGGGGGCTAAACCTGGCTGGGCAGCTGCCGTCCGTTTAGTGTGCGCTGCACCTCGGTTTGCGTGTCAGCCGTCTCTTGCCTCAGCGTTGGATTTATTTTCTGCTTACGCGCCACTTCTCGATGTGAAAGAAAAAGAAAAGTAGAACTGCTTTGGGCATTTGTATAGTGTAAGAAAGATAGGGACTTATTTAGCTAGGCGGCTGAGGGAATAAGTGAATTTCGGCGTGTCAGAGCAACACAATGGGCTACGAAGCCCACCGTGGTGGAGGGCTGCTGATTAATTTTCACTACCCGAGGTTCTTTGATGCGCACCAATATGTCAGTGCACGACCGTTTCTGCATTTCGTCTGGGAATCAAGCCTTCGATTTCGGTCTCAATAGCAGAACAACCTAATCACGAGCCATTTGGGCTTGGAAGAATTTTTTATACACTATACGAAAGCGTATGAGGAAGCTGGAGGAACCAAAAAGCAATGCAAGTGGGAAAATAAGGCACATAAGGTGAAAGGCTTGTACCAGGCAGATTAATAGCTAAGAATGCGAGACAGGTGTATTTTTAAATGAACCGCACGTGTGCAGAAGATTAAAACTAGTAAAAACCAATCGGAAGACACAAAAAACTTGGGCAATAAAAGTAAGAGGAGGGAGCACGGGCACCTATGAATAACTTTCATAGAGCCTTCCCGCGATCGTCTTTGACTGACGAAGGCATCGGAACATTGAAAGAGCTATTGCATGCGCGAGCTTATCACGCGCACATTTAGAGCTGTTCGCTCGTAATAACGGCCCACGACTTCCCCATACTGCACGTTTTTCCTTCACAATAGCAATATGTAGAACAGTGAAAGCGCCAAGATCACAATTTTTTTATTTCACTTGGTACAGAGCCAGAAGGCACATCTAGCCTTAAAGTGTGGCCAGTTTCTGGAGGCTAGTAGGAGGTGGCGCTGCCTAAGAGCCTGACAGCCAGCTACTGGCGCGTTTCGAGCAGCCCTGGGCAGTTCATCTGAATGCCGCAAGTGGCGTGATGATCGGCTGACATCTGAGTTTCGGGACCAATCACTGCTCATGATTTTAGTAGGCGGAATCTGTGAGGAGTTTCGCAACTAAATGATCAAAGAGCTCTGGCCCGGAGTCACGGACTCATCACTTAAATTCAACCCGACTTCACGTACTTTATACCCAATAATTCTGGACGAAAGTATTTTTGGACGGGAAAGAGTCTATGAGTGAATTTTTTTTATATATTGTAAGATTTCACTATAACAATAAATATATCTACGCATCTCCCGTCGGCAGGCTTGAATGTTCTTGCTGTTGTCAAAAGAGTTCCCCTTTGATTTTTTACCACATTCTTAACTGCTCGATGCGAGTGATGAAAACACTATAAAAGAAAAATTTTACTCCATTTGGCCAGAATGGACCATTGCCTTCAATATTTATATAGCAGCGCCTTACAGGTTTTTAATATTGAAAATTTTTATCCAAGAATGTCGGACATGAGATGCGAGCAGAGCAAAAGACAAAGGTAGTTTTCTTATGCTCTTTTCACATATGCGGAGAAACCAGCAGTATATGCGTTGTTTGTGTCTTTCATAACTGTAGGCAAAGAGTAGCCTTGTAGTCCGTGCGATGCCTAGACTATAGCCCAATATTGAAAGGCATGCGTGCTGACGCGTATTCTTAGGTCACAAAAACAGTTTACGCGTGAAATATTCAGAGGCGAGTCGAAATGCTCCATCCAAGTCGAGCGCCGGGTGAAATCGGACACTGCGGCTAGCGGGAGCGTAGACAACGAGAGCATGCATGCAAAATGCGCATCTCGTGCGGACAGACTGCGGCATAGGTGCAGGTCACGTGTCGAGAGAGTGTCACGGAATGGGCACAAGTGAAGGGCTCTGGCAATGGGACAGTGCCGGCAGGCTAGAGATGAAGCGGAGGGAACGAGGATGCTAGCTTCGGCAGAAGTCCAATAGACATTTTTACAATAGCGAGTACCACTGCCTGTACAGTCGGGAATGAAAGTCTCCGGACCACTTTTCCTCAAACGAAGGTTATAGCTCTACTATCAGACAGCGGCTGGAGACCGCACTTGTGGAGATGAAATAACAAAAATTTAATTTTACTTCCACAAGTGTGGTCTCCAGCCACCGACTAATAGCAAAGCTATCGAATTCGTTAGAGGAACACGTGGTCTGGAGACTTTTGTCCCCGACTGTACTTATCGCGCGCCGCCAGTGCCCACGCGCTGATTGGCCAAGATACGCCAGAAGCGCTGCACCCCGCTCGCTGGCACGTGGAGCCATCTAGCACCCTCACGGCAGGCTTTGAAGGTCGCGTCGCCGTCGACCGAATCGGGCTAAGGATTATGCCGTAGCTGCCTAGGCTTTTCGGTACAATCACCCCCTTTTAAAACCCTGCCTAGTCCGTATAGCTCAGATGGGCGCTATTTTGAGCTGACACAGTAAAAAGGGAACGAGAATTTCTGAACGTCGTTCTAGTAGCACTTTGTACACGTGAATGGTCCTAAGGTCCTAGAGGACAGGCCTGGACGGACTGGATGGGCGGTGAAAGAAAAAGCGAGAGGGGGCCATGGGGTATCAGTTACAGACGGCGTCGTCGCTTCGGCGGGCACGGTTGTTGCGACGCGCGTCTGTATTTTTTTCCCCTCACATCTTTCAGCTCTCCCGTGGCAGTGATTGTGGCTCAGCTCGAGCCAGTTGGCAGGTCCCTGAACTTTTCTTTTCATCCTTTCTTCAGTACCAGCAAGAGTAACCACAACAAAAGAAGGTGAAAATGTAGTCGCTCAATGGATTCCTACATTAACATCATTAATGTGACGTATTTATACAAAATTACACAAAAAAAAACAGGCTCATTCATATGCTTAGAGCAGTGCATAACTTTCTGGGAGATAACTACAAAAGCGTTCTCATTTAATCTTGACTCCGATCAGTGTTTTATGCGCGCTGCCCTCAGGATTAGTTATGCAGATTATATGCGATGAGCTAACGAGCGTCGCCCTATGCCAGTGTGATGGTTTTGAACAGCGCATTATAAAATAATATGGCAGGTGTTCCTTATATATGCGTGAGTAACTGCCTTACCCGGTGGTTTAAGGAGGCCAATTCAGGTTAAAGCAGCATAATTTGCTTCAGTGCTAGTATGGATTCTCCTAGTAAGCTTGGGAATATTGATCTTGCTGCAGAACAGTTGGCTGATTCAGAGGAGTCCTAAAAATTATGTCATGAATTATCTATTACTTTCCATAAGGCGTGTTTCAGGGTCCCTAGGACGCAGTCGCCGAGTCTAGATTTATTGTCGCTCAGCATAATGCAGTGAACATCTTACGGTTTCTGATGAAAAGGAAGGAAATCTGACCGCAGAAGGTTCCCTATGACGCTGTGGAGATCACGTATATAAAATGTCATTGCGCTAAAAAGGCAGGTGAGTAAGCAACTGGAGCGGAAATGAAACGCATTTACTGGGCTAGCACTTAAAGTGGCCCTTCCCCGCATTTAGCCGGTGTGTGCGTGCGTGTGCGTGCATGTGTGTGTGTGTGTGCGCGCGTGTGCGTGCGTGTGCGTGCGTGTGCGTGCGTGTGTCTTAAAAATGCTGCTGGCAGGTGGACCACCCTTCAACCTGCCCAGGTATCGATTTATATACACCTGGAACGTTGTGATGACGTCACAAGATCAAGTGACCTATGAAAGAACACCTATGAAGAAGAGGCATCAAATAAGACATCACGGCAACCACCGTAGCGTGCAAATGTATTAATTAATGATGCCAAACTTGTGAAACACGCCGAGCTAGCACACATAATCGTATTCGGCTTAACTACGCGAATCGGCTACCATTTTTTTTTTCTCGAATGTCGCTTCCTGCTTCGGCTCTATGGCAAGACATTACTTGCGGAAAATGACGTTACTTGTTTTCTAAGAAATATTTTGGCACGCGGATTGAACGGGGTTTCTTAGCCGAGAAAAATATGCAGCCGCTTAAGTTTCGAATAGATAAGTGTTGCAGAGGCAGCAGCAAATTCTAGTTTTAAAAGAAAAAAAATGTACCCCTTGTCGCCCTCTACCTCCCATTCAAAACTTTGCAGCACGCAATCATCGCGACTGCTGATTCTTCAAATCTTGCTCGCTTCAGCAGGGGATTCATTTTTGGTTTGTTGTGCGTACTCTAAAGAAGAAGGCTAGCCGTCATGGACGTAATTAGGCTCTTTATGGAACGATTTTCGCAAATCTCGTAATGCAGTATGAAGCGATATAATCCTCACACTTCTGTTTGGTCATTATAGTGGTCTTATTGTCACCTTAAATGCCTACGAAGCATTGCTTGGTGGGTGTGGGGTTGCATCTTGCACAGATACACTCGCCGCAATGCCCTTCGATATTTTTAGTTGCACAACAGCAAAACTTCAGTAATAGCACATTATTTTCTGCAGCTGGCGACGTCATTCGTAGTTTCACACCAGCGTACCTAATGGGCCAGTTATAGGAATAGTTTATCGTCATAGAAACCGTGTCTTATGTCAGCCACCTTGACTTAGATAACGGCAAGTGCCGCTGTCTCAACCAACATGCTCAGGTACCATGATAAAAAAAGAGTACTAATCATGTTTTGACGTAATGCGACTAGTCCGTCGTTCTCTCCCATTGACAGATTTTCGCTGTACTTCAACGACTGCTGCAAATGTATTGAGTGCGAATCTCATGATAACGGAATGGTCGTAGAGATTCGATTGTTCAATCGCTGCTGCCAGGCATCACTACAGTGGACTATTCTATAGCTGCGCTGAAGTTTGAAAAGTGTCCTGACCCCATAAGCTTGTGCCTATCGCACATCCCTTCCCTTACCGGCACGAATTGCTTTGTTCCGAGTTCAATCTTGCTCTGCTCCTTCCAGTTGCACGATGCGCTATTTACAGGTTGCAGAAAGAACCTTTCGTTCATCGCCGCACAGAGCGACAATCTCCTTTATTTAACAACGCCATACTCGCCTCCATCACCCATGATTAAAAAGTGTAAAGTGCAGCGCTCGCAAGTCAGCACCAACGCGTCGAACACGAATTGTGCCGCGACTGGTGCTGGTGGTAGAGCCTCTTCAATTTCTGAGCCCCCCGAGTGTCTTTCTTCCTTTGCTCTTGTTCCCTTCGCTCCCCGGGCGAGTAGTGGAGCTTGGCGTGGTGGAAAAGACGCATTAACCGCGCAGCCGAGCTATATCCACGTCCCCCTACGTGCGCAGCGGCAGGGGAGCCTTCTCTTCAGCAACGAACAAGTGCGCAGGCCGGCCGATCCGAACGGGGAATGAACGGTCGGTCGCTAACAGATGACCGTCATTCGTCAAAGTCGCTAAGGAATGGCCCGTCCCGCTTTCCCCGGCGTCGACTCCGACCCCATTCCCCCTTTCCATCGACCACCCCCTGCAGGCCGACAAAACTTTCTCTTCCCGCGCCGCTAGTCCCCTTTGCTCCCTAAAGCGCCGCTTAAGCCCATGTTTTGTGCGCCGAGAGTCGGTCCGGCCGATGTGCGGGCAATGGGAGTGGGACTGGAGGAAGGGGGACACCCCGCGTGTCCGCTGGCCCTCCATCAGACACACACACACACACACAGACAGAGGTACGAACACGCAGGAACCAAGAACACAGAACGAGAAGGGCGTGAAGTATCGACGACTGTCGCGGCAGGAAGGCACTCTCCGCGACGTGCGGCCTGCGGTTATGAGACGAGGCATCGCACGCGCGTAGCACATCGAGCGTGAACCGCTTCCCTTACCCCCTACCTCCCACGCCGCCGCTTTACTTCCATACGGCTTCCCTGCACTCTCTCTCCCACTCCACCCCTCCGTGCTCTATCTTTCCGTTTCTGTCCCTCCACATCCCACGATCCCAGATTTGATTTGACCCTTCCGGCAATTGGAAGTTTCTCATCCTGCCACACGTGCAACCCTCTTTTCTTCTCTCGCACGTCACACGTTCTTGTCAGAGCCATACCCCCCTCCCCTCCCCCCCCCCCCCCCCCTGCCTCGTTCCGTTCACCCCCATGTCTTCAACCCGCAGCTTCCCTATAGGCCTTTTTGATTTCCTCGCTATCGTGGTTCTCGTCCTTAATCTTCATTATGAGGGCTTACGGCTGCTGTTGAGCCTGAAACACTCGACCTATTCCGCGAAGAAAAAGTGACCGCCGCAGAATGAGGGCAAAAAGAGAGGGCGAATTCGCTTTTTATTTTTTTGCATTGTATTCCATTTGACGGGGACACGCGTTGTTAGTTCAGACTACTACTTGTGGCGCGGCGCGAGTAGAGTATACACCTGGAGAAAAATTGTTCCAATCAAGGCTCGCTGCTCGGCCCGAACAGATTGCTCGACATCGCCGCAGGAGTGAACGAATCGATGCGTGCAGTACAATGGCCGTAAAAGAATGAAGAAAACCAGAAGTCAAACCAGGACGGGGAAGGCAGGGCTCAGCTGTTTCTGGCAGCGGTTATTTCGGCTCTCCGGTAGACGAGTATTGGTTGTTGATTAACTACTACTGGAATGACGCACTGACTGTTTGGCTTGTTTGAACGCCGGCTGCGATGAAAGCTTTGTAGAAATGGGTGAGCCGTCGTGTATGTGTAGACAGACATCCAATCTTGCAGTACAAGTCGGGTGAAACGACACCTGCTGCTAGGAGGCATGTCGACACGATGTCCTGGGCTCTCGAAAAAGCGGCAACACCATGGCGTTGTAGAGGACGCCGTTTTTAGAGCTGTTCGTTTATTTATTTGAAAATACTGCAGCCATGCGTGCAGGGGCTAAGCAGAAGTGGGCTATATAAAATATATTACAATATACAGTTTCTTGCACCAAGAGCACAAGGCAATAATAAAATATAAACGCAATACCCCCGCATATCACAACGACTTAATTGACGCGAAATCAGATAGCGATAATGCTCGAACGTTGCTTTGTAAAGTGTTTCAACTCTCCAAAGTACGCGAAAATGAGTTGCATTTCAAAACGCTACAACGTGCAAAAAATGATTGGATATTAAGATTGTGATGGCTTCTAGCTGCGGATGGTTGCGAAAACTAGATATGGTTACCACTTTTAAGGCAGCAAGCAGTTTGTTCTATAGAGTGGAGAAGATTCAATGAATCACTTTTCCGTTGGTATGAGAGCGGACTTTAGTTTAATGTGACATGGCAGATGGGGGTGAAAATTGACTCACAGCGGCGGCAAACAAACCTTAGAGCTTTCCGTTGTACGGATTCAATTTTATTCCTTTCGTAGTGCTTATATGAATTCCAGGACATTTGAAGCATATTCAAGAATAGGACCGGTTACAGTTTTGTACATAAGTATTTGCACTCTTTACGAGCTACCCGTACAACGCACCGCGAAGAATTTAACTTTATTGGTGCTTTAACTTCGATGTAATCGATGTGTTTTGACGATGATACATTGTGAGCAAAAACAACGCCAAGATATTTGTATTCCTATACCCTTTGAGTGATGAGTAGTCGAAATAGGAAGGTGCTAGGCAGTTCATGAAAACATAACTGCTTTGCTGAAACTGATCATCTGCCACGGCTTACACCACTCCCACAACATGCGAAAAGACTCGTTATGAAGAGGATGGTCACCGGCGATAATACTACGCAGTCATCGGCGTATGAACGGATCTTAGAGGTTACAGTTCCAAGCAAATCATTAATGTACAGTAAAAATAGCAAAGTACCAAGGACAGAGCCTCAGGAACCCCTGAAGTAATTTGAGCTGCTGAAGAATCTATAAAACTAAAGCGAACAGACTGGGAGCACTGTGAGAAGAAATTGGTGTCCAATTAGTGAGTTGAGAGTTATTGAAAATGACTTGCATAACTGCATAACAATTTAGAGCGAAGGACCATGTCAAAAGATTTTCAGAAGTCCATGAATATTGCATCGATTTTGTTGCCGGTGCCTATGTTAAGAAAACGTCCTGTCAAATTCTCTTAAGCTGGTAACTGATCTACATCCCCTACGAAATCCATGTTGAGCGCCAGAAAGAAGATTACTTGTTTGAAAAAATTTTGGATAAGACATTTAATTGGAATAGACATGCTGTAATATTGCGTCCTTAAACACCGTTTTTTGGTCACAAAACCTGAACTTTCGTCCTTTTTATTGATACACCTTCAAGATGGTTGTAATTAGAACAATGCCCTATTTTTTAGCTACTGTCATTGCCATGCCGAATACTACACACTGGACTGCTGGAATACTGGAATACTACAATACAGGCACGGCAGTATTTGTGCGCCATTAGAAGTGGTGAAACACGAAACTTGCACATTAAAAACACTGTTGTGCCTAGTGCGAAGAGTGTGTGTGGCGAAAGTAAGAATAAATCGTTGGTCTGAGACTCCATTTCATTCACACTTTTCAGGTGATGAACTAACCGTACAGCCTTGTAGTAGAATGGAAAGATGGGCGAGTTGGTATACGTTCATTTTGGGTGGAAAAAGAGCGCGAAAGGGACGGAAGACAAAGATGAAGGAAACCAGCGCTCGTCCGTGTGGTTTCCTTCCTCTTTGTCTTCCGTTCCTTTCGCGCTGTTTTTCCACCCAAAATGAGCCTTCTAGTAGTTAGGTTTGGCCTTACGCTTCGTTCAACTTTTGGAAGAAGAATCATATAACGTAAACCTTGCTTCATGAAGGATGCTGGCTTTAGAAAGCAACGCCGAACTTTAACAAGTTCACCCTGCGTCTGCAAGGATTAGGCGAGCAGAATGAACAAAAGGATCGCCGATATCTTGCCATAACCGCGCCAAATTCTCCTCGCGAGCGTAAAATTCCAGCCGTAAAACAATGCTTTTAGTCTGCGCGTTCACGGGCTTAGCAATCCATTAAAGACGACGCAAGAAGAACATCATGTTTACTGACATGAAAATAATCTAATCGTCTATCTGGATATAGACATTACCGGGCACGAAGGCTGATAGAGTTTTCTGAGGCTTCACGTTTTGCTTTATGCTTTTGGTTTCTATAAACTCATCATTCTCGCCGCGGTAGAAAGTTTTGGTATCACGTTTGCTTTTTCTGGTAGCCTTAGAGAATATATTTTCTTTCTTCTTTTCTTGTTTTTTTGGTAGAGGAAAAACAACCAAACTGGGATGGTGCGGCAACCAATTTTCATAATAAGGCGATCTCTGCGAGCTTCCTTTTTCGGCTAATGGTTCCGCTAGAACGGCGATCGTGTTTGCCAGAGATACCGACAGTAAGTATGGGCGGAAAAAAAGAAGAAAATGAGGGCGAGGAACACGCGCACAGTTCATTACAGGAGCACTCTGTCCGGCGGAAGGGGTGCATGCTTGGCGCAATTTCCTTCTACAAATTGAGTGCAGAGGCGTTTGAGCCCTTCGCCGATAAGGAAGCCACACTTGATTCGAAGCAATAATAATATTTCAACTGCGAAGTTCATTTGCCCCGTTACGAACTTCCTTTTCTGGATTATTTTTTCCCTTGGCCAGAACATTTGGTACTGGTACTAATGCCTTGTTTATTATTTACTGTAAGTTATTGGCATCCGCTACTTTCTTCTGTGCTGTTTAGTCTCATGAGAAGTTTTGGTACTCAGAAAGCGTAGCTTGTTTCAGCATATAAAGGCCGCTGGAATGACGTGTGCATTTTTTTTTGTTCCTGAAAAATTTTTCTTACAAGGTTAGCATTTCTCGCTTTGTCAGCTATTGATGATAAACGAAGATATGAGGTTATTGAGAGAACACAAGAGGTGATGTGCATGAGACGTAATGCCCAAAATTGTTATTCTTGTCACCGTAGCGATAAATTAGTCACATACAAAAACTATGTGTACGGAAACCGGACTAACTGCTGGCTGAAAGTCACATAAGAAGCAGATTACAGGTTGGATTTATAAAGTTGTCACGCACTCCCAAGTAAAAGGCGACTATTGTTGGTCCATATGGGCGCTCGCATCACCAATGAACGCGAAAAAAAGTGAGAGCCTACCTCATTCACAAGAATTCTGACACGTGCGTAAGCACCCTTTCGGTCATCATTCATCCTCCCGAAATCGCAAATCTGGACAAAGCAGCCTGATGACAGTGACTTATCTGCGAAACATGCGCACTTGGTTGTCAGATTGTTATTTTGTACATATACAAGTTACTCCACTAAACCATTCAGTTGATAGTCAGCGCCCGCGTCTTGTCGCTTCTTCTCCGTGTCCTCGTCCTGTGTGCGCTGTTCAGTCCTACGAATGAGTTGACTACAACGACTGATGGAAGTGTACGCTTCAATGTAAGCATGATACATGGCGAGAAGCTGTGGAAAGAAGCTTAAAATATGAATCACATAACGTTCAACCTTGGTGAAGTTCAACCTTTGCACAACCCGTGAAATGATGTTCTACGATCCCGCAATTCAGAACCTTATAGTTTGAGTATGTTCTATGCAATTTTCTTGAACGATTTCTGCATCTCCAATATGACCTGGCGGTCGCTGAATCAACTATTTTGCTCGTAGATAGAACGTACTTATATTGACGTAGAACATGTAACAAAAAACGACAGAAAAGAAACATGGGCTCATTATTGCCGCCCTTGACTGAGCCTTGTTCAAAATAAAAGGGCAGATGGTTGCGAGAAACGCATTCTTTATTATTGTCCTCGCCAATCAGGTTTAATTCACAGTGGGATGAGGGCTTATCATACTAATCTCCAGTTAAACCTGTCCTCCACCAGCCGTGGCCATCGTATCCAAGATAACTTTTTAATTTCAGCTTTCCCCATCAGTATCTCTCGCCTGAGGCTACTCATCCTCCCTTTTTACATACTCTGTTACACTAACCGACCAATGGCAGTCTATTCTGGGCATTAAATGCCCAGCACAACTCGATTTCTTCGGGATATTAACTTGCTTTGGCCTAATCTTTCAAACCTCGCACTTTCTCGAAATGTTAACCCACTCTGAGCGCTTTAAATACAGAGTCAGAGTTCTGCTGCCGTACTTCGTTCTGGGTTTTGAGCAGGAAACGGCGCAAATGTTTTCACGAATTATGTCAGTGTGATAAAAAGCAGTGTACAGCAAGTCTACCTTGCAACGACGTACTCTCTTCAGCTAATGCATGACGGTGGCACCTCGTTGCACAAGCGCTCATACTAATGCACTTTCCGTTGATCCGGGTCTTGTCATTCGCCGACCTGCTTTCGCCTGGAAGGCGCTTCTAGTACCTCGTTCGACCCGCGGACGGACGCAAGCCGGATTAGGGCTCAGGGGGTTTTTTAGTCTAAGCCTTTGCAGGCAGAGGGGGCGTCCCAGACGGCCTTCGATCCGCCTCCTAATCCCTGGCGATTAAAGGATTAAGGCGGACGCGGGAGCGGAGGCGCAACCAGGAATATTCATCAGGTGGCACGATGTTGAGAGTTTTCTCCTCTTCCTGGGTAATCACGAGACGAAATCTGAGAAGTGCAAGCCTTGGAAACTGGTCTCACCACTGTGTAGTCTGTCGGCCCTTGCAAAATGATGTCATATTTGACCCTGCGCCTTAATATATATATATATATATATATATATATATATATATATATATATATATATATATATATATATATATATATATATATATATATATATATATATATATATATATATATATATATATACACGAGGGGGGACCCAAAAGAAACCGAACTGAGAGCGCCCTGCCATTCGTAGACGTAGTAGAGAGTTCTACCGCTAGATGGGGTTAGTGGAGACCTTCACGAAACAGCTGTGCAGACGACATAAATTTGTAGACAAACATTTGAGCGTAGTGTTGTGTTTCGCTTGCAGCTATTTTGTTCCGCCTGCGAAATCTTTATGGCGAATTTAAAAGAACAGAGAGTGTGTTTGAAGTTTTGTTTCCTGCTTGAAAAATCGGCAACGGAAGATTACCAAATGTTGCAGCAGGCTTTTAAAGAGTATGCTATGAGCCGCACACAAGTTTTCGAGTGGTTTGGGCTCTTCAAACGCGGTGAGATGAGTGTCGAAGACCATGCTCGTTCTGGGCGTCCTTCAACGTCGCGAAACGATGAAAACGTTGAAAAAATCCGTCAAAATGAACAAAGATCGTCGTTTCACGATAGACCAAATTTCAGAAGAGATAGGGGCGAGTTGGAGCTCTTGTCAGCGAATTTTGACTGAGCAGTTGCAAATGAGACGTGTTTCCGCTAAATTTCTTCCTCGCATTCTCACACAGGATCAAAAGAACATTCGATTAAATTTGAGTAGGGATTTAAAAAAAGAGATTGAAAGTGATCCAAACTTCTTGACCAAAGTCATTACAGGTGATGAGAGTCGGTGTTAGGGGTATGACCCAGAAACTAAGCAAGCGCCAAGCCAGTGGAGGTCTCCCAACTCTCCGAGACCAAAAAAAAGCAAGGCAGTTGAAGTCCAGTGTGAAGACAATGATCATTTTCTTTTGCGATGTTCGTGTCATTGTGCACAAAGAATTTCTTCACCCTGGCCAGACTGTCAACCAGCTCTTTTATTTGGAAGTTTTAAGACGTCTCCGAGAGGGTGTGCGGAGGAAACGCAAGGAACGTTGGCGATCATGTGACTGGTTCCTTCATCACGACAACGCCCCCGCACACACGGCCTTACGAGTGACCCACTATTTGGCCTCTCGTGGATGGACTGTCGTTCCCCACCCTCCATATTCACCAGACCTAGCCCCGTGCGACTTTTTCTCTTGCCGAGAATGAAGAAAAGTCTAAAAGGGAAGCGTTTTGGTGATGTGGAGGCCGTACAAACAGCTTCGCAAAGGGCGCTGCACGATATCAAAATTGAAGAGTTCCAGAGATGCTTCAAAGAGTGGGAAAAAAGACTTGACAAGTGCATCGCATTTCATGGAGAGTACTTTGAAGGTGACTGAAAGAATTTTGCGCAAGAGTTAATAAATAAAGTTTTTATACAAAAAATCCGGTTTCTTTTGGGCCCCCCTCGTGTATATATATATATATATATATATATATATATATATATATATATATATATATATATATGTATATATATATATATATATGTATATATATATATATATATATATATATATATATATATATATATATATATATATATATATATATATATATATATATATATACACACACACACAGGCCAGCGAAGCTGATCTGTTCGCGCCGCCGCGGGTTCGAATCACGGTCGCGGATAGTTATTGTTTTTATTTTTGTTTCTTCCTTTCACTTGAAACTTTTAAGTATTTGTTAGCACCCATGGTAGATCAGCGAACACACATAAGAACATATCTGAGCCAAGAAGAGGGTCGTCGTTTTCTGCAAAAAGTGCGAAAAGCGCTACAGTTGTCAACTTTTAAGAAGTTTACAATGCGTTTAGCGGCTTACGAATACCGCCGCAAAGTCCGGTTACAGTTCCAGACGCAGATAAAGAGTCTTTGGTAAAAGCACCGTGTGTTAGGCGAACATTCTAGGTTATTCACAACACCTTCTGCGCTGTCATGCACTCTCTGCACTCGTTATATGAAACAAGGACTGTCTACCCAAAGAATGCGAACTTTCTTGTAAGCTGAGGCTTCCTTGTCTAAGTATCAATATATTCACAGCTAATACTACAGGCCAAGAAACCAATACAAGAAAAACCTTTTATGGAAGTTGTCAACTGTCCACAAGGGCTGCCATTCCTCTAGAGAACCGCTGACCCACATTTACGAATATTTTCATAGATCTACAGTCATGGCCTACGCTCTGGAAAGTGAGTGGTTGCTGACTTTCTTTTTTTTTTTAGTGCTATGTGAAGCTAGCCTTTTTTTTGTGCAGAGCTCTGAATATAGAAAACTGGGCTGTGTTTTCCAGATGAAGCGGAAAACATTTCTAACAACAACAACTTTTCACAGCAATGACTTTGCATTCTTTGCGCCGTTACAGCTCATTTGGGTGCCCGGATCCAAAAAGGTGAAACTTCGCGCCTCCTTAGTATGGACGTTACGGTTCGCGAGAAAAAATGTCCATAAAACGTCTCGTCCGTAATAGCGAATCGTGATGAAAAAGTAGACTTATGATATAGGTCTATTTCTGCACTTAGTGGTGTAGAGGAACGTGGGAATTATACATATTCTTAGAAGCTTCAAGTCAATTACTTTGATCACTGTTTTCTGTAAAAGAATGTATTCCACGACGCGCGCGGTGATGTCTCGTGGTGTGATGACTCTGTCCTACTAAGGCGATTGACACATCACTAGCCTACAGTACGTATTTTTGTAGTCGGTTGTAAGCTGTTGAATGCGCCTTTCAGCGTAGCGCAAGCCGCAGAGTAAATTATTTTTTCAGTCATTCATTTATTACTGGACGTCTGCCGTGCAATATATGCAACTACAAAATAAAAAAAAAAGCCTTCCAGTGGTGTAGTCGCCTCAAGGTACAAGGAAGGAAGGATATGGTCGGAGTGTTCGGGGTTATGTTTTAATAATTGAGAATATCAACGCGATAAAATAAACAGTCTGCATTTCCACTCTGTTAATTGTCCTTACACCGAGTTTCCATACTAAGGAATTGTAAATTATCGAAAAAGTTCGGTATCCAAAAACGTTGTGCATAATTCGAGTCGTTCAAGTTGATGAGGGTCGTATCAACGGCTCATAGCTGTATACTCTTTCTGTTATAAGGGGAGTAATTACTCATTGACGTCCACCCGAGCGTAGCCATACGGCCACAACCATACGGCCATACGGTATGGCTGCGCTCGGGTGGACGTCAATGAGTAATTACTCCCTTATTACAAATCTACTCCACCTTGGGGGATTTCCTAAATATTTGGTCAACACTGTTCCCACTTCGAGTTATAGGTCAATTCGCTCTCGCCCTACCATAAGCTTGCCGTCCCGGTTAGCTCAATTGGTAGAGCGACTGCTCCGGTGTAGCGGTGGTCCCGGGTTCGAACCCCGGACCAGGACGAATTTTTCTTTAACTACGAAGTTTCTGTGAAAGCTGTATAGCTTTTCTTTGTGGCCGTATGGCTGCGCTCGGGTGGACGTCAATGAGTAATTACTCCCTTATTACAAATCTACTCCACCTTGGGGGATTCCCCTAAATATTTGGTCAACTCTTTCTGTTGTGAAGGAAAAAGGGAAAGAAAACTTAGCTTTGCTATTATATAGCATCGTCGGTAGCCATTTGCCTTCCCAATTCTCACTCCGCCCACAAACCTTACCTTGCTTGCTTAGCGTCTTGAATAGCACACGTGCAACCTGGAATCAATACGTAGCAGCTGTATGTTTATGGCTTGCTTTTGTACTGTTATCATTGATTTTGCGTTTCATCACAAATTCGAAGGCACGTGTTCAACGGATTGTTGCTGTACAAAAAGAAAGTTTTTTTTTTTTTCATTCCATTTATTGCCTCACTTGCTACGAAAAAAGACGCCGTATTTAATTCAGCGAATAAGACGGCTATTGAACCCTGGAAATTGCACACACGATCGTGCTCTTTTCTCCTCATTTTCGTATCCCACAGCTGCAGCTCTTCGATCTTACTACTTGCGAAACTGCGCTGTCGAAATCGCTCGCTTTCGGGTCGCGCTTTTGTCTTCACAAAAGGCCCTGGAGGCAGCTGCAGTTACCAGCGATATTTTTGTCCTTTTTCCGTGGTTGCGCGAAATGCATATTACTCAACGATTTGAACGTGAGACTGGAGATGAAATGTAAACTATCGGAGACTAATGTGTAGCAATGAGTGTAGTTACTGCTGCTTTTCGTGCTTATTTCAATGACAGCGTCATTACTGCGCCACACAGTGTTACTGCGATAGCAACTACAGGGCCCCGTGTGGTTTAAATGTACGGCACGACTTGAGTACTTTGCCTACTGTCTGGCACAGATATTTTCGAATCGTATGCAGGGCCGGTACACTGAAAAATTGTTTTGCCTTGTTTCTATTCTAATGTTACTATCCTGGTACCCTATTGGCTGGTCCCACAGATAACAAGGGCGTGGCGGCGCCTTGCGAATGACGAAGAACCAGGCGGAATAGAACACGATCCAACATGGTAGCTTTTTTTATGCAGGCTTTACTGGCGAAGCATCCTATGATGAGCTTTGATGGCTATATATAAGGTTCAAGGCCGATGATGTCGCCTTTCCACAAGGAGGGGCTTCTCAGGGCGCATAAAAATAGCCACTGCGTTGTTTTTCGGCGGTAGTGAGGCCGCCGCGAGTGCAGGTGTGTGTTTTCTGAGTGTGATATCGAATAGGCTTCAGCTTAAGGAAATCAAAAGTTCATGAAGTTATTCCCTGGACAAATTTTCTCCGATGACACATCTGCGTATCACTTCTTTTTCTGAAGTAATGACTCTTGTTCTGCAGGTGCCTATCATACTCATTCAAGTGATCTCGATTTTATTGAGCTCAATTACAAGCTAGAGGGAGCATGCACCCAAGTAACAGTTGCCACTGTTTCTGCGTACATGGAAGAAGGTGAAAGGCCGTGCGCAAGTCCATCGACTTATGGGACTTGCTCCGATTTGCAACGCTGAAGCTGCGCGCGAACGGCAAAATGACACCCACGACATCACGTGAAGGCCTTCTACATAGTCCTTTTTCGTACTTTATGCCATGGCGCATGGTCTCATATTTATAGAGCAACAGTGCAAGCTCTATGTCGTCATTGGTTTCCTTCACAAAAATTGTGTAAGTACGCGAACAGGAAATATCGCAACTCGGTTAGATGAGATGTTCGCAGTCATTGTGGGCAATGATGAAAGTAGTAATTCAAGGAAAATACAATTTTCAAACAAGATGCGCTCGCACAGTGGGCGCCTGTAAACAGCCTGCTGTACAGCAGAAAGTGCGCATTCCCAACACATATCGAGAAAAAAGAGCCGAAGTTTGCCGAAGAACTTCAATAAAACTTGGGTTGGGCCTAGTTGGTACATAACGTTGCGAAGGTGTAGGTTGCGCAACCACGGGACGAACCACGAAGAAAGACACAGAGGCACACACAAGCGCACTAACAACTGTTTACTTCTTCCTGGGAACGCTTACTTATACACCTGGCCACGCATGCTCAAATGCAATCTTTAACCACAATAGTCATGCCAAGCATTCCACAGATTTTAAATAAATACCACCTCACAACAGAGAAATTGCGCGCACTTTCTAAACTTGACTTGTATTCACTTTTTGTATAATGCTTGCTAATACTTCACTATTCATTCCAATTCCTTATGTAATAGAGTTGTTTGAATTTGATCTGTATTGTTTGCAAACTAACTTCGTAGTCGTGATATTTGTTGCGTGAATCTGTGCTACTAACCTTTGTCAAAGCGTCCGCTGTCAGTTATTGGGAGGTGGGGCTAGTCAAGCTACTAATGTGCAGCTTTTTTCCCACCTTCCCTACCACATCTCATGTATCAATTTTTTGCTTTGTGCTGAAATAAACTTCAAGCTTCAAACTTCAAACTTCAACCTTCAAGGGCTGTTAACGCAGACGCGAACGCAAAAAATTGATTTCGGCTACGTACAGAGCCACGGACGTGTCACTGATACAGTCTACAGCGTTTTCCTTTATGTGGAAAGCTTCCAAAGCCAGCCGCGCTTGTTCATTTTTCCTTTTTCCGAGTATCACGGTCTCATCCTAGAATCACGGATCCTAGAATCACGGCCGAAGAAGTTCGCCGAAGTTCGCCGAAGCAGTTAATGAACGCGGTTGTAAAATTGTCAGTTGCAAAAATAAAAATCCATCTAAGGTACATAAATTTTCCTACGAGCTCCGACATCAGTGCATTCATTCACTCAATGTGGTAATTTATCCTTAAGCAGCTCGGATCGTTTGCATCAAAACAGAACTACGAAATTTTTAAGCCCCGTTACAGCGCTTACTGTCAAAGCCAAAGTCCCAGTGATCATGTGACCACCCTTTGCACATAGCCAGTGCCTAGCTCTAACTTCATCATCAGGTGGGACGCGCGGTTGGAGCAAGATGGCGCCACACGCACTGATAACATACTGAAATGATTGCATCATGTGTGCTTGCGCACTAGTAGCCGCGGCAGTTATGTCTAATCCGCAAGAGGCGATGTGACACATTAGTAGAGTTGCGGGAGGGGTATGGACGCAATGAAGTGAGACATGATGTTGGGCTAGTTGGTTCATAGGATCAGCAAGTATAAAACTGTGGGGAGTAGAGGGGACGGAAGGAGAACACAAGGAGCTTTGTGTGTGCGTCTTTGTTTTTTCCTTCCGTTTCGTCTTCTTTGAGCGGTTGTTATATTTGCGCATCCTATAGATGCAGTCGAGGCGTAGCGTTGCGCTTTGAACGCTGCATGTAGGCGGTAGGCCAGAGCCCAAAATGTGAGCCGACCGACCAGAGGGCGAACGCTAGGTGCCGCTGCCCGCAGCAGCTCGGAAAGATGCACAAGTCGGTTCCTACACATTTCTCAGAGCATAAAGCACTCAAATTTAATCACACTCAACGCACACTCACTCGTAGCAGCACCATTCAAAACAAAAGCAAACATTGCAAAAACACGAGGTGTACCAATTGTCATTACTAGGGGTGGGAACGACATTTAATTCTTCTTGTCAACTGCTGTACTTCATTTGTGCAAAGCTCACAATGTCTGAGAGTAGTCCTCTCCCGTTTGCGAAGACTTTAAATGTATTTGTGGGCTGCCTTTAATACGTCTCTATAATTTTGTACATGTGTATCGCTTCATTAAAATCTGTAATCTGAAGTGGCCTCCCTAGCGCACTGCCATGAAAATATGGGTTGCACATGTTAAATACAGTCTTCCGTCATGCTCTCTGCCTAATGATGTTGAGGCAAGGCATTCAAAATAAATTGACACGAACATTATATGGCTCTGTCGCGTCAGCAAAAAGTGTCTTCAAATTTGTCCGCACGACTACGTCGTACTCTGAAGATAAATGTGTGAAGGTGCGAATCTGACAGGTAGTGCGTGATAAAATGTTGCCGTGGGAAATATTTGGTTGATGAGGTGTAATTAGTTGCTTAATTAAACCACGAAAAAACGCTAAAAATTACAATTAGACGTCAAAATAGCCTTGGACGTCGATACAGTACATGGACGTTAGAACAGCCACGGACGTAGATATAGTGCGTGGACCTTTTGCTTTCGCATTGCTCCAACGCGGGTCGCCAAAGTGATCTAAAAGTTTTTACTTTGAGGTTGTTCCTGAGAAGAGGGCACCGGTAAATGTTAATGTGCAAGTTGAAGGAAGAATTCTTAATGGGATATGTACACTGAACCTCAATGCAGAAAGAAATTTTCTCCTGAATGCTGGTAGTGCGGATAAAAAGTTACTCACTACGCTGTCATGCAGCCGCAAAGGCTGCACATATTTTAGAGTATTTTGCCTAACCACTCGTCTGTCTGGCTTATTTGAAATATTGGACTGAATATAAACTTATCTACATTATATTTTATGTGGCATCATTTCTCTTTTGATACGCCACAATTATGAACAAGTAGGATTGGCTTCCATGCTAGCATGTTCGAAAACAACCTTGAAATAAATTAAATCAAGAAATCTTACGTAAACTTAAAAAAATGCACGTTCATAATTCACCATCAATGTACATGCAACATGCAAGCCGTTACATTCACTGGGTTCTTTTAACATAGATTGGAAACGCGCTGTGATCCCAGCACCCACACACGGATTGGTTACGAACACTTATTCTGCATATTATTCTTTCTTTTGCTCACCAAGTGTAAAAAGGAGTTCGGAAATCAGGTGATCGAGTGCCCCAACACGAGGAAATTGATGCAAACTCACTTTTCGTCACACGCTTCCTGAAACAATTTGTAGTATGTAGCAAAAATAGCTTTACGCTAAGCGTTTAACTCTAACTCTCACGTTTAACTCTAAAAGGTAGTCACTTGACATACTTGTCACTGGGTTCCACACTACTCCGATGTTTTCTTTGCTGCAAAATAGCTCCTGAAGTGTTCGTCTAGCCTTGTCGGAGAGCTTCTTTTCCCCCTTCCTTGTCTAGAGTAATGATACTGCTGCTTCAGTGGAACAGCTTTGGCGTTGTTATGCTGCTATCATTCCACTGCACTCACAAAATAAACGAAAAACGTTTTTCTTTCAACCCTCAGGCCCCACCTTCGTCTGACACTTTAATTGTTTATCATCTTCCTGCTCTCGTAGACTGAAGCGTTGAAAGCAAGGCGCTCTTGTTACGAATAGTTAGTGAGCTCTTCTTACTAACGTGAGCTTACATGTCTTTGCTAGCAGCTACTGCAAGATTAAATAGGGCGTCCGAATTTCAAGCAAGGAATAAACCGAAGCAACTGCTCGACTCGAAACAATCCTTAGTTAAGCGTGCAGCGCTCCCTTGAATTAGCTGCGCGCAGGTACGTGATCCAATTACTAGCTGCTTGTTTAATCACCAAGTTTCCATCTCGCGCTTTTGGCTTTTTTCTGCTCTTTTTTTATCAACGACACGTTAGCTTCGCGCCCGTCGGCAGCGCCCCCAGGAAAGGCCCTGGCTTTGAAACGGAACGGTCGTGATTTTTTTTTTGTTTTCCTCCGCTCTCTCAAAACTCTCGTTCGATCTCTTTGGTTATTTCTTAATCAGAGGCGTGCTTTTTTCCCGCAGAAACCCTTTTTCGGAATTCTGTGGGAGCTTCCCAACGCCTTCCGTGCCTAGTTGTGGCATCAAATTGGATCTGAGCTTCGGAAGAGGGCGTGATCTGGATACGTCACGATCTCTGTGGAGCTCGCTTGCAATTAAGATAATAGAGGATCACGAAAGAGGAGCATTGTGCGCGAGAATGAGATAGAAAGCAGAACTCTAAAATAAAGTAAGTCAGGGACGAGGCAAAGAAAAAAATGTAAGAAGCACGAACGACTTCTGCCCATGGCTACGTCGCCTATGGCTTACGCAAAACACGCCTTGGCTCAAATTACGGTTTCTTCTATTTCTTTTTCTTTTGCCTCTACATGTTATCGATTCCGGCCCCACTGAAGACATCAATCGATAGCTGCGCTCTTGTACCTAACTTTTTTTTTTGCTCGGAGGTTGATAAAAATTCGCAGAAAGCCTTGTACAATGTGTAACTAGAAATGATGACTGGGATTTGCTCGGCATTGAATTTTGAGTGCTGGTCCCTATACCCGCCGCACGTTATTTGTCGTGCGCTGAATCTCCCGAAGCCCTTATTATGAGATAAAGCTAGCGCAGTTTGTTCGATCGAACACAGTCTGTGTTTAGATCTCACATGTCTCATTTATCTGACAATATAGACGTTTCTGTCGCTTTGTCTCTTGCTATTCCCCTGATTTATGCAGATAATGAAGCAACCGCAATTCACAATCGTGGTAATAATTCATATCGAGGAATGTTTTTTTCGAGCTTCATTTTAGTGTACGCTACCAGAAGTAATGTTGACGCAGGGACAGTAAATGCAATTTCAGTCTGTCCGTCTTCTGCGCTCCCGTGAACTACTAAATGAGAGGATTTCATCGATGTTAGAGGATATGTTGCAGCGCATCTTATACATTTACATTTTCGATTCTCTTGTGGACAAAACACAGCGCGATAAGTTCCTGATATTTGTTTCATTCTTTAACTAGGTACACCACAGCTGAACAATCAGGGGCAGGTTGTTTATTTGGCGTTGCCACAGACTGAGGACGAGAATCAAGTCTGACATACATGACAGCTTAAAGGACAAGCTTGTTCGTGCAATGTATAAAGGTCATCCGCTTTAGAAAGAAGTAACTACCAGGGACAAAATAAGTGATTATAGGATACATGTAGAGATACGAGTAACACTGTGCCGTCATAGATACCGCATGCGCTGCGTCGGCAAAAATATGGTAGGGTTTCCAAGTTGTTAAACCGAGTGGACGTGCGCCAGATTGGCCAGATTGGCTGATGGTTTCGTTTTGTTAGGTCACCGGCACGTCTCGCGGCTATATTCGTGGTACTAGTTGAAGCAGACGACGATGTACAATGCACAGCGGGAAAGTGCATTGGAGTTCAACACGAGGTGTGATCGTTTGCGGCGATATATATATATAGCTTCCACCCTCGCCGTTCGATGACGTTCTACGCCACATCAGCGGTAACTCAGGACGTTCTACGTCCGCCGCTTAAGAACGTGGCGCTGATGAACACTCTCAAGGTTAGGTTATTTGTAAACATAAATACCTCCGAAAGCAGATTTGACAGCCGTCGCCGTAGCTCAGCGGTAGAGCACCGGACGCGTAATTCGGAGGTCGCGGGTTCGGATCCCACCGGCGGCATGTGGTTGTTTTTTCTTCTGCTTTTCTAATCAATTAGCTTTAAGCGTTAACATATTCAGTAATATTCTAAATCGAACAATAGCACAAAATAAATAAATTAAAAAAATCCCCTCTGTCCCTTGGTTTCTGTGGCTGTTGGCTTCTCTCTCTCTCACACACACACACACACGCACACACACGCGCGCACGCACGCACACACACACACACACATATATATATATATATGTGTGTGTGTGTGCGTGCGTGCGTGTGTGCGTGTGCGTGCGTGCGCACACACGTGTGTGTGCGCACACACACACGTGTGTGTGCGCACACACACACACACACACACGTGTGTGTGTGTGTGTGTGTGTGTGTGTGTGTGTGTGTGTGTGTGTGTGTGTGTGTGTGAGAGAGAGAGAGAGAGAAGCCAACAGCCACAGAAACCAAGGGACAGAGGGGATTTTTTTAATTTATTTATTTTGTGCTATTGTTCGATTTAGAATATTACTGAATATGTTAACGCTTAAAGCTAATTGATTAGAAAAGCAGAAGAAAAAACAACCACATGCCGCCGGTGGGATCCGAACCCGCGACCTCCGAATTACTCGTCCGGTGCTCTACCTCTGAGCTACGGCGACGGCTGTCAAATCTGCTTTCGGAGGTATTTATGTTTACAAATAACCTAACCCTAAGAGTGTTCATCAGCGCCACCCACGTTCGTAAGCGGCGGACGTGGAACGTCCTGAGTTACCGCTGGTGTGACGTAGAACGCCATCTAACGGCGAGGGTGGAAGCTGTGTGAGAACCCTCTTATGCTTCCTATGGCATCAAGGCTGCCAGAACCGAGGCCCTCGCTAAGCAATTAAGCAAACAAGGGAAGGGGAATGAGGGGCTCGTTGTAAATATGAGAGAAGCCAACAGCCACAGAAAGCAAGGAGCACAAGGGATTTTTAATTAGTTTATTTTATTATTTCGTGGTGTTGGTCAAGTAAGAATATTACTGTCGCTTAAAGCTAATTGATTAGAAAAGCAGAAGAAAAAACAACCACATGCCGCCGGTGGGATCCAAACGCACGGCCTCCGAATTACGCGTCCGGTGCTCTACCTCTGAGCTACGGCGACGGCTGTCAAACCTTCTGCTTACGGGGGTATTTATGTTTACAAATAACCTAACCTTGAGAGTGTTCATCAGCGCCACCCACGTTCGTAAGCGGCGGACGTGGAACGTCCTGAGTTACCGCTGGTGTGACGTAGAACGCCATCTAACGGCGAGGGTGGAAGCTGTGTGAGAACCCTCTTATGCTTCCTATGGCATCAAGGCTGCCAGAACCGAGGCCCTCGCTAAGCAATTAAGCAAACAAGGGAAGGGGAATGAGGGGCTCGTTGTAAATATGAGAGAAGCCAACAGCCACAGAAAGCAAGGAGCACAAGGGATTTTTAATTAGTTTATTTTATTATTTCGTGGTGTTGGTCAAGTAAGAATATTACTGTCGCTTAAAGCTAATTGATTAGAAAAGCAGAAGAAAAAACAACCACATGCCGCCGGTGGGATCCAAACGCACGACCTCCGAATTACGCGTCCGGTGCTCTACCTCTGGGCTACGGCGACGGCTGTCAAACCTTCTGCTTACGGGGGTATTTATGTTTACAAATAACCTAACCTTGAGAGTGTTCATCAGCGCCACCCACGTTCGTAAGCGGCGGACGTGGAACGTCCTGAGTTACCGCTGGTGTGACGTAGAACGCCATCTAACGGCGAGGGTGGAAGCTGTGTGAGAACCCTCTTATGCTTCCTATGGCATCAAGGCTGCCAGAACCGAGGCCCTCGCTAAGCAATTAAGCAAACAAGGGAAGGGGAATGAGGGGCTCGTTGTAAATATGAGAGAAGCCAACAGCCACAGAAAGCAAGGAGCACAGGTGATTTTTAATTAGTTTATTTTATTTTTTTTGTGGTGTTGATCAAGTAAGAATATTACTGTCGCTTAAAGCTAATTGATTAGAAAAGCAGAAGAAAAAACAACCACATGCCGCCGGTGGGATCCGAACCTACGACCTCCGTGGGTTCGGATATATATATATATATATATATATAAGAAGGGGGTGAAGATCGGATGGATCCGGTAGAACATAAACGTAATTCGGTTGACACACGGTCGAAAAACAACAACTTTATTCTTACGTTTCGACCAGGGTCTGGCCTTCGTCAGAGTGACTCTGACGAAGGCCAGACCCTATATATATATATATATATATATATATATATATATATATATATATATATATATATATATATATATATATATATTACGATGAAAAAACTTGCTCGACTGCTGATAACATAAGGAAAGAGTTGAAGTACACTTCTTAGAGAAACATTTATTTACCGACGGTTTCGGACGGTGGACCGTCCTTCATCAGGGTAAGGTTTACACCGGACGCGTAATTCGGAGGTCGCGGGTTCGGATCCCACCGGCGGCATGTGGTTGTTTTTTCTTCTGCTTTTCTAATCAATTAGCTTTAAGCGTTAACATATTCAGTAATATTCTAAATCGAACAATAGCACAAAATAAATAAATTAAAAAAATCCCCTCTGTCCCTTGGTTTCTGTGGCTGTTGGCTTCTCTCTCTCACTCACACACACACACACACACACACACACACACACACACACACACACACACACACACACACACACACACACACACACACACACACACACACACACACACACACACACACACACACACACACACACACACACGCACCTTACCCTGATGAAGGACGGTCCACCGTCCGAAACCGTCGGTAAATAAATGTTTCTCTAAGAAGTGTACTTCAACTCTTTCCTTATATATATATATATATATATATATATATATATATATATATATATATATATATATATATATATATATATAACATTGTATAACAATTTAAAATTTGAAAGATATAGAGAAGGACAGGCATGGGAGATTTAACTGACGATTATTCGTATATACATCACCATTGTCACCGACACTATCAAGATAAACAAGAACACGCTACAGGTTGCGTCGAACCCTGTACGAACGCATCTCTCTATGACCTCAAAGCTGGACTAATGTGGCCAGTTATATTGTATTCAAACAAACCTCGTAATTTCGC
This sequence comes from Amblyomma mixtum, assembly GCF_055824585.1. NCBI lineage: Eukaryota > Metazoa > Arthropoda > Arachnida > Ixodida > Ixodidae > Amblyomma > Amblyomma mixtum. The sequence goes on from NC_143016.1 coordinate 24,326,611, forward strand.
CTCCGGCCTCTTAACTTGGTAATTTCTGCCACCCCTTACTGTGGTTTTCTGCCTTTCGAAATCCACTCTCTAACCGTAAGGGATCATCTGTTTTCTTAATTTAGTTAGCACCCAAGTCCACTGCGATCTGCCGACTTAAGCTGGGATACCACTCCCTATTGTCTGGAAGGTACTTGTGGCTGCATAAGAGATCGAAGCTGTAAGGAAGAAAAGAACGTGCAGTGACAGAGTGCTCCAGCCGAAAGAAGTTAACCGAACTCAAAACAGTAATTTATGCCTTGCAATGTCGCACCATTTATCAGTTTGCCACTAGAACGGCTTAAAAAAAAGCAGAAAAAGGAGAAAAACTTGTAACCTTCGTCCCTCTTTCCCCACTCTACGTGAAAAACGTAAAATAAGGAAGTTGAAGTGACAAAGAAATCAGCGCCGAAAGTGCAGTAAGGCCCGAATTTCGCTCTCAGGACGTTTTCGCAATGTTTGCAAGCAGTACCATGATCCGCGCAACAGTGAGATTAACAAGAGCTAGAACAATGCCGTCTACGTGGCGCCTCGGCCGGGAGAGTGAGCGGGCCCAATTTACTAATTGGCGAACGCTGTCTACGCAGAGCGAGAATGAAAGGCTTCTACGGCAATGAAATGCTGCGCATTCGGACTCGCTTTCATTTTCGTGCTTCCTTTGTTCTTCTCTTTACGTTTTTCTCTAAAACAAGGACTCAGCAAAGAAAGATAGGAAACAGGATGCCAGTGTATAGTGTTGTTGGCATACGTGTTCCTGCTGCCGTGCTTGCGTGACCGGCAGACCGAGATTTTGTTGCACGCTCACTAAGAGGCCTGCATCACGCTATCCTCTGCACCGGATGGCTCGCACGCGTTCCATTAGCGAGGCCGACCGAGTCGGAGACTGTCGGCTAGGCTTGTTACAAATGTAGGCAAAACATAAAAAAATACAAGGGCTATCCGAGTGGTTCCAGTTCCTGCAACACAAATAATAGGAGCGGCGACGTTTTTAAATTTCGTATTTCTGAAAACTGTTTCTCGTTCATTGAGTCGCTCGGCATATTCCTTGTGGCACCCATTGAAGAAAAAAAAAAGCCCACTCGTACTGTACAATGTTTACGAAGTGGAAAGTGTGTAGGATCCAAAGAAAATCTCATAGATATTATTGCATCATTGTGATGTTTGACATAAAGCTGTTAGTAATCTTGTCTTCGCGGCGTTCGCAGAATGCACACTACAATTAGGCCACCTTACCAGGGGCATGTGCTTGCTGCAGAAAGCCTTTCCTCTTCAGATGGTTGCAGATTCTGACAATTACATTGCACGCGAGTCCACGGTCGGTTTGTATACGACACTGCTCCGTCCATGGGCGCATGAATATACATCGTTTGGTCATTAGCAAAAGTGCGTAATCACCTATGAGTAGATGAGCGGTGCGGTCAAGCACACGTTACAGGAGGATGAAGAAGCTCGCAATTGCAGGTAGTAAGATTTTTTATTTCGCTAATTGGCTGTTTGTCATAAATTAAAGGAAAAGATACAGACCGCTTTCGTTGATGAAGGCCAACAGGGCTCGAAGCTGAGGCCCATGTGCCCAGATCTGTGTGTCTGATGAGCTGCTCGGATGCGGAGATGTCGTTCATGCGCAGCTCGATATCCATGGCAAGTTACCGAAAAGGTAGCAACAAAGTGATCGTTAATGAAGCAGTCGCTGACTAGCTTTTAGTCATATTTACTTGAACGTTTTCGTGTCTGTGTTTCCTTTTTGTTATTCTGATATGACAAGAATGCAGGCCGCAAACGCGCGCTCGTGCACACACACAGACACGCACACCCAAAACTCTTGAGTTCCGAACTCTTCTAAGCTGCAAAGGTGCAGAGCTGCTGACATCTGCGCGTGTTGATGACTGAACGTGCGTGAACAGGCTATCGCAAGCTTGCGCCACCCTGCGCGAATGGCGCGTAAAGATTTTCGTGGAAGTGGCAGGAACGATTGAAATCTCTCTCTCGTTTGTTGACACCTTCATGGGTAACGAGAAAAACGCTTTCTTACACGTGTAACTACTTAACTGCATCTAGTTATGGCCCTTCATTTGACGATGGTGATGAATTTGTTAGGAAAAGATGAGCTACCAACGACTGAACACTATGGTTGCTTTTACATCTGTATTGCTGACGCAGACGCACCAAAACACCACAAAAAATAAAGTAGAAACTGCGCTATAGCATTTTCTCAACAGTAGTCTCTTTAAAGGCACAAATTCTTGCTTCGTTTGAAAGCGCGAGGTGCATGACGAAATGGGCTTTGTGTCATTTCCAGGATACAATTTCTCCCTCGTAAGGGCAGTCTTTATAACTCAGCGCCAATTATTGCAACATGCTACTATTGTCTGGCCGCTTATTCGCTGATTCCAAAAATCAGCCGCTGACCTGGGCTCTAAAAACGAAAATAAATTTTCTACAGAGTTCTCCACTCACCTGCTGTAATTTTTGAGCTTCTTTATTTGTTCAAACGGTAACGAGTTCCCTTTCGTAACATGACTTGTTTTACAACCAATAACTGCCGTGCAAAATAGAGAAAATACAAGGTTTTGGAGCTGCGTTGCACTATATATTATACTTTGTATGTGGTGACATTATATATAAGTGCTCGTATCGGTAACAAGGTGCTCTTTGCGCTACTTCAATAAATTTGCATAAAGCTATTTCCTCACTCATCAGACTGATCGCATAAGGATAATTATTAAACTTGTGTTTAGAGCAGCTGGTTTCCATATCAGCCGCCTTCTTTCGTTCAGAGTTCTTTTTTTTTTCTTTCCATGCAGCATACTTTAGTTTCAGGTGAATGCGCTCACATTTCCCAACCCTAATTGACGTAGTTACCGCCGGCATCGACAAGTATACGTAATAATGAAGAGAACGTTGTCCTGGTACAAGTACTAGTTTTATACTAGTTTATCAAAACTAGTTTTATCAAAACGGCTCCTGGAAAATTTTGGAGATTTGTTTCAAAGCCAAAATCTGGCATTGAATTTTTGACAAGCAAAGATAGAACTATCACTGATAGGACTGAAATGGCATGCCTCGTAAATGAATACTTTGAATCAGTTTTTACTTTGGATGACGGTACTACGCCCCAATCGGAATCTCTTGATATACAACCTTTACCTGAGCTTAAAGTAAGTCATACCGGCATTTTCAATCTACGTCTCAAACTGGACGAAAAAAAATCCCCAGGTCCTGATGAAATTCCTAATGCTTATTTAAAGCGGTATGCAGAGTTGTGTTCATTTTACCTCGCAGATGTTTTCCAGAAATCCCTTGAATCTGGTCAAGTCCCTAATGACTGGAAACTGGCTAAGGTAATACCAATTCATAAACAAGGTCCCAAAGATGATGTCATGAATTACCGACCAATTTCCCTGACCAGTACATGTTGCAAAACGCTGGAACATATTTTGACCAACCACTTGATGAAATTTGTGGAGGAAAACGGCATTCTGGGGATCAATCAGCACGGTTTTCGACGAGGGTACTCAACATCCACAATTCTGACTGAGCTTGTACATGAGATTGGTGAATTTATTGATGGAAAGGGGCAAATCGATATAGTTTTTATGGACTTCCGGAAAGCTTTCGATAGAATATCGCATAGAAAGCTGCTTATAAAACTGTCCCTTACACTCGGCAACAATCAGCTAGTGAAATGGATAGAGGCATACCTATCACAAAGGGAGCAATTTGTTTCATTAAATTCTACTCATAGTTCTAAAAAATCAGTTCGATCAGGTGTGCCGCAAGGATCGGTAATAGGGCCTTTACTGTTTTCAATATATATCAGTGACATGAGCACAGGTTTTTCCCCACAAGTTGTGATGAAACATTATGCAGATGATACCATTGTGTATTCAAAAATATATTCCTCTTCTGACCAGCAAGAACTTAGCAACCATTCGGAGAAAATTAGTTCCTGGTGTGACGAGTGGCAAATGGAACTGAATGCAATGAAAACATCTTTTATGTGCATGACACGCAAAAGAGACCCTTTAACCTTCACTTACAGTATCAATGGTACAGCATTAACTCGAGTAACCGATGTCAAATACTTAGGAGTTCACCTTAAACATGACCTAAACTGGACAACGCACATTGACAATGTTTGCAATAAGGCCACGCGGAAGCTCTGGTTATTGCGAAGAAAACTTCATGATGCCACTGTAGAGGTAAAACTACTTGCTTACAAGATGGCTGTGCTTCCAGTGCTGACTTACGCTAGTCATGTTTGGGAGCCGTATACTAAACAAAACATATTGAAATGTGAACGGGTACAAAACAAAGCTCTAAGATTTATTTTTAACTCGTACTCTAGAACCCAATCAGTGTCTGAACTTAGAAACAGGGCCGGGCTGACAACTGTGAAGCAGAAAATGTAGCTTAACAGACTGATATTCTTTTTTCATGTGCTGACAGGTAGCTGTAAGGTCAATCTAGACCGATACATCAAACCACTGAATGCTTCTGGCAGCAGAACAAAACACTCCAAACATATCACACCTCTGGATTTTAGAACAGATTCCTTCAAATACTCTTTTCTGGTTCGCACTATTGACTAATGGAACAAATTACCAAAAGAAGTAATTCAATGTTCGGATTTAAAGGCTTTTGAAAACGCCCTCATGAAGTATTTGTGACTGGTTTGACTGGTATGTTTTTGACCCATATCCCATGTCATGTTGTCTTTCCTATAAATTTGTATTGTTGTATTGTTTTGTATTTCTCCTAAGGCGGTGATCTGCTGATGTACTGCATCTAGTTCTTGTTTATTTCAAGGATCTCAACTCCTGTCTTGGCAGCAGCTGACAGTATAAATAAATAAATAAATAAATAAATAAATAAATAAATAAATAAATAAATAAATAAATAAATAAATAAATAAACAAATAAACAAATAAATAAATAAATAAATAAATAAATAAATAAATAAATAAATAAATAAATAAATAAATAAATAAATAAATAAATAAATAAAAACTCAGAAAGTATACTTTATGAGGCAACGCATTAACCATAACAAAAAAAAAACAACTTTGCGGCGCATGTTGCACTCCATCGTGCCTGTATAACATTTTGCAACTATAGCAAGAACAAGGCTGACTGCTTCGATAGAGTTTGTTGCTCGATAGCTTAAAATGTCCACACGACACGAAAAAGCAAGAGAAGACACAATGCTGATATCACACACGCTTTAGTTCGACCAATAGTGGCTATTTCGGAATCTAGTGGGCTGCAAAAACATTTATTGCAATGTAATCAAAACGTGAATCCATTTTTCGGTACCTTTCTTCAACCTCATAATATCATTATTTCGCTAATCGTCTTCAACTGTTTTCAATTTTCTGTAATCTGCCTACCTAACATTACGGATAATATTGTGAAGAGACATGCAGTTACGACCCCAGAAAATGTTCATTAGTAGCCCCGTGAAAGTCAGCCATTTCTAGACAAATATACTGTGAAAAGTTCGGATTATCGCTCGTTCTTAGCTAGCAATGCTAATGCCCTCAGCCGTACAAGGCAGCAATGACTCTTGCGGAATTATACTCGTCCGCCAAGCTCCGCTATTTGCAGGTATTTTTAAGCGGCGGGAGTATATTTGATTTTTTTTTTCCGAGAAGATTACCAATTGTAGGCAGATATGCATATGAAACATTTATACGAGATTCGCTGACGCTGGTGGAGAAATGAATCTCGACAGTTGATAACGAGATACCTAAGATGCAAGCCGATTACCAAACAATCCTATGCGTTGCAAATTATGAATAGATTTTGGTCATCTTGAAATTCTCTTTATTTCTGGTAGAAAGCAAGTATACATCATGAGCAAGAGAGTTTAAAAGAGGAATATTCTACCAAGGAAGACGAGGCAAAAGGCGTTTCATCTACGCCTGGCAAGGCCTCGCCTCCTGGCGAGAAACATTGCACTCTCTATGCTACAAAAGCCGTTGAAAAACAAAAACACTTCCATCTTTCAATACGTGCAGAAAACAGAAGCATTGTGAACAGGGCATTATATGAAATTGAAATCGTAAGTACTAGAAGAAACAAGAGAATTTTACTTGAAAAAAAAAAAGAAGCTTACATCACAACCTGTTAAGTTATTATTGTGTCAAAAGGCAAGAAGCATAGTTGCATAAATATTTATCTCAACAAAAGATTATCTCCTAACCAGAAAATTATTGCAGTGTCAAAACCATGAAAAAGCAACGTTTGTATCGACATATTTCTTGGGTTGAGAATCAAAAGTGAAGTTGCGCTTTAGCTGAGCTTGCGTTCCATGTCGGTGCACGCTAATGGTATTTCACTGAGCTTTACTGGGAGCAAATATAATTTTTATTCAGCATATTTACCAAGTTTTTGAGTTCATGAGCTAGTGTAGTCGAACAAATTTCAAATCGGTGAGAGAGAACGAATGTTACATTTTAGCCAATGTTCACAACTTTCATTATTTTCGCTTAGTGACAACGATGGCAAAGCCATGCGAGTGTGTGGCTGAAAGAACGACAATCTTCGCTCGCGTGCTGGTAGGTATTAGCTTTTCAATGTGTTCCTAAAAGCAGGTTATGATATGAAGAATTGAAGCAACAAGCGTGACTCGCCCCGTATTCTTCGCCAATATACTTGATCACTGTTTTGAACAGCCCTACAATTCATGAGAGGTATATTCTCTCAACAACCACCTCGTTCGCAAAGGCACCTGTTGTGAATTTGGTAGCGTCCTACTGCAGTAAGGCTTACGAGACAATAAATAGTTGGGGAGAGCTCTCAAGGCAGCAGCGAGTATAAAGCAGCATCACAAGCGGCGCGCCTTGATCTTACGTTCGCACTTTAAGGCTCGAGAACAACGCCTTATTCTGTCAAGACGAATAGGCCAATTCATCAACTACGCGCGCCAATGTCCAGCTTTTATTGGTATTGATGCTGCGGTTTTTCACCCCTTTCTTCTTTTTCTCCCATCGGTATTCCTGCCTAGTTCCGTCTAAGCGCGAATTGACCCAGTCAAGTCCATTCGATTCTCAAACTTTAGGTGGGCGCCCTTCGGATTTTCTTCCCCCAAAACAGGAGTTATGGTCATGTTTCCTTCGGTGCTTGGCTGTAGGGTATATTTCTTTTTCTTTTTGGAGCACAGTGACCCAGTTCATAGAGGAATGCTGGGTGCGCCACCGACCAGCAGCGCCACGAAATGCCACGAACGCGACAAACAGAAAAGCATCCCCCCCTTGGCGTTACCAAATAAAGAGTAAGCGTTCGCAGCAAGCGTTCCTCCGAGCGGCGCGTGCGCTCGCTCGCTGCTGATAAATGGAGGTTTGCTTTTGTTAAAGCGACCGCGCCGCCGTATTCGCGCCGCTGGTATCGTTTGCTTTCGGGAGCAGCTCCTGCGCGAGCTTTTTCCATTGCGCGTGTGCGTTTCTTTCTTTAATAGTTCTCTTTAATTCTTTTCCGCGCCAGGTCTGCGAGTGACGCGCGCGCAGCAGTGTCCGCCACCAGCGCCGTTCTTTGTCGGATTCCACGCGTGAATTCGCGATTGCACCGAGGCTGCAGCCGGTCGGCGGGTTTTGTTCCATGGCGCTTTGCATTGGTCATCCTTCACGTGGCTGTTATAGTTTGTTTTTCGTCTAGAAAGGCGCGCCTAAGGTGGCTGTCAGCACAGGATTTTTGTTTAGCCGGCCCACGCGCACTTTGTAAACGCTTATTCCTCTTTCTCGGCGAAAGAATTCTGGAGAGCACTGAGAAGGAAGAAGAGGGGTGACAATAGCTTATGTTCCGTTTGTTCGTTATTGCTTCTTCTTTCAGCGGTCTCGGTCGATCATTGTAACTTAAAAAAACCTGAGTTCATCTTCTCGCGAGGTACCGCAGCAACCCAAGGCTGTGGGCTGGTTCTTTTGAGCTACTGTGTTTTGAGAGAAAGGTGTGCAGCGTTGTATTGAAATCGCAGATCGAAAATTGCGGAAACAAAAGTAAGGTGCTAAGGGCAGTTGCCCTGTTCTTACCTTAATACTTTTACTTCAGTCGAATTTCGACAAAAGAGCGGCTAGAAGTTTGCCCCTGTGCTGGTTTGTAGAGCGGTTACTACTGTTGGGGAAACCTTCGGAACAACGGAGCTCCATTTCTATTCCAGAAGTGTGTGCATTTGTGTTGCTGCATGGCGAGGCGAATGTTGCAGGTGCTGCTGTTTCCTCATGAGATGAGCTTATTCGGCAAACGCCTCTTGTCTAGCGGCTCGGAGTAGTGTTGCAAACAAGCCTTACATGAATGCGGGCTGTGAATTTTATTGTGGTCTCTCCTCTCGAGCATCGAGCAAGATGACGAAAAAGTGCAGTATTAGGTAGGGAGAAATGTTCTTGTTTGGCCGCTCTCTGTTGGACTCTTGTTGCCAGCCGAGTTTTTCTAGCTGCCGTATCACTGTATTTATCATAATAGAGAACTGATAATTGATCCGGGATGATGAACAGTTTTTCACTGAAGTGTGAAAAACTGTTCATTTGCTGCTGGAAAAATTGCAAGCAACTCACTGCAATACGGCACAATTTCTTCATCTCGGATAGCGCGATGAAAAGCCTATGGTTTGCAGATTTCGGGCGCAAACGCGTTGCTCTCCTGCGTTGCCGCAATTGAGCTGAGTTTGGAACAGCTCTGCTCAAAGAGTCGTTAATAGTCAAAATATAGATGTTTATTCAGCCTACAGCACCGCGTCTCTTGTGCGTGTGTGAGACCGCTCACTTATATGATAATTTCTTCGGGAATCGATGGTTCACAGCAAACAAATGCAAATATTTGTTTTATTTCCCTTTAACAAATAAACGTCTTGAACAACGTTTGGTGTCAGAGTGTAACTGTTCGTTTGACACGCCCTTAGACCGAAATAGTGTGCCTGGCTCTACCGAATGCCCTTACCAGTTGTAGCGGAGATTTTTCAATTGGTGCTTCAGATGATGACATCCAACGAAAGCAAGCTAGAAACACGGTGTTCTGTTTTGTCCATAGCATTTATGTTGGTTCTACTGAACCTATACTTTTGTGAACTGTCCATGCACCACAAGCAACTGCGGGCTCATTAGAATCTGTGAACTACACCGAAAAGTGCAAATTCACGCTGGAATTTCGGTGGAAAAAGTCGCATGCCGTGGTTGTCGAAAAATGGACAGGTGATACTCGCGCGGAACGCTTTAAGCTGGCCTGCCAGAGTCAAGACTATTGAGAACCATCGCCCTATAAAATACTTTTGGGGCCATTTTGCTGTTTTCGTTCCCCTTACCCTCATCCTTGTACAATTGAATGGATGATGGGATAGTTAGTAATAATTTATTGCAGAACGTACAGGAAGGAAAGTGGGTTTACAAGGACTGAAGAGAACTCGAGCCATTTTATTATACCGCCTTCGCAGGTGTTCGTCGTCTACCCCAGCGTTGGTGTATAAGACCGGTCTGGCGTCGTCTCCGCTATGTCCTTCATGAGTTGTGTGCGGTGACGTGGAACATTAGCTCATGTGCTACCCAGATATCAATGCGGAAATATGTGTTCTATTCGTTTTCCTCAAGTGGGCTAGAGCGGCATAGGACACTGTTTACCCACTCGGGCACCGCTCACACAGAAAGGAGGCCTCCCGCATGTTACAATTTCTCCGAGGCTCTTACCTGGGCGCCAGATGATGACAGCTGCAGTTGAAGAATATTGCGGAGATTGTGCGCATGCCGACGCAGATCTGCCGGGTCACATGCCTCCGTCGAAAACTACCGATTTCAATCAACATCTAAGTGTTGCTAGGGGAAGTGATTGCCGGCAGAACATTTGCAAGGCTAATCACACCAGTACTAAACAACGACCTGAACCTCAGCCTTCTCAACCTTCCACTCTAACTTCCACTCTCAATACAAATGGGCTTCCACTCTATCCAGTCCATTTTTGTTTCTCAAAAAGAAGAAAAAAACAGATTTCGGCTCTTCCTCTCCGTATGGGGCTCCCCATGTAGCCTGAACGATACATCAACCTCGGCAAATTTTGCGAACGCAAATCTTCAGTCTCTCGACATTAGTCCCAAGTCATTAGTCCCCACAAGCGTCCATTAGTCCATCGATGGGCAGTGCCAAGTCAGCGTTTCAAGTTTTCTCGTGACAGAAGCCTGGTGTAACTCTGATCAGACGCGTCAGAAGCCACTATTTCGGTCAGCAAAGTCATTTATAGTATTCCCACAAGGTGCTTTTTACTGCGGTTATGTTTCTATTAACCGATCTACCATCTGCTTTCTGCATTATTGATGCGTGACGATATGTTGCAAAATGACGTATTCTTGAAATAAACCTTTCTCTCGCTCTCTTTGGGGCAAGTGCGTGCAACACATTTTCGGAGAGAAACGCAAGCAATCATGACGAGTGTGATGCAACACGCACTCTCCGACTATATGAAACTGAAGCCGGCAGAAATAGCCGGCTCGGCTAAATGGCACCTGTGACTGCACGGGCAAGATAGCATTTCTGTCTTTTTTTATTGCTTGCTTGGTTGGCAGGCTGCTTGCTTGCTCAACATCTGCCTCACTCGGCTGCATAAAAAATAGGCAATATCGAACAGCCGCATGAAATATCGTTGCTAGCGCAACATTATTGCGTAACCTCTCAGAGAGAAAACTGCTTGGGTAGACTAAGATGGAATGACACGAAGGCATGCCCGCACTGCTATTCAGAAGTCGGCAGGCAGCCCGGACTCAGACGCACCGTAAAAAAAGGCCGGCTCAAACGTTTTATTTTGAGAAAGGCAGTCGTTATCAAAAGGACACACCTCAGCAGCCCCAAGTGGAGGAGCAGAACCAACGACCCGCCTGCTTTCCGGCCGGTTCCTCACATTCATGCCTAAACACGACGCTCTTTCTCCCGCTCGGCTTGCTCAGCGTCCGCACACGCTGCTTCGCGTTTTATAACCTGCCTCGGCGTTTTCAATACCACCCGCGGGTTTCCTGTGTTAGTTTTCCGCCTAACCCCTGGTCCTCGTCCCTGCCGCCCACTACAGCGCTTTTATTTGTCTCCTATATTGACTTTACAAATTTGCGCTTGTGCCAGCCTCGAGTGGGCTGCATTCTGCGCCAGCCAAGCGTTCGATAAAACTTCTGCAACTTGTGTTTGCTTTCTGTTCTCGTTTCACCCTTCAGTTCAGATGAATTCCCCTTTCTTCTTTACTTGTTCCAGCTAGATGTGTCGTACTTGTTTACTCTTCTTTCAGTGAGCGATCCGCTTTTCGAGACCAGAGGATCCGTCTTTTCCCGTCTTTTGTATCCTTTTCATTTTTTCTTCTTCCCCTTTCCTCTCTCGGTCCCCGTCCAGTCCACGCGGCTTCTTGAGGTCTGCACCCACGGACGATATATTTCGGCCGTCGCTGGAAATCGGCCGCTTTCAACGCTCCGCTGGGATCAGCGGGGCCGGGATGGGACCCATCGAGCCGGTTCGAACCTCCCCGACGGCTTCCTTGCCGTCTCATTGAACACTTGCATCTGCGACGAGAGCCGCGCTGTCTCGCCGCCGTCCCGGTCCAGACTGCCGGCTCACTCGGTGGCTCCGCCGCCGCCAACATCGTCGTGCGCTTTGTTTGCTCCCCGTCCCCTCCTCTTCCTGTTTCTCCCCGCGAGGCTCTGCTGTAGCTGAGCTCGACGCCCCTCTTTCCTCACATTGCTTCATCCCCCTCCGCTCGAACGAGTGCGCACGCTTTAAATGGACCAAACAAGGCGAGAAATAAAATGAAATAAAACGCACGATTGCAGTTGTGTAGGGAAGCACGGTGTGGAGATGTGATACCGTCAGAGAAACAACCACGCTGCCAAGAAGAGGGGCCGAAGGAAAAGCTCGGCTTCAGAGGACGCTATTTAGTGGCGCGGACTTGTGTCTATACTTTGCCTTTTTCACTGCTGCTTTCTTTTTCTATTTCTTTCCTTACGCTTCATCTTTTAACCTCTGGCAGAAGGGGCTCCCTCGAGGATGCCTAACAGAGCGCTTATGCCGGACGGGTTTCAAAAGAGAGAAGGAAAATTGAGTAGCAGCAGCGACGCAACGAAATGGCGTAAGTGGAGGAAGACGGGAGGTTGGGCGCCTTTAATACGTCAAATTGATGGTCGTCGTTGAAGTGTGCACGGTTTGGATAGCTTCCTCCTTGAAGCCCTGGTCTGCCCGCTGCTATTGATCGCTCCGTGATCGGTGGTGGGGTTTCATTCCATTGCTGTTTTCAGTGCCCCCTCAGTGGCCCTCCGCGTTTTTGAGTGTGCGGTAAATTTGAGTCTTTTCTTGCAAAACACCACATGATTTCACAAAGCAAGAAAGAAACTCACAATGAACGTAGATCTGGTGCTGTACATATCGCGACATGAATTGAAATACATATGAAGAGTAAGCTTTGCACAAGGGTGCGCCACAATGTTTATTATTTATTGCAACTTCAAAATTTCGGGAAACCAATTGATAGGCGCCAGAAAGCCTTAGCGCGTGTCCTGCACACGACTGAGAGAAAACACCGCTCAAGTGAAATATCAAAATCTTTTTTTTTTCCATGATCAAATTTTTGGTGATTTCGCTTGCACTCAGCTAGGGTTGTCAAACAGGCCCAAAAGAATTGAGATTTTTAGACTTATGCGCGCCAGAGATGTAGTGAACAGTCAGTATTTCAGACAGGGGCTCTCAATCCAGCTCCATTGAGCTCGAAACTTGTCGATGTTCTGTTGTCTATGGTAGTCGGATCGAGCTATACATGAGCCAGCATTGTTCGATAGACACTACAAAACATATATTAAGTTGATTTCAAACTCCCATTTCGAAATTTCCAAGTTACTTTCTGCAATGTTCACGACAGGCTACTCACAAACTTCGTTTTTTTTTCCTTAGCATCTGACGACACCAAACAGAAGCTCCAGATGGAACAGCATGCATCACCATGTCAACATGTCAGTCTTCTGTCCCTTCCAAAGAAGCCTGCGTATAAATTTAGGTTTGTTCTTAGTATTGCTGAAGGCACCATGAAAATGAGCCAAGTCCTTGTCTTCGAGTAAAGAATATATTTGTCTTTCAGTATGCGCCTGTGAGCACTACTCTTCCAACTACACAGAGTCTGTCTCAGTAAACAGTGTGGAACAACACAAGCTACACGTTGTGTCAGCAAAGCAGGGCCCTAATTTTCAAAATCGTTTCGCCTCGAAGAGAAGTTTATTAGTAGTAGTATGTAGTAGTATGTTTATTTGGCCTTATTATACACAATATGCCCTCGAGGTGAGGCTAAAGGAGGTAGACCAAGCATGCCTCCTGACAAGGCCTACACCCCGATCACACATCATGGAAACGGGGGTCGAAATGGACAAAAGATAAAAAACAATGAGCAAACATTATTATTCATATTATTATTCATATGATTATTCATACGAAGGGACCATAGTCCCTCACAAAGACAAAAAACAACAAGGCAGCGACTAGTGTCGCTCGGTACAAACAAGCTATGAAACAAGAACACGACGGCGACTGCTGTCGCCGTTCACACTTTGCATCATAATTGTCTGGATTTGCCGGCATCTCAGGTATTCGGTTGTTAACTGTAGTTAATGGCGTTGGCATGGACGCAGACCCAGTGCCAGCCTGTATTGATTATTGATGACCTAAATATCTTTATCGTTTTTAATATCTCAGCACATTCTTAGTTGTCAGCAGCTGTAGCTACCGCAATGCTGGAAGTATTTTCTGAGATAGGGGCAAGCTGGCGTTGCTAATAAATATTTTACGTTCTGGGATTTCTATCTCGCTCTCAAAGAGCTCTCGGTCTGAAGTGTGCACGCAGTCTGCTTTGATACCGCGCGCCACAGAGCGCGACACGCTCTCGTGTCGGAGACTGAATTTACCAAAGTGAGTGCTCCCTTTCACGTCCTCGGACGGCATTGTTGAAAACGCTGCGTCTGGACTGATCTGAAGAGAGCGCGCATGGAATGAGCCTAACGAATTGCGCCCAATTTCGATGGACGACGAAGCTCTGCTGCCCGACTGGGCGCATCAGAATACAGACCCTCCTCCATACAGGCGCTCCTCCAACCACTCCACATCTTAAGGGAAACCCAATCAAACTCTCACCGATCGACTGCAGAAATGAGTAATTCGTTGCTAGCGAACGGATTGAAATATTCACCACTACTCTGCCTTTTTCCCACTCTTATATGGTAGATAGTACAGGTGGACATAAAGCGTTGAAAGAGTACGTAGTGCAATTATACGAGAGCTAACGTTTTTTTGGCATTTGATTGCATGAATGCGAAGACACGTGTATGAGTATGGCCATTTTATATCGAGAAAACAAGTTGAAGCTGTTGTGTGTAGTTCCAAGGTGCCCCTGAAGAGCAGTTCTGCACAATGAAGTATTTGTTAATTAGTACGTACTACCGGCAATCACTGAGGGATTGTAACTGCAGGGTGCATAGAGAAGCTGTAACGCAGAATACATTCTCCCCACGTACTATCGCGCTCAACAAGACTTTCGGTGCGTTCGGAGTGAAACAAGTTAGGTTTCCACTTTTGTAGTAAATTAATACTCCTTCACACAGGACACCCCACGCTCAAAAACATTCAGTATGTGTTTCCCTTTGCATCTATCACTAAATTCTTTCATTTTCCACCACCGCTAAAAACAATTTGCTTGAAAGAGTGAGCTGAGCTCCTGTGACACGCTGCGCGTTGCAGCTCGTATTGCGCGCGTTGTACACACTACGCGAACCACATATATAAGTTAAGGCGGGCACATTATGTGTGCAGTCGGTAATGCAAAGTACAGGTTATATTTAACGCAAAAAAAAAATGCTAGAAGCACTATATTGAAAAAATGCACATATAGCTGGCGCAAAAATAACAAAGTTATAGCCAGCTCCAAAAAATAGCAAGAATGCTAGCTGGAAGAATGCTGTGCGAAAAACCTGCACAAAAGAGGAAAAAAAGACTGGCGAATTAAATGAAGAATTTTTATTCAGACAGAGTGCTGCTGGCAGCCAAGGTAATCAACAGTGTTATGTTCGTCTATGGCTACTGGGAAAAAAGTTTTTTCAAGTTATCAGTGGAGGAGCTGATGTAGGTGAGCGTACTTAAGCTCTTGATTTTAGCTGGCCAGTCATCATGTCGTCCTAATGAAAGCACATTTACTTGAGCAAATGTTTACGTGTTTGTGGTGGAGTTAACACGTGGGTTTAAGGCGAAATACTCTGGCTTTGTTTTGGAGCATTCGTTTTCTAGTAGCTTCAGTTTGTTAAGCTGATTCGTTTAGTCTGTACTTTACTTACTTTATTTGTGATGCAGATAAGTTCCTTTCTCTGTATTATTTCCAGCGTTGCGACATGTAAATTAATAATTAGAAGCCATGGAATGCTGGCGTATTGTTGCAAATATTCGACGAGTACTTTGAAAGCCTCTCTGATGAGGCGGTGTTTTTTTTCTCGGTATAAGCCTCGTTTCAGCAGATGGTCGCTGGAGATGGCTCCTGATAAAAGGAAACATTAGTGCCGCAGAAGTAATGCGACTGATATATGCGTCCCATCCGATGGCGAGCATAACTTCCAGAACAATATGTCTCTATTCAGCGACTGCAGTGAATTCCGCGCTGTTTGGGTACTAAGAATAATCTTTCCTTTTGTTGTTTTCTGCCTAATGCAAGAAGAGGGCGCCTTTCATTATTGTGCGCATTTTAATTTGCCACTATCTACGCTGACTTTTTTATGTTTTTAATTTTATGTTCATGGGAGAGAACTACATCGAGTGTGTTGATTTTGTCGTAGTGAATGCAATGGTAAGAAAGCCATCTTATTTTTCATAAATATTCTGAGATAATAATTGTAAAACACATATGAATAGCGGCTCGGTCATGGTGTTGAAACAACTAGGCATAGCATGTGCGTTATCGACATTTACGCAATACTTGCACTACCGTGAAGTTTACGCATTGTAAGCGTCCAGGTAAATTTCTATTGCTCAAGATAACGGCAAGGCTAGTAACCTGCACGATTTTTTCGGAAAATCAGTCCGATGTTTAAAAATTTGGATTATTTCAGTTTTCAATATTAAACTATAAACCATGAGCCATCTCTAGTTACTGCTTGTCTGTTTAGAGGCCGTGGCGAACATATTGTTTCATGGAAGATAATATGGACTGTGTCATTAGGTAGGCTGTTATATGCCTCAAAAATTAGCGCATGTGTGATGAGGATGCCCACAAATCTTTAGACAGTGTTTTTTTATTGTTCTTTTACGTTCCTCTCTTTTAAATGGAGGTTGTTTTTGCTATATCTTACCTCATTTCAGGGCACATGAATATAGGAGCTCATCGATCACTCAAAATAAATATTTAGGAACTCACTAACTTGATGTCCACAAAAACTCATAACTTACTACAGCCGCGAGTCTTTCTGCATAATATGTATGCGAGAAGAAAATTCATAATGCCGGCCTCGGCTACACTCTTCAGGCACTACTGATAGCACAATACTGAGACACAATATAGGCACTACTGAGAGGAGTCCTTGTTTAAGAGATTATTCTCGTAAATATTCATGACTTTAGCGGTGCTGATATTTTAGTAAAGGCTTAAAACATCACTGGTGAAGCACCATGTAAATGGAGACAAGGCTGCGTACAGACAGGAACTGTCCTTCGAGGTGTTCTCTGGGCTGGCCAGCATGGCCCATTGAAAATTATAGACACAAAAGCTAACCCAGCAGCAAGTTGTTCTGGGCGTTAAAAGTACTGAGCTGAAACATAAGTAATTTCACTGTAAGATTAAGATGCTTATCTCAGAAAAAGTGCAGAAGTATCTATATATAAATATGAAGTGCGAGAAAGTTTGAAGGGCCGTCGCACACTCCGAGCGAATACCGCTAAACAGATGCATGGCACAGCCGTCTAAACTAAAGTAGAAAAGAACTAAGACTGGAGTTCAACAGTGTACTCAACGTACGTGAGGCCCAAGCGCGGCCGTTCTGTGAGGAATGCAAATTAAGTTCATCCAAGCGCTGGCACTCGTTAACCTAACCATCAGCGTTGCGCTCGCCTAATGCTGCTTGCTTGAAGTGCTACCTGGTTCCTTCTTTATTTGCTCCTGCGTGGCAGGCGCGTATAATAGCCGGCGCACAATGTAGCCTAGTGGCAGCACTTGCCGGGCGGCTACTAGGCGTCGTGTCCGAGAGACAATGGAGCCCCAGGCAGTGAGCGATGTTGCGCGGTGTTCATAGCCGGAGCGCACCGCGGCGATAACGGCTGCGCTCCGAAGAGAGAACATGGGTGGTTGTCGCTTTTCTCTTCTCCTCTCCCTCACTCACTCACCCGCTCTCTCTCTCTCTCGCGTTGTCTTGCACGCTCGACACAGCCGCGGAGGCTGCGCCAAACGACCGCCACGGCTAGGCAAGCATCGCCATGGAGGCGAGGCGCTGCTCCTTCGTCGCGCTTTGTCCTACGCACCGCCGCTTGGGAGCAAAAAGAAGAGCACCAAGTGTAAGGCTAAGAAAACAAAGAAGGTGTGTGCGGGACAACGCGTGCGTAATTCACGCAGCTTCCGGAGCTGCCGCGCTGCCTTTCCGTGCTTTCCGGCCCCTGATGCTCCTCTCGTCTACGCAGCCCCTGTGGTGCATAACATATGCCGCGTAATGCTTCCGCGGCGTTGCCTTAGCCTCCCCCCTCCACCGGCAGTCTTCCTACGGGCCTCTCCTTTCTGGCATCTGCATCGGCCTTGGTTTAGCCAAAGCGAGAGCACTCGTTTGCTCTTACACTCGGATAAGGGAAGAAAAGTAAATGCGAATCAGGTGCAACAAATCTGCGCAGGATAAGGAGAAGAGGCGCTAGGAAAACAGCCTGTTTTTGATATCTCTTGAAGGATGAAAAAAAATGCTAGTGTGGAAATTCAGCAGCCTTAAATCCAATAAAGATTACTAGGTAACTATCTCAAATCTTATAAAGTGTATAGACTAAACCCGCTACCATTTCTTTTTTTTCATTCTGGCAGTCAACCGTAAATGGGATGCAACGCCAGTAGTGGAGCACAGAGGTTATCAGGAAAATCTTCTCTACATTGCTTTTTTTTTCTCTAGCATTGAAGGGAAACTCGACGAAGATTGTTTTAGTTTCTAAGGGTGGGATACGCGGGTGAAAAGTGGCATGCAGGATTCTGCGCCTGCAACCACTTCGCCGACATCCGAGCTTGTTCAAAATGGAAAGTTTTTATACTTTTGGTGTCGATAAGAATAGCGAGTGTAAGAAGCGAGACACAAAACTGTTTAGTTCAATTCACGAAGTTAGGATTTCTAAGGAAATCTTTCTTTCTGATTAAACTTTAGCCTGTGCTACTTACCGTGACGACGTGCCGCGCGCTTGAGTAATGTTCGAAAGCAGCTGTGACAAAAACGAAATCACAAAAGATTTTTTTTTGTTTAGAGAGATTACTTACAGACGCCTAAATTGAACTGGTAATGTGAAAACAATTAGTGGCAAGGTAGGGTACCGTTTTCCTAAATCTTATGTGTTGAATGTGGGAAGCACGCTTTACAGGCGCCTGGAATAGGCTGGTATGAAGGCCTGACAGAAGGCTTAAATTTACTAATAGTCTTGGGTATATTTTCTGACATCGAGTGCAGCCTTGTTGTCTTATAGTAGACAGAAATTAGCATTTAGGCACGCATAGAATGCCCCTGAAAGCAATGAACGTAATTATCGTCTACCACAGCTCGGCCACTGTTAATCATTAAATAAAAAATGCCGCCTTTCCACAAACGTGTCGGCCAGCTTTCACTGTGATAGCATCATCTGAGAGATTGTTTAGAATTTTCGGCTTTCTTTATATGTTAGCATTATGTGCGTTATAAACAAAAAAAAAACTTATGGCGTCAACGCTCCAGAAACACGCTGTAACCTCCAACCAATCTAAATGCACCTTTAATATGTTCTCTTCCCCACCGGGGAGAATGAGCCATTCGCGATAATATGATTCACGTCTGAGTTGCTGGGACCTATTAATGCAATAATATTTGGACAAGTAATAGGCAAAGCTATCTACAATGATCGTTGTCAGACTGTTAGCCCATTGGTGGACGAAATGTTCCTATATTTTTACGTTCAATCCGACGTGCCTACTTCTGTGTACATTATTACATGACGCTTCATTATCATTTGCAGAAATTGCGAAAACATCTTGCAATGGCATTTTTTGTTGTTGTTTTCTCCTTAGTCTGACTAAATGCACTGTTTGTGAAAAGCTCTGATTGTTCGCATTTCGCTCATTCATTAACAACTGTCTCTATTGAAGTTGCTGTCCTAAATTCGGAAAACGCTCACCACTCTTTTCTTCCCCTCTTCTCTCTTCTTCAAAGCAAAGCTTTGCTTCCCGCATCTTTGGCGGACTATGTGAGTGAGGTGGCCGCTAACGCCATACAATGAATACTTGAAACAAATGCTTTTGTACGGCAGTCAACTGATGGTTGTTTATGTAAGCTCCGTGCGGGCGCTTCGTCCGCATCATCCTCAATGGCAATCTCTCATTATGGTCATTAATCAAGCTCTAAATGCGTGCTGGCTGACATGCGTGAGGCGGCGGGCAACGTTTCCCTTTGGGTTTCCGCCGTAAAACAGCGGCACCGCGTGGCCCCAAATTAGCTCCGCGTGCTCATTAGTATCCAGCTGCAACCCAAAACCTGCTCTTTAAACGTCTCGCTTGGAGTCTGAAAGCGTACTTTGGCACTAGCGTGCAACGAACACATCATTCTACAGGCAAGTTGCGGACGCGACCTAAGCAGCTTGCGCTGTTTGTGCAATCCAGCAGCGCTTCTCTTTGCTGTCGTACTGTTTGTACGGTCACTATGCTTACAGAAATGGTCGCCGCCTGCTGCTACGATGAGTGCGCACGTTACATGAACGTCGCAAAGGATATTTTTATACCATGGAAGAAAATGTGCGACTGTTGTTAACATTTTTCATACAGCAATGAAGAGAAAAATTTCGTTCACTCAGCTCTACAGGTGAGTACAAGCATATGTGCTGTTAATCAATAAAAAGAGGAGACACAAAATGCTTTCAAACGCATGTCACGTTGCCACATTTGAAAAAACGTCAGGAAAAATTTTTGTACTAAAAATGTTTTTAGAAACGAATTCACACGTGTACACCTCGCAGACCTCTTGAGATACCTAGCTCATTTTCTAGCGTTCCGAAATGGTAGCCTTTAAAAGAGCTTTAAAATCCTAATGATGCAATAAAGCATACAAAAGACTCCTTAATACATACAAGGTAATTTAGATATGAATTGTAAGCCTCATATGTGCCGGACATAAGAAAAAAGAAATAAACACTCCGCTCGAGTGAAGTTGCACTGCGCCAAAGGCTAACATTTGTTTCGGTTGTTTACTTAAGAAAATAGTCTGCTCCTCATGCTTTTTAACACTTATTGCTCCTCTGGAGCATATCAGAAAGTGGTAAAACAGGTTTTAGGGACCGGCATCGTTATTAAACGACTCATAATGCTACAAGAAAGAATGTGCTTATGTATGGTCTTTTAAAGGCCTTCGAACTTTCCTCGGATATGCGAACAGGATACATAGTTTTCTCTTTTTTTTATACACGGGGCAGATTTAGCTGGGGTTTCGATTCGGATTAATGTTGTGCGCTCGTATTAGTCCACTGTTCCCCATCGACCTTGAAAAATGTGTCTGGGCATTTTCTTTAGCGATGAATTCTGCCAGTGGGGCATGACCATTTCTTTTCACTTTTGCTCACTTGCTTTCTCTCCATCTACATACCCTGGAGGCAAGACCGGAAGGAGGGGGGGGGGGGGGGGATGGAGGACCGGAAAGCGGTTTACCAGAGCCCTTTGCGCTTGGCAGACTCTGCGCCGCCGAGATCTCGGGTAAATGAAACGCAGACCGTATACCGGTGATTAGGCGATGATACCTGGGGAGCAGCGGAGGAAGGGCTTTCCCGCTCCACTGCGTTTTATCGATCGCCCGCACTCTACGGGCGGGATCCCTGTGCCGGAATGGGGCGAGGGAGGACTGACGACGGGACAGGCCTTGCGAGGAGGTGAGGTGAGAGAAAGAAAGGGGGAGTTGGGGGGGGGGGGGGGGGCGGGGGCTGAGAGAGCGCCTTGGGATTGGCGTACGTGCGCCGGGCTATGCGCATGTATCCCTCACGCGGGCGGATGTGATCTGGATGGCCGGCGCGAAATGCGGTAGTTTTGATGAGCATTTCTGTATTTGTGTAGGGAGGTACGGCAGGCAATATCCAGACCTCTATTTCAGTGTGTATTTCTATCTCTTTCTTTTTTCTAAGAAGCAGGCTTCAGGCTCCTCGCTAAAACTAGGATTAGGCTTGTGCGCGGTTCGGGGCAAAGAGGCTAAAGCTACGGTCTGTTGGCTGCTACAGCCTCGCCTTTTAAGAAGGTTGCTATCTTAATAAAATACCCCCCAAGAAAAGAAGTTATCTCGGCTACTGATATCTTTGATGACGTCATAGATCCGAGTCAAGTATTTGCAGTGGCGTCTGCTTCATTGAGCTTCTGAGCCACAGGTTGATGCCTTGCAGCTAGATCAACTACATGATAAGAAAACTTGTCAGCGATGCACCATAGTGTGCACATCGTTCCTTTTGGTGGAGACGAAGAAAGAGTGTGTACATTGAAGTGTACTGACTCTCTTACTTCGCAAGTGCAAAACGCATTTCACAACTTCATTATCTACAAGAACCTCTCAGAAACAATAATGAATGGGGCCAGCGTCTTTTTGATCAAGCTTCCTGTTCATAATGTTGGCCAGGTGGCATGTTGTTTCCACCGTGAACTTCACGGCCTACGACCATTTTTGCAATTGAGAGCTCCCAGCCATTCTAATAAAGAACCTATGGACTATCTTCAAGATACCAGGTCTTGCTCAACGTATCGCATCAGAGGTATTTTGCGAGCTGAATATTACACAAATAAACAAGAGCTCCCCAAGCGCCATTGAAGCGTAATCAAAGCAAAATAATATTTGAGCAAGATCGGATTGCACCTTTGTATTTCTTAGACGCATTTTCCTTCCAACCGACAAGACTATTCATATCGCAAGGACTGTGTCTGCACAAGCTCAAAAAGTATATGTACATTGTGATATCGCAACGCGTGACAGCCGTCAGACACCAGAAAGGCGCGAGCGGAGAAAGTGCACAGTTTGCAAATTTTATAAGCATAGAAGAGCGTTGGTCCATAGTTAGCTGGAGTCCCTAAGACCGAAAGACAGCAAAGTGGCAGAAAGAAAGCAAGCGTCCTTTTAGCGCCCTTCGCATAATCAAGGTAAGGCACGCGCTCAAGGGAAGAGCAGGCGCATTCCACTGCTGACGTCCCAGCGCCATAATTAAAGCCAGCGAGGTTCCAGCCCCTCGCCAACTTCGCTCTCCTCTTTCGCTGTTCCCGACGCCTGGGTCCGCGTCCTGCTTGCGCACCATATTTTCATTGCCTCCTCGCTATAGTGTGAACAGGTACCTTTGACCCCATTCGCCTGAGCTTTATTGCAATCCAGCTTCAGTGACTTCAAGAAGTCGTGGGCTGCACTTGCTATTACTTTATTTTTCTATTTTTCTTCTATTAAATAGCAGGTGCGAAAGCGGAATGAACGTGGAGGTATTATGTATATGGCTCTGCTTGTCTTTCTAGAGGCTCGAAAAAATTGCATTCTTTCACTTTTCATTAGCTATATTTTGAGCAATCACCCCTATTGAAATAAGTAAGAGGGAAACAAAGAGCGAGAAAGAAGGGGTATGCGGAAGAACCATGGGCGGCTGGCATACCTGCCGCCGACGTTGCCCTTCTGTACGAATTTAGGTAGATTCCTCCCGAAGTGCGCCGGCGAGATTAAATTTCTCGGTGATCAACCATTCCTTCGCAGTCACAAGCGCTTTTCTCTGTGTGTAGTGCAAAATGCAGAGACTGCGATGAAGGCGTATTGGCTGCGTATGGCAATTTAGATTGCTCGGTGATTACTTACTTTTGGAAGCACGAGATGAGCTGGCACTTGCGCGTTTTTTTTTCTTGTACGGAAGCGCAGCATTGAACCCCTGACTCATAGGATTCCACCTGATAGAAATATTAGAAATTGAATAAGTAAGACTAAAGCCTTGTTCTCTAAACTACTTCTCTTTATTAAAGGCGTGAGTAACGTTTCACGCCTAGAAGTGCGACTGAACGAGAATAAAAAAAAAAAGCGTTAGCAATCGGTTTTGTTAGGCAAATTTTTCTAATGCCCACTTTGGACAAATTCGACCCGAACTATCATTCACGCTGATCGCTCAATAACAATGGAATTTGACTGCACGACCTCGCCTGTTACCTACCTGGACCGAGTAGTGCATTTATGAGGAGAGGCGCAGTATTTAAAAAAAAAGTTCCTTTTTTCGTTTACATTTTAATTCTTTATGAAAGCATAGGAAGTGCAAAATAACACCGAGTCTCCAGCTATCGGTTTCCTTGTAGTCGAGACGCACTTTTGGCGATTATCATGCTCCTTG
This sequence comes from Amblyomma mixtum, assembly GCF_055824585.1. Taxonomy (NCBI): domain Eukaryota; kingdom Metazoa; phylum Arthropoda; class Arachnida; order Ixodida; family Ixodidae; genus Amblyomma; species Amblyomma mixtum. Next base: position 24,350,169 of record NC_143016.1, read on the forward strand.
CAACGCTTGTTTCAGTAAGCTTTCTTCTTCCAACAGCTTATATGCCTAACAGGCAAAGCACGCTTTACAGGACTCGAAACGTTGGTTTTGCCGGTCGTGCTTTCAGTTTCCTGAATGCATCGTCTATGATTTCCTAAGAAGATGAGGTCATGAGACCAGGTCTTTATTATCTGCACAGGTCCACCATATTTACCATATTAAAATGCCATATTATTCTAGATGACGAAATGACCGTTCCGTTCTTCCCTACCTCTCTCGTGTGCTTGCACTGCCTAGTCAGCCATCTGCCCATTAACAAGGTACACGAATTACCTTTATAACATTAGAAGATGTGCTTCTGGAGAAAAGCTGTGGATGTGCATAAAATTTGTAATAAGTCTTCGCTATCGAGGCTTTGGTAAGCAGTTGTATAGCATGCTGATCAAGGAGGACACGTTCAGGAGCGCCAGCAGCAGCTCGATTCATTGTAGAGAGTGTTGTTTCGATGACACCTGGAAGTAAAATCGACTGACGAGTTCAGAGTGAAGCTGTCAGCTGAGTCTCGAAAGAAGAGGTCCAAAGAATGTGGCTTGTATGCTTGTTTAACGCTTGAGGTTCCTATAGCTGAAATAATGTCGAGACGACTCCTGCGATGATATTTAAACAGAAAAAAGAACAGAGTTCCCGGAGTCGAATGGAATCTCTCTGACATGCGTCTCAGTTGCATTTTAAGAAAAATGACGCTGATTTTTTTAATAATTCAAGCAAAGAGCCAGATCATGAAGGCTAGATTCAATGTGCATTGCTGAAAACTAGACGCGAGGCAAAACTATGCGCGCGACCGAGACTGCATGGCGGGGATGGTGGTGTCAAGATAGAGGCCGGGCCAGTCTCACAGTGAGCACGTTGGCTACTGCTCCGCACATGTGTCTAGGTAGAAAGCATATATACATCTTACCGTTGTCATTTAAAAACTTCAAGAACCTCCGTAACGTACGTTGCCGGGCTAGTTGGTTTTGATTTTTTGAAAAAGACATGTCGCTACAAGTACATGCGCAATACGACGAGGAGACGAAGGACAGGAGCCAACTTCCAACTGTTTATTCTGAAAGTGAAACACATATATTTATAGCATCGAGAAATGGTTAAACGTGGAGACTGCGATGAAGGAGTACTGGCCGCGTATGACAAGTTAGATCGCTCGGGGATTACTTACTTCTGGAACCACGAGGTGAGCTCCCACTTCCGCGCTCTTTTTTTTTCTGGTTTGGTAGCTTTCTGGCATGGCTTCTGGCAGCTAGATTCTATAAATACGCCTGCTTCACTTTTGGAATAAGCAATCAGAAGTTGGCTCCTGTCCTTCATATCCTCCTCTTTTTGTGCGTGTACTTGTAGCGCCATGTCTTTCCAAAAATCAAGGAACTCAAGCCTCTAATTTCGCGAACCCTCCAAGAACGCTATTCGATCGAGGTTTAAGTGGCACATTCCATCTGCGGAGTTTGCGCCGTAGTGTCTCACGCTCGGCAAATGATTATGAGCATGCTGAAAGAAAACGCTGCAAGCCCACCAGAACAACACCATTCGAGCACAGAGATGAGGCGGCACAGTGGATATTGGGTAGCTATGCCTGCGTTTGGCCAAACCCGGTTGTGCAAGCGATACAAGAGAGGACCTTCCTTTCACAATCGATGCCGTGCAACGAAAAGACGGTGCAGAGGTATCTGATTCGGAGAAAAGTGGTGTACCGCTAGCTGACTTGCGAAATTCGCGTCTTCTAGGACAAGAAGTGGTGGTGAACGTGACCAACCTTCTTGCGAAAGGAAATCCACTGCCGTGTTACCACCGACTATATCGTGCGAGGGTAGCCACTGGAAGCACGCCATGAATACTTTATGCTGAAGTTTCCTTAGCCAGATTAGTGATTGAAGGCAAAGCTCGTCCAAGGCAGCCCCATCTTTAAGGAACTTTGGGATGGCCACATATTCAGTCGTATCTGTGGCTGTGGCGCAGAGCAAACACTGCCTTTTGAAACAGCCCCTCTGTAAGCATACTAAAGCGTGATATCACGAAAGCTGTGGCGCGTAGCTGCTCATTGTTGTGCACTGAGTTATCAGTGTGTACTTGCAGGTATCCCCGGGAGGTGCTGCTGCTCAGCGCCTCTATAATCAACACTTCACTTCCTCCATGTTCGGTGGGTCGTTATTGGTGTAGGCCATGAATGTGAAGGCGGAAGTTTATGTCATCATGGGTTCATCAAGATTCCTGTTCCGTTAAGCAGGCCAGCCTATTTTACTGACGGTGTGATATGTACAAAACAATTGGCAGTTCTAGCTTAAAGTCGGCTGTGTAGAGCTCGACTTGGTCAAGATTTTTGCAAGTCGGACTTATTCTAGGAGCAGCCGTGGGAAGGCTTGCAATCGTAACAAAAGGAAATGAGCTTCTTCTAGCAGCTTGCTGGATTCGGCTTGGTTTAGACTTCAATATGTGTTATAAAAGGCAGAGTACCGAATCTCCGTGGTCCTTATAGCTGACTATATACCGGGTGTTTCACCTAAGATGTTCTGCACTTGTTTAGAATAGGTTTTTGAGTTAGGAGAGCGCTTTTCCGGCGTGGCATTCTCAGCGGTGTAGAGCATCAGAATGCAGCTAAGTCCTACTATATAGTAGGCAAGTTAAATAATATTAGCTAGTAAACTTTTAACTATACTGTTAGTTTCCTTATTGTTTAAAGACGTGTAGCCCACCCTAAGTAGTATCAGTATGAGTTTCTAGAGTTTCAAAAACGCGGTTACACTCGGAGCTGTAGCCCAATAATTTTTTCCTGCATTGCGCCAAAATACATGCACTTTCGAAAAGCTTGCAGGCAAAGCAACCCCTAAAGTACACGTAACTAATCCAAATAACCAAAATTAATTTATTTTAATTCCGTGATTCTCAGGTCTGCACAGAGAAAACACACTAAAGAAAAGAATGCAACCTTACTCCATACATAGCCAAAGGCCTGCGCTGGATGTTTGTGAGTGTAATTTAGTTAAGTAATAAACAAACCAGTGCATAAACTTTTAAATAAGTTATCTATTTCAACCCATTCGGAAAGTGTGCATATGCCAAAAATGTTTTGTTTTTTTCACAATGAAAAGGAAAACTATTCTTAGTTAAAAAAATTGTGCACCGTCATCTTAATGTGTTGCTAAATTGTGAACAACCGACGTTTTTTTTTTCTTTCTTGATTTTGCAAAGAAAATGCTGTGTTCAAGAAGAAGAGAAGATAAAAAAGAGCGCAGCAGTACCAGAACTTTGGATAGTGTGCTTACGCCACTTAAGTCAGAGTATTCTTATTCTTTGACACTTTTATTTCCTGCTCCATTACGAACGCTTAGAAGTGCCTATTAAAGAATATTTCTCGTAATCTCCTTTTCATTCTTCTCCAACCCTAACTTTCTGGTATCAGATAAATCCTGTTTGTCTTTCTTTGCGTACATCTCAATTTCTTACCTTCACAACATTCTCAGTGCCGAACACTGTCTCTCTATTTATAGGTTAATGCAATATTAGTTTGGTCAGGTCAGTATTTTGATAGAGAGAATGTCCTGAAGATTGACAGAAGCACTTCTACGCAAACATGACGCAATGACTGCTCATCAGCTGTCACTTATAGTTCAGTAATTTGGGGGCCGAGAAGCTTTTCTGTTTCGTGTGCCTGAGGCGTAGAAAACCCACACGCGCCGTTGAGCGCTTGGAAGCTGAAAGTAACGCGTCATGTCCTTAATGAGACCCCAGAGTGACAACTTTTTTTCTTTACGCAACATCTGACCAAAGAAAGAACTCCGCGTAATGGTATTTCATTTACCTTCTAGTGACGCACATTCTCTTTAACGTGCAAGTGGGTGTTTGTAATACCTAGCGCTCATTTTGGGACCAATTTCGAAGGGTTGTCGCTTGTCACAGAGCTTTGCTTTTATTACAAGGTTTGGAATGTGGCGGTGCATCAGCTTGTTTTTTTTTCTCACTGCGTGGAGAGTGTTTTTCATACCCCGTCAAGCAGTTCTCTGACTAATGAAAGTATCTTGTTCAGAAGTAATCAGTTGCCGATAAATGACAACTCTAAATAGTAACCCTATTTTCCACAAACTAGCTTATGCTAACAGCGCAGCGGATACCGTATCACAGCTGCTTTTTGTGAGCCGAAAGAGTTAGAACGCACATCGTAGTATGGCGCAGTTTCCTTACAGACACACTTTACCGTCACAGAGTATGCTGTAGCAAATAAAACAACACGCTACAGACCTAAGCGCTCCGCTTGCTTTGTTAAACTTCGCGAGAAACACGTCGGCTTCATCTGGTCAACTACCTGGTCGAACAGTTCCGTCAATGCCTGGCAAAAAATCCTGTGTTGTGGTCTTCTCACGAACCTAAATAACAGTAATTCCTCTTATTTTAGTAGGGCACTGAGGCCATTGCATGTGCTGCAGGAAATGTCAGGAAAATGGTCGTCATAAATATGGGACATAATTAAGTTCTGCCCCACTCACTTGGGGCAAGGAATATTGTTTTTTTTTTCTCCACACCTATAGTCAAGCTGTATGCCAAAAGATATGCCGTCTTTTGACCATCCTAAATGAACCAACCTGACCGTACCCAGCGCGTACAGCTGGAAGGTCAGCGCTGCCAGAAAATGAAGGCGGCCGCCTGAAGGAGTCGTTAAGGCGAATGACGGACATATTGCGACACGACGTTCGACGTTCCCGAACACGGTCGACCGACCATTATGAGGGAAACGCTTGCGCTACGGGGCACGGATGAGCGCAGCTCCGTGGACCCTCGCATCAGCGGAACGGCAAGGCTTCATTAGCTGAGTCGTTCCGACCAGTTCATTTACCAGATTTTTCACACGCGTCAGCTTCATGGTCGCGTCGACGGCACCGTCACCCACCGTGCGCTAACGAGCGTCCGCCACTGCTCGGAGACCAGGTAGTGAGTGGTCGGCTGAGATATTAAGGTCACGGTATGCCAGAGACGCTCAATTTGTAAATTAATGTCTGCCTTTGATTTTTTTTTCACTTTCCATGGGCGTGTCCTGAAATTTAGACACGCATTTTCAATACCGGCAGGTTCTTTTAGAATATTCTGTCGCGACGACTTGCGGTAAAGCGAAAGCCCTGCCTTTATTAGAGACAGAAGCGGTGATATATTGTTGTGGTTGCCTTAATAACCCCCTTAATTGGCCAACTCTTGTGAACGCTAGAGAAAGCTGGCTGCATGCTTTATTTTCTCATCGTTTACCTGTGGTATTTCCTAAGCATCACTACTGATTTACTTGTCAAAAAGTACACACAATTTTCTTCAGGCAAAAACAAGCGCTTCTTGAGCAGATGTGGGACACGAGACAGAGACTTCTGGCTCAAGTCGACAAAGCTGTAATCATGTCGTCACAAGTTATGCAACTGTTGCCTGGACAAACATCGATATTTTACGCCGGTCTTTTACCCTTCGTGGTGCACAATTCTGCGCCGAGAAACATTGAAAGTTGAAGTTCTTAGGGCTTATTTTTGCTGCACGTGAAGCGGAACCGGGACACCACGATAACGATTAAATGACATCAGCTACTCGCCGGAGGCTCTGTCGCCGACATCGAACAGCGGTTCGCCTTTCCCGGTGCAACGCGATTCCGAAATACGGTCCGGCGTCAGAACCGAAAACCGCGTTCTCGCGCGCTTCGCGGACCAATGGCCGCACCGACAGCGTCCATAGAGTGACCAACGCTGTTATCATGGAAGTCGCTCCCGCCGAAGGCAGCGACAATTTGACAGGCAGCGAGAAGGAGAAGGGAAGAGAAGGAAGAAGATGGGAAAGGGAGAGGGACGGACATGTAAGAGAGGCCGGGGGTTTGGTTCCTGTGAGGAGGATGCGAAGAGAAACGGTAACAGGGCAGCCAGCTTTTTTCCCACATGCCTGCCGCTGCCAGCGCGTAGATGCCAATTCATCGGAAAAGGAAAAGGGTCTCGCAGATCCGATTTCGTCGCACGTCAGTCGTTCCCCCGGGGAGGCGTTCTGATAACGGTTATTTGGAAGCGCTGCCATTGGGAGCTCTTTTGACGCGCCTGGCGCCCCTGGTATGCCTGCGCGAACGATATACCCGCGCCTGCGGCCGAGAAAGCCGAGGCGACATCTTGACGTGGCGCGGTGACGACGACGCGACCCGTCCCATGTCAGCGAGCGGTCGCCGCAATCGTTTGTTTTGCCGCGCTGCACTGCCGTCGCTCCCGGGGCCGCCGCCATTGTGGCCCCCGCGCTGGTCCGAGCGACGCAGGATGGCTGGGATCGCGATTGCGGAATGTTCAAGCGCCGAGGTCGATGAATCCATTTTTTGTCCTAAGAGATGTATCTATTGTTATATAATTGAAGAAAGCCCTAGATGTTCGTCAGTGAGGATGTTAAAATTTCCAAAACAGTGCTGAGTGGCTTGCGAAAGGCGAGGTTAGGTATCCTGTTTTATTTTAAATTTCTGAGAGCTGAAGTTAAGACAAGACACAAAGAGACTCCCGAACACTACTGTACCGCTCAAATTTTCTCTCACAAGCGATTGCATTTCCTTTTTCATAAACTGAGTGCTCTTTCTCGTTTAGAGGCAAAAGTTGGCAATGACGTAGACTCGGATCATTAATCAACCCGACTTACAATCCTTGTTTTCTTCTTTACGCTGTGACTGTAGCCTAAAGACGACGGTGAGACAAAAATCTCTGCTCCTCATCGACAGTGCTTAGTAATGGTTACTAAGTTTCTGAACGTTTTGCAATCCGCCGTCTTGCACACGACTCCGGGGATTGAAACATTTCGGAATTCTTGCCTGCCCCCGGAGCAAGGCCCTGACAGCAATGTTCGTATCGCTCCCTAACATTCTGTCCGACCAGCAGGCTAACGCTCGAGTTCTTGATTAAGCCATACGACCCTCACTCCAATTAACCCGGAGATGATAATTAATACAGTCACTACCGTGGCAGAAAATCCTACTTATTGCACAACCACTGTTCGTTTCCAGTTCTCCGGTCAGAGATCAAACCAGGTTGGGGACCTAGCGCTTAGTTCGTCTCCTCTCATACTATAAGCGCATCGTTAACTAGGTGCAGTGCTTGTGAAAGACTGGTTGATTAGCAACTGCAGTGTAACGAGGAGAGACAGGTGTAGCTGCCTTTAAGACACTAGTGTCTGCTCTCATGCTATGCCAATAAAAAAAAATTAAAACATAACCGACGCCGAATTACTGTTGCACATATTTTACTAACTTGGACTTCCATTAAGTGCAATTTCACTCGTCAAGAGAATGGAGATGTACGAGAAAGAGGGTGCCCGAAAGAAAAGTAAAAGAAAGAATGCAGCGCTACCTAAATTTAAACAAATAGAGATTCAGCAATGCAGCCGCTGCGATAACAAATCTCTGAATCAGCATTTTGCGCAACGCAGGGAGACAGCGGCAGTGTCATTTACGCATTCATGGCGTTCCTTTTTGCCGTGAGCGCTCCTTCTCCGACGACAATTCTCAGCGGCGCGTCTAAGGGTCGGGGCGGCGTAGATCCATCCGGGGCGTCGGAGGAGCGCCAGCGCAGCTCAAAGCGACGCGGTGACCGCGCCCGCCGCGTTGCGCCACCGGCACTAGGCGATGGTGCGACTTCACCGCCGGAAAGGAAAAGCCCGCAAAGTTATCGCCATTTGTGACAGCGTCGCCGAGGCGCCTTCCAAGACGCTCGTCGCGGCGGCGTGGCCGACATCGCGACGGTTCCTCCTCGTTTTTGCCGCCTCTCACCACTCCCCCATCCCTCCCTCTCTCTCTACCGGCAGCCTGCGCGACAATTTTCCCTCCTCCGTCGTCGCGCATCGTAAAACGCTCGCACGTTTCTCTCTTAAATTCGCGCCAGGCCGTCACTCCCGGCGAGTGTGGCAATCTCGAAGGGTGCGCGCGCGCGTGGTCGGCGTCGCGGTGGTGGCCGTCCCTTCCCCCTCTCCCAGGAGGCAATTTATCACGGGAGGGGCCGATGAAGCAACGCTTCCCTCGAATAAGGAAACCCAATATATGTGCGTGGGAGCAAGCTGAGCGCACACCCTTCCCTTACCCCACTTTCCCTCTCACCCTTCACTCTCTCTCTCTTTCTCGCAAAAACAGGAATGCGCTTTATATATACCTCTTCATTACGACCGACGAGAAGAGAGTAGCGAGAAGGCGGGAAAAGCCGGCTGCGAAAGGAAGGAAATTAAGAAATGAGAGAGCTCTGCAGAAAGGCTTTATCAACTTACTAGAAACTGTGGTTCTTCCACGATTACTTCTTTACGGTCTGTTTTCTTTGTTTGCCCTTTCTTGAGACAGCCCCCGAGCGCCTCCTCTCTAATAGCCGCTTTTCCAAGCCACGCTTACCGCTGCCGGAGAGGGCATTGCCCCGCCTACGCACATCAGCTGGTGCATTGTGCCCTCCGCGCGAGCGGACGTATGTGCTTACAGTCACAAGTTGCGCCACTGCTCCGTAAACCTACATTGACGCAACGCAAGTCCCCATAGCCTTGATAGCGCTTTAAAGTCTTGGAAAGTTGAGCTGCCAGGCTGCCCCGATGCTCTCCCAAGCGGCCGCTTCTCTTCTCATACGCCTCCAGCTGGGGCACATGATACGCCTGGGCAAGCGATTGGCCGTGTCGGTGGCAGCGTCGGTAATGAACACTTAGCCTTTCTGGTTACTTGGCTGGTGCTTTAATGGCGGCGTAATTTCGCGCCCCGACGTGCGCTGATGATTAATGGCGACCGACAGGAATTTTGTGTTTCGTAACAGCGACGCTTGTGGGCCGCGCGTTCGTGTAACAACCGTTGTTCGGCTTTTCTACAAAAACACAAGCGAAAGATTTTGCTTATTTTTAGCGTGCTGTGATGGAAATTGAGAGGATGCATCCCTTGCCGTGCCTGTGATGCTAATATTTTTGCTATGAAATGAAACAAATCTAGTGTTTTTTTCTAATTTTCTGCCCTTTTAAAATTGAACATTACGTTAAAAATCGGCAGATTATCATTGCATAAAGAGTTGAAATGGGGAGCTGCCTGTGACACTAAACCAGACAAAAGTTTTGCTGTCTCTCAGAAGGCATGGATGGTATTGAACAGCAAAATAAGAGTTACAGTGTGGAAAAAAAATGTAATAAGCGTGATAATGCTTACGATGTTCATTAGGCCGACTGGTTTAAACGTGTCAACGTTATATCAAGAAGCTTTGGGGTCTGCTTTCTGCAATTTTTTTAAGCATTTTGGAAATATTTTACTCTATTTTGAGCTCCGATATGTATTCTTGTCACATGCTTTGGTGAGGGTGTCATTGCGCACTGCTTGATGCCTTTGGTGATGAGAAAAGATAAGATTAACCAAACCAACAGTAGCAAGAAAAATAGGAAACGCGCGAACAATATGCTATAAGGAGTGCTCACGCAACGGAGTTCATAAATAGCTCCGTGTAATGAACAGGTGCCTGAGAAACTCCATATATTAAGATGACAGTTATTTGTGATGAAACTGCGTAATGGGAGCACTATAGCGGAATTGTGCAGAACCAGAACTTGCTATCATGTTTCTTCGGCCCGCGCGCCGTAACTACCAGTTCCTAGCTGTTGCGACAAGGAGCCATAACGTAAAGTGGTCGTTTAGAAGAAGGCCCTCGAGAAACCGAACGTAATTTCCTCCTGTCGCAATAGGTGTTAGAGCCACCGTCTACTGTGGACGTGCAAGTGAAGCAGTCAGTTCTTTCACGCTATGGAAGGAGAAGGGACTGTCTATTAAAAGCCTTTTGTGGGCAATTATCAACCCGGTTTCTGTAGAGACCATTTTTTCTCGCAATACCACGATTACAATAAATTAAGGGAGGCGACCTGCACTGGTTCGCTTCGATCTAGAAATTGTGAAACTTTTATTTAATCGTTTTATGATTCTGATGATGTTATATATCTCTCAGTTCCGTTTGCTTCAGAGACAGCCAACTTTCGTTTGTTCTCAATCTCTGAACTTTTCTTTGCCATAAGAGCTAACGTGACCACATAAAATGAAGCACAAGTTGAAAGTCTGGTCTGTTAATACTAGAAAAACGTGCACCGCATTAATGCGTGATTTTTTTTTTATGCTCGGTAAAGTACTTTTAATTTCCTGTGGCAAATTTGCAACCCATTGTATTCTATTTTTCCAGGTGAGTGGCAATGAATCGCTCTTTCTTCATTGGCTAATCATCGCAGCCTGGAAATAACGGTATGTCCTGCTCGAAGTATTGCATGACATTTTACGCTTTCAACTGCGATTATAGATTTTTTTTTTTCATGGCAGAAAGCGATTACGCTGGGCAAACACTGGTGTAAATTCGCTCAACAATATTGCACGCCAATTATATTCCCTCTGGACACACCACGTATTCGTGTTTTGTTGTTATTTTATGTTCATTTATTTATTTTTTAAATTTAGTAATGCTGTCAGCCTTCTTCAGGCGCATGCAGGAGTAGGGCAAGTCTCGTGTACGTATGAATAGCATGAATATAAACCAGGACCAGGGACACAGCGGAACTAACGATAACAACCACAGTGAAGTAATCTTATTTTCTTGGGAGAAAAAACGTCCAACTTTTCAGAAAACTAGCAGCGTTTGCAGTCTTAACAATTTGGATTGGTGACGCATTCTATGTTTCAATTGCCTTCGGAAAAAAAATGAGTATTTTAGCGTGTTGCAACGCTCCCGGCATGGCTTAATGCATTTAGTGCCTTTACCTCCTCAAACTAAATGCCAAATTTTTATTCTTCACTCGGTCGGCTCATCTGTTGTTTGCAAAGCTCCGGACATCCCTGTAAAGCCTTCCCAAATCAGAGGTCAAGTCGCTAATGGCCGCCTTGATAATGCTGCTCTAATAACAATCGATCCAATGTACTGATTTTTTTCCCCTCACTTCCACCCAGTCCGGGGAAGCACAAACACTGCGGTTAAGGCTTCTCTGAAACTTGACGCATTCGCGCGCCCTGCATTCACTTGCGTATGAATTGACAGCGTTGTTAGCCGTTTTCTCCTAGAACCACTACTTCAATTAACACTTAACTATTGCCTGCCTGAGAACACAGCACACTTCCGTGACAATTCTCGTAGAACGCTTCAAATTTCCTCTAAAATAGTGGCCCATGCTCTTGAAGTTACCTGTGTCCAAAACAAAAGAAAAAAACTTCGAAAACAATAAAGCATTGTTACTTCTGCCAGTAAAGCTTTCGATACGGCGATGGTTCTTTGATGGTCGCAAGCAACTCCCATTCATGATTTCCTTGTTATTGGTACGAATGTCGTATGTTTCCAATATGCCAGGTGTCCCAGCTAAATGTAACCAAGCTTTCAAAAAATACGGGATGTTCTAGCCGTCTGAAACCAAAAGAGGGTTGTTTATAGTCACGTGACCTAGTCTGCAGCATTTTTTCGTTCTTCAAGGCTGACTGATTAGTTAAGCTTAATTATCTAATTTTTTAATTATTGACTTGAGGAACAAAGTGTCAATGGAAAAGCTGTAGATCGCTTTAAGAAACAGCTTACTGAGACATTTGCAGCAAAATAATATTTAGGTAAAGTAGTTTTTTTGAGCAGCTGGTCACGTGATAACTTTCTTTTAAGGCCAATAAATGAAGCTACGTAAATCGTAACTTGACGGAAACAGCAGCACTAGCGGTTTTTCGAGGCGATCTAAAACTTTTTTATTGACACTTTCTTCCTGAAGTCAATAATTCAAAAGTTAGCTAATTAAACATAACTAATTAATTAACTTTGAAGAGCGAAAAAAAAAAGATGCCCAGGCTTAGCTTGGTTAAGCCAAGAATGCGTTGCATATTGCGCGGTCTTTTTGCGCGAGGTATTGCTTGGCGGCACTCGATTTTCTCAGCAGCTTTTCCTCCGTGACGTATGGATGGATGGATGGATGGATGGATAGGAGCGCCCCCTTTGAAATGGGGCGGGGGCAACCGCCACCATGCTCATCCGTCTTTTCTTTTTTCTTCTTTTTTTTTTCACGTGGTTTGGTGACGTCACGTCACGTGGTTTGGTGGTTGCCCGGCCGCGCCCAAGGGCTGAACTGAGTGATTGCAATATGCTACGAATAATAACTCAAGACTAGGCCACGCGACTATGAACAACCCTCCATTGGTTTTGCTGGACTAGGACACTTCGCCTTTTTTAAAAGTTTGGTTACATTTAGCTGGGACACCCGTTATAACACGCACTTCATAAATAGGACACTTTATCGCGAAAGTCTGCCACCACTGTGTTAGAAAAGTATTTGTGGGGAACCTGTTGCTGAAATGTACTGTGTACCCTTCTCTTGGTGTCATCTGTAGAGTCTCGTGGTTTTTTTAACTGTGTCCAAAACAAAACAACTGCTGTCACGAGCCATACCGTTGGCGGCAATAAAGGTCAGGAACACATTTGGCATGTCAACACGCCTTGGTCCTTATTCAGCCATTCGACGTGGACTTAGGGTTCTTAACTGGGAAAGGGTTCGACTGTTTCTAATAAGTCCCGGTTTATGAGCAGTTTAAGAGCATCCTCTCGAGCCATCAATATTTTGTGGCACGCAGTCGCAGATGCTGGGCACAGCTTAATTAAATTTAGCAGCTGCTTTGGAAGCAAGGCGCAGCTGAAGTACTAAAAGGAAAGAAGAGGCTGCAGCCATTTTTTTGTGCCATAAAATCTCGAGGATTAAAGCCCGTCTGCATAGATGTCGCCTTTATCGCAAAGTTTAGCAACTTTTCGCTTGTGTTTTTATCATATTTTCTTTCTTTTTTTCGGAAAGGTACGAACAGCCCAAAGCCGGAGCTTATTTCCAAGCTTTTAATGCGTCAATGTGTGCCCGGATGCACGTTGTCATCAACATTATTAAAATTCAGTATTCCGAAAAGGCGGAACACTGCCTGTGCAGAATTATAAATGAGGATTGAAAATAAACGGATAATATTTCATTTTGACATCCTTAGTTGGAGCAAATAAACAACGTGTAGAGTGTGTTTTCCTCATTGTTTTTGTTTTCATAGGGACCTCTATCAGCGCGTACGCTTGCGCGCGCGCGTGTGTGTTTGTATGTGTGTGTGTGTGCGCATGTGTACGTACGTACGTGCGCGCATGTGTGGGTGTGTGCGCGCGTGTGTGGGTGCTTGTTTGTGCGTACGTGCGTGCGTGCTTGTGCGTGTGTGTGTGTGTGTGCGCGCGCGTGTGGGTGCACGTGTGTGCGTGCATGCGTGCATGTGTGTGTGTGTGTGTGTGTGTGCGTGTGTGTGTGTGTGTGCGTGCGTGCGTGCGTGTGTGTGTGTGTGTGTGTGTGTGTGTGTGTGTGTGTGTGTGTGTGTGTGTGTGTGTGTGTGTGTGCGTGCGTGCGTGCATGCGTGCGTGCGTGCGTGCGTGCGTTTTTTAGTTTTTATGGCGTTGAATGCCCCAAAGCGACTCAGGCTATGAGGGACGTCGTAGTGGAGGGCTCCGGATAATTTCGGCCACCTGGGGTTCTTTAACGTGCACTGGCATCGCACAGTACACGAGCCTCTAGCATTTCGCCTCCACTGAAATGCGACCGCCGCGGCCGGGATCGAACCCGACGTCTTTCGGGTGAGCAGCCGAGTACCATAACTACTGAGCCACCGCATCGGCAGTGTGTATGTCCGTGCGTGCGTGTGCGTGCTTGCATGCGTGCGCACGTGCGTGCATTAGAGTTCGTGGTGCTCTTTCCTGGTTCTATTTGTTGGATGAATGTAATCTCATGCGACCACTTGACTCCACACACTGCGTGCTTTTATATTTTCTGATCACAGACCTGTGTGGCGAAAAAAAAAACACGACATTTTGAGCTGCCGGAACGTGGAAGCTGAGTGAAATGTTTCAGTAAAACAGGAAAACGCGGTTCGACCGCCATCAACGAACGAAACGGGCCAACAAAAGCTTCAGCGTAGTCTACTGCGCTGAAAAGACAAAAACATAACTGAAAGAGCGGACCATAAGTGATCAGGCAGAAAATACCCGCGTCGCACTGCTTCTCTTCTTCGGAATCCCCTGATTCGGCATATACGTAGGTGTGGCTGTGGTCACGTGCCGGCGGTAGGACACGTCCGCATCCGTTTTTGAGTCTGCGATGTGCTGGTCAGTCTGAAAGGGAGAAAGAGAGGGGGGGGGGGGAATAGACGAGTTCGAAGAAAGCAAGGACGCGCGAGACAAAGCCGCTGGAGCGAAGGAGGAGGTGAAGGTACGAGCGCTGAGGGAAGACAGAGCTGAGGAGGCGACACACAGATGCTAAGCCCGGGCCCGACACGTCTCGACACAGAGATCGTTTATCAATCCGTTCTCCTGGCGAGCTAGCGGGGGGCGCTCTGCTGCGGTGGACGCTTTTTGTACGTGGGGCCGCGGCCGCGCCGCGGCTCTGTGACCCCGCGGTGGCCACACCACGACGCGCATCGATTGCTCCCGGCTGCCCATTGTTCTTGAGGCGCGGCGATATGGTCACACGGCGGCGCCGGCACTCTTCGCCCTCTTCGATCGTCCCCGGACGGTGCTTTGGGTCCCGCACTGAGGAAGAATGGAGAAAGGGGAACTGGGGTAGGAGGGATTAGCTCTTTTGGGGTGCTAGCACGATAGCGGCTCGCCCTTCACTATCTCCGCGCGGAAAGAAAAAGACAAAGGAACTCTTTCTCCATCTAGTTTGCTGTGTTTTGGCTAGGTCACTTCTGCTTTTGTTTGAAGTAGTTCTCTTCGAATCGACGTCTTCGAAAAGATTCGCCAATTTTAAGACACTGAGGTTACTAGCTTTTTAATTAAAATGCCTACTTTTGTTTGTTTTTTTGCGAATGAGCGATAGAGTTTTGTTGCCAAGTTTGGCTTTAAGACTCGCTTTATTATCCTAATCCGCAGGAGGTATAAAAGTCGCATGCAATGCAGTGCCGTTGCCGCAATCACCAGTAATACGAAGCAGCGTAGAATAATGCGCTGCACAAGCTGGAAATTTTTCATGTTATATAATTATTTGTCAAAGCCCTCGCTTACCATAACAACAAAGATCTTGTTTTATAGAAGAGAAGGAATGCGAAAAAGCCGTAGCGTGTTTGCGTGGGTCGCTCTGTCGATGCGAACGCTAGCCGGAATTTACCGTACTGGTTAATATCTGCTAGGAGTTTTTTTTTTTTTCTCGCAGTCATTCTTATTCGTTATAACCACACGTAGAGGAGTTGAACGGGGCGCCAACTGCCTGAAGTAACGGCATTATTCTTGCAGTCACGTGCCCTCACTTAAAAATTTAGGCGCCGTGTGAGCGCCATTTTGTCAGCCTCGGCCTGCCTTTGTAGTAGCGCAGACGCTCGCTTTTTCTGCTGCGACAAGTCATACAATAGCTAAGCCTACAGCAGCCGTTCAAGCCACTGTTGCGAGAACTCTCAACACCACGCGCTGCGATTGAAAGTCATGGCGTTAGAGACAGGGGTAGGCACACAAAAAATTAACATCCCATCACGCGCTATTTTATTCCGAGATACAAAAGGGAAAACTTATACGGGCGTTTTCATGTTCTCTCTTTCGAATACAAAACTGCTTGGAAACACTAGTGCCAGACACCATTCATTCGGAGCGCTCGAATGTTCACAAGTGAAAAGCTGTTCAAACGTCTGTCACGCTACAATGAACTCTCTGCAGTCTCGTTGTTGGTTTCTTTTCAGCAGCCGTACAATATTTTTTCTCTTTTTAGGATGGAAAGAAAACTTGGGACGGAAGGAAGGCAAGAATCGCGGCGAAGATTCATGAGCGGCATTTTGCAAGGACTCTTGCGAGCGTAAAGCGCCAAGTGCGCGCTTGTGCGGTGGCGCCATGCTATTTGTGGAGGGCGTAGCCCTCCGTTTCCTCTCATTTTTTTTTTTTAGTGCTCTCCATCTTCTCTTGATCCCAATTTTTTCGCTTACAATACTCGCAGTCAGTCGAGTTATTTGCTTCACGCACCGAGTTTTGAACCGTGCTTCCTGTCTTTTTCTCTTTTCCAATGTCACCCATCCATTGGGACGTGGCTTTATCCAGCAATTCGCTCCTTTTCCTGCCCCCACCGTTTTGTTTCTCAACTTTTTTTCCTCTCTCTAGAGGGTCCTCGCCGGTGGAAGTTAAATCAGGCAAAAAATTTTCCGGTGGGACTACACCGGTCAGGTTCACTCCCCAGCTTGATAACGCGCCGCCCACATCGTTGACAAATCGAATCTCCTCCACTGTTCTGTATGAATACATGCATTCAACTATGTCATTACTCCAGCGCCACCAGCTAGACGCATTCTCACTCGAAAAAAAAAGCGAGGGGGTGGGGGGGGGGGGGGCACCTCTGACCATTTCTAGGGGGTTCCATGCACCTCTGTTTTCGTCTTTCAACGGTCGTCTTTATTTCTCGGAGCCCAGACATGCAACCGGACTGTATTTTGTGGTCCTTGCAAGTTTTCTGAATGTATGTTTACTGCGAAATTTTTCTCCAATTTTTTAGTCTGAATTTCTCTGCATATTCAGGTTTCCTTACGTCAGTACATTCCTGTTTGCTTACTACAGAGTTCAAAAATGTTCCTCCATCACAGAAGCTCTGTTGCTTATTTTGGCAGGTTTTACGGCGAATTCGAAATAGTTGATGTGAGAATCGCCGAAAGGGAAAGCTTGTTGAAAGAGAAAAGAAAGTGGGTTGTGTTTCGACTGGTGTATGCCTAGTTTGACATTTGCCCTTTAAGTGCAAATAAATAATGCATATTCGAGGAGCACTAGCAGTAGTGGCGCGAAGAGGCTTGCGTTATCGTGATGATGATGATAATACTAATGATAGTGCAGACTAGCTAGAAAAATATTACTGTATAATTAGAGTGTTCTGGCAGAGGTGAACAAAACTCCGGTTTGAAGCTAATCTTTTGTTTGGCCGCTGCGGTGCCTCAGTGGCTCTAGTGTTTGGTTACTGACCCGAAAGACGCTAGCTAAATCCCAGCTGCGGCGGTCGCATTTCGATGGAGGCCAAATCCCAGAGTACCGTGCACTGTGCCACGTCAGTGCACGTTAAAGGACCCCAGATGGTCGAAATTATTGGGAGCCGTCTACTACGGCGTCTCTCGTAGCCTGAGTTGCTTTGTGACGGTAAACACCATAAACCTAACCAAGCCAATCTGGTGTTTAAAATTTCGTCAACGTTTATAAACGGTAATTTTTTAACGTTTAAATACTTTTGTTTTAAAAACCGTGACAGATACGTCAGTGCAGTGTGTGGCCGTGGATCGCACAGCAAGGTGGATATTATCACGTGATAGAGCTCAACGAAAAAAAGATGAACTAAAATAACTAATCATCTTTTTTAATCGCAGGGCACGAATTACATTTAGAGGTTGAATGCCGTAAATATCGAAACCGAGTACAGTTTTTAAATCTTCTCGGTGGACAATGTGGATCGAAATAGCGAAGATGAAAAATTCACCTTTCAGCTCTCATTAAGTTGGCTTTAATGCGTTACGCATTTAGTAATTGTAGCCCTTCCAATTTTTATTGCAGCGAATAGAAACACAGTTTGTGTATTTTATATTGTAGAAAGAGTTAATGCGATTTCGTCGAAAATACCACTCGCAGTGACGCCATTGTATAAATCTGCAAAGCGGGAAAGTCAACTCAAGGTGGTTTCAAAAGCATACTCGAAACCCTATTCTCGATGCGAAGAATTTAGAAACTTAGCTCGCCTTCGACGCTGATGGCCTTTAATTTCGACATATTATGCATTGCCTTAAAACCAAAATTTACAGAGCTAGTTGTTTGTTTTAGTTATGTAGTCACCTTTTAGTTGAGCTCTATCAGGTACGTAAAGTCCGTCTTGCTGTACAAGCCACGGGCACCGACAGCACTGATTTACCTCTCACACTTATAAAAAAGAAAATCTGCAACGTTTAAAAAAATGACCTTGTATGTGCACAAATCGGTAATACTTTCCGTTCCTTTGGTCCATCTCTTGCCAAGATAAACGCTGTCCGGAATGAACTAGCTCGTGCGGGCTGGAGGTAAAGCATACTAGTCGGAGATACGAACCCAGAGGCTTAAACATATTCAGGAAGTTCTAACATTCCCGGAGAGTACATAAAGCTCTTCATTGCCGATGTAAAGAAGCATACAAGAGATAAAAAAAAAAACACGGGTGGAAACTAAACACCTTTTCCACATCGCAGCACTTCAATCAGTGAATGCGTTTAGAAAAAAGGGTGCAAAGAACCCCACAACAAAACAACGACTTCATTACGGTTTGAAAGATATGTAAGTAAATAATAAAACGAAAGGAGTTTGAGCAGCTGCAAGCGTACGAGATATCTGTAGGATTGACTAGGAAACGTGTTCGGTTCCCAGTGAAAAAAATTAGAGCCATGCGTTCCAGTAGCGCGCTCAACGCAAAATAACAGAGATGAATAACGAGATAAAATATTTCATTTTTCTTGAACCTGTCAGTCTTTTGCCAGTAAGAAACAAAAATTGATACAGCTTTTCCTTTTCATGACCTTACTTAAATATTTAAACAATGTTATAATATTCACTAGCAAGACGCCTAACTAAATTATAATTGATAAGTAAGGGCTTGTGGCTAAGACTCTAGATAATGGGTTTTGGAAAATGGAAAACCCTTTTTTTCGTGGTCTGCTTTGTATCGTATAGCTTACACGGGAGGTCCCGTTTCTGGGGAAACCACCATTTTTCTATCATATAGCCAGGCCGTTCATAGCGCGCAGCTATGCACTCAGTGGGTGACGGTGGTCTGATTTTTTTTTATCTTTTGATTAAATATGAACTCTTTTTGGCTGCAGGCTAGTCTACTGCTTTCAAAGCTTAAAGGATACTTGTTTTCAGCACAAGCTGTAGTAAAGGCTGACACACTCTTGCTCCATGCTACTTCTGCAAAGGATCCGCCGCGCTGGCTCAATGGCTTCGACTGCTGCTGATCCCAAGGTCGCGTGTTCGATTCCTGCCGGGGCGGCCGTATTTCGATCGAGGCAAAACGAGAAGAAAAAAAAAACCCCTCCGCGCTGGCTCAGTTGTTAAGGCGGAGCCGGAGTACCCGGGCTCGAAGCCGACCGCGGCGGCCGCGTTTTGAAGGAGACAAAGCACAAAATGAGCCCGTGCGCTGTGCGATGCCAGTGCACGTGTGGCTCAGTGGTTAAGGCGGTCGTCTACCGAGCCGGAGTACCCGGGTTCGAAGCCGACCGCGGCGGCCGCGTTTCGAAGGAGACGAAGCACAAAATGAGCCCATGTGCTGTGCGATGCCAGTGCACTTTAAAAATCCCCAGGTGGTCGAAATTATTCCGGAGACCTCCACTACGGCACCTCTTTCTTCCTTTCTTCTTTCAATCTCTACTCTATCCCTTCCCTTACGGCACGGTTTGGTGTCCGCCGAGATATGTGAGACAGTTCCTGTGTCATTTCCTGTTATGAAAAACACATTTTGATTTCAGACGAAAAAAAAAGAGAAAAACTTCCCTGTACTATGCCATCTCCGCCCAGGTTAAAAAACTCCAGGTGGTCTAAATTAATCCGAAGTCTTCCATTGCGGCATCCCTCACAGTCTGCCTGGTGAAAACACGGCCTTGTGAAAACATTTATTAAGAAGGGACAGGAGGTATCTTTGGATCAACCCGTAAGGGACCGATCCTTACAAGCACTAGGTGGAGGTCCCTAGTATGGGACCCCGTGGCGGTGGCCGCCGCCAGGGCGCGCCCGACTAAGGCTTGTTGCTCGCAGCCTGAGCCGATTCGGATCGTCAATACCCCACAATCCACTACTCCGAAGATAACGAAAGTGAAAGTGTGTGACAGGACACCCACAAGAAATTATTTAGAATTGCATTTTGTCACTCCTGTCAGTTAGTACCACCAGAACACACTTCGATTTCATGACAGCGACGCTTTTCCCTTGCGACAGCGGTCATCATATTTTCAGCTGGTTGGTTTTTTTTTTGAGAAACGCAAAAAGCACCTGTGCGCTGTGCGATGTCAGTGCACGTTAAGGATACCCAGGTGGCCGAAATTGTTCCGAACCCACCACTATGGTACCTCTTTCTTCCTTTCTTCTTTCACTCCCTCCTTTATCCCTTCCTTCACGGCGCGGTTCGGGTGTCCACCGATATATATGAGACAGATACTGCGCCATTTCTTTTCTACGAAAACCAATTTTTTATGCGAAGCATACTACTTTAGCTACCACTTCAGCCCTCCACCGTGGTTATGCGCCTCCAAATCACGTGATACATGACGTCACACCACGTGACACGATGACGTCACGGCAGTGGAGAAACGGGGCCCACCTCGCGCCTTCGCTGTGGTTGTGCGCCTCTAAATCACGTGATACATGACGTCACACCACGTGACACGATGACGTCACGACAGTGCAGAAACGGGGGCCCACCTCGCGCCTTCGCTGTGGTTGTGCGCCTCCAAATCACGTGATACATGACGTCACACCACGTGACACGATGACGTCACGACAGTGGAGAAACGGGGGTCCACCTCGCACCGTCGCTGTGGTTGTGCGCCTCCAAATTACGCGACACGATGATGCTTCGCATTCTCCAGGCTTAACCAAGTTAAGCCTCAGCCATTTTTTTTTTTCTGAATATTGGAAATTACACACATCTCTTATTCTTCCCCACTGGCCTTTCGTGACCTGATTCTTTATAATGTTCTGACGTAACACGTTAACCCAGTTCAAAATGCTGCAACAAGTGCAACAAGCATTTTTTAAACGAACTCTTCATTTATAACGCTTGAGAATACGACTGCAGCGAAGAAGAAGTCTTTAATATATCCTGCACACAAACGCGTGCAGAGGCACACAAGTTCTGAAGAGAATTTGCGTGATCGTCTGCCCCCCTTGCGGGTCGTATTTCACTGGATAGCATCACACTGTTGAAGGCCACTCAGCAATCTTATGTTGCCGCTAATAACGACGGAGCTCAGATTTTAATAACGGCAGCTATTAATTATGGCTAGCAGCACCGCATGCAGGCAAAGATTTCTAGACAGAGGAGAGCCTGTCTGTGTGGCAAGCAAATTCAGCAGGTTCTTGCTCTTAATAGCGCTTTCATTTAATCGAAAATCAATATTTCTCTCCCTTGTAAATCGTTAATTATTCATCCTGAAAACTTACGGCGGATAAATTATGCCAGTGCTTTGAAATAGTGAGAGCTAAGAAAGTGATAGGAAACTTTCAAAGCTTCAGAAACTTTAGAAGCGTTTGTTTTGGGGTCCGGTTACTAGCCCCAGTTCCTATGTTTCTTGTGCTGTCTCTATTGCTGCTATTTCACTAAAAACGTTATCTCGACAAAACCTGAATAGCAAACAGACGGTTCCTTTATGGCATATGGAGCGGATAATTAGCAACATTGAAATATTAACGTTCGCACAAAAACTAAACTGGCAAAAAAATCTAATCTCCATAAAGAATCCATTTAAAGCAGAACTAAAGAGCTCCGGAAGCTGCTCCTACTACAATGCTTTTATTTATAAGAATCGTGCAATCGTATCGTACCTGGTATTCTAGTAATTCGCCTGTTGAATATCAGCATGCTCACTGCTTTCTCTACAGGAAATTTAATGCCCTGTTATGCTCAGCACTGGTTAGTGCAACCAGCGATAAGAGAACCCTTTCCTTTTTTTTATTTCCTGGCTATGACTGTTTTTTCTTTGTCGAGTTGAGGTCTGGATTTCGCGAATTGGTTTTGATCTATTTTTCAGATTCAGATTTTGCTAATCTCGGTACCAGTCAAGGCACGCGTATTTCTTTGCAGTGAAGTCGGACGAGTGCTTTGTCAGAAACAGCGACCAACTTGTCGAGCTTATTCCGATCGTCACAACACTTCTACGGTTGACGTGGAACATGGAGATTAGCGCGGACCTAGGTTAATCGTGCTTGTTACGGATGCGTGTCTGTCGTTTAAACTATAACAGGAGAACCTTGATGGGCTCCACGTGTCATTGCTGCCAGTGCTATTCCCTTTGGCAGAGGATGGACTAAAAGGCTCGTTTCCAAGTGCGCAGATACAACGGTACATGGTTTTGTCGTTTGGGGTGCCCTTCCGTCGACATGATTTTCAGGCGTGCCTGTCATCAGAGGCAGCTTTCTTTAGGTATGTTCCCCGAAAATTAATGCGGGAATCTCGAACTGTACAAGGACGCAGTACGCTGAGCCGCAATTGATAAGAGGCTCAGTAACAGAACGACTGCCCACGCAAATTGATTAAATTGATTAGCAAGTCAATCCGAGACATTTTTGGCTTTAGCCACTGTTGTCTCAAGCACGAGCCACATTAGGACTATCGGAAATCATAGCGTGGCAGTTTTGCATGTTGGTGTGTCTCGCCGC
Organism: Amblyomma mixtum; assembly: GCF_055824585.1. Lineage (NCBI taxonomy): Eukaryota > Metazoa > Arthropoda > Arachnida > Ixodida > Ixodidae > Amblyomma > Amblyomma mixtum. The sequence continues at coordinate 24,372,542 of NC_143016.1, forward strand.
TTCCTTCGTTGTGTCCTCGTCCTTTGTGCGCTGTTCAATACTGCCATTCAGAGGTGGGCCACACATTGGCTTCTCTCATTACTTGATCTGAGTGTGCGTTCGTGTACTAGAAACACGGCGGATAAGTTGAGCGCATAAATAGTGCAGCGGGCCAGTATTACACATAATACTGCAAATTCTGAGGGCTTTACTTTGTAATGCTTTTCCGTGACAATCTCTAGCGTGTTTTTCTTTTCTGCTTCCAAAGGGTGAGTGGCGCCATGACGCCAGAGCAGCGTCAGTGATTCGCTCACAAGGAGTTCAAAATGTTGTGCGATTAAGGGCGGTCGTAGTATTGCACAAGCAACGCAACAGTTGACACGCAGCCGACCTTGAGCGCCAAAAACTAAAACATGCAAGCAAAGCACGAAAGTAGAGCATTATTTTCAGCCTACGCGCAGACATGAAATATGTCACTAACCTTGAAATTTCAACACGACTGTGCTTCGTGGCATCTCCCAGTAGCAAAACTAAGCGCCTAAAGAAGCATTACAGTTGGATGGCCTCTGAGCCTGAGTACAAGCATTGACTTTTGAAGCGTTGCCATAATAGAGCCGTTAAGCGCTCCTGGAACGAGCTTTTGGATCCTTCTTTCTTAGGCAGCCAAGACGGCAGGCATTGCCGCGGTACGGCGCCCTGGAGGCTCAGGCGCTATAGGAACACCTCTCGTGGGAATAATGGCTGCAATAACGTCCAGCGCGGGCACATTAAGCTGAAACGTCTCTCTGCCAACACCATTGTGGGATTCGAACAGCTGCGCAAAGAGATAAACGATTTTTTTTTACCTCATCGGCGCAGTTGTTTTCGTGGTTAAGCGCTTGTAATGCCGGAAACTAGGAGTTTCTCTTTCAGAACAAATTGAAAATAAATCTTTTTTCTCGAGTGGGTGGCCCAGTGTTACATGTTAAAATTTAAAAGCAGAAGGACAATAAAAAAGAATAATGCGCGTTTTTTTTCGTGGTGGACCGTCGAGGGGCTGCTCGAAAATAAATAGTTAATGTGGCTAGTTTTTGGTTTTCTTGGCTTTGGGCTTATAGCAGAGTGGCAGTCGTGCAGCTTCAACTGAGTGAATGGAATTGGTTGGCACAGTCGAAGCTATCAAAAGGGAGAAACCAAAGATATAATTTGCAGTCCGAAATATCCGTGAAAAGACGCGCCCGACGCATACCTTCTCATTCGCGCACGCGAGGTTGAAGAGCCAGGCACCATCCTACAAAGCAGCTTAATAAAGGGGCATTCCCATTGTATGGATTAAAAGAAAGAGCACTACGAAGTACAGTAATCTAAAAAGAAAGAAGAGCAGAATAAAAGGTATGTGAACTAAGAACCATTATCAAATACATAAAAAAAAATCTAGCATTCGATGGCACAATACACATGTTTGCTGGCGTTTGAGACAAGACAGCTACTCTCCTCCCTAACAGCTGATCGAAGAGGCACGTGCAGCCCGATGCAGTGAGTCACGGGGGAGGCTGCGCTTCCGAGTGGCCGCGTACGGCCACCATTGTCTGCCAAGAGCTGCGCACTCGCTACCGCCTGGCGTCGCTGCTCGCTTGGGGAAACCCTGGTACAAATCTCGCTGCGCCCTCCCCTTATACCGGGCTCCCCCTGGCAAATTGCGCGTCCTCGCTTGCGGTCCTTTACTTTTATGCTTATGTTTACTGCGCTACACAGGGTTGCGCAGCACCCATCAGTTTTGTCAGCTCTGCCCTGGCCCCGCCCCCGCGAGGAACGTCGCCAGTCATCTCGACATGGCCGCGTGCCCACTCACGCGCATGCGCCGTCCACAAAAGAACTCTGCTTTGCTCCCTTTCTATATTGCAGTACTTCCCCTCTTCGCCGCGTGAGTGTTAGGCATTTGTTACATCCCTTCTCTTCCCTTTCCCTTGCGCGGTTCCTTTAGCTTCCCCTACGTTCCCCTCTGCCTCCTCTCTGCTCCCCCCCAGCGATTCACGCTCTCCGAGTGACAGTCCGAGCGCTCAGCGCACCGGAGCCCCCCACGGCCGTCCCGAATCTGAGCCCGAGCCTGCGCCCTGGTTCTTCCTCTCTCACCTTGCCCCTGAGCGGGGTTCACTACAGTCTCTTCCAGTGGACGACTTAGTTTGTAATCGGATTGCCTCCCCATAGCAATATTGTCGCTTCTCCCACCGTTCCTCTCTCCCCGCTGTTTCCCTCCTTCCTTTCGCTTTCCCCACTCTCCTTCCCTTTGCTGGCATGCACACGGATATCGCGCGTGCTACAGCTGTCTCCGTCCCCTACACAATCGTCTGTAGCTGTATTCCGGCCACCCCCATCTCTCCTCGACTGCTTCCCCCTCTCGGGGCTCCTCATTCTGTCCGAGATGGCACCGCTGTTTTGGATGACATTTGTCGTCGCGTGCACTGTGTTTTCCTCCTGTTTGCCTCCGTCAGCGCTCGCTCGCTAGTTATCGGTCTCCAATGAGGAGAATAGGGAGAAACACGGGAGGAACCTGAGATGGGGACGCGAGCGGCTGTGCTCGCCCCCGTTATTGAAGTCGGCGACGAGCAAGCGGCGGCGTTCGCCGCGATGTGATTCAGCCCGTGTTCTGCGATCGGAACAAATCCGGATTGAATTGTTGCGCACGTCTTCCGAAAATCGTTTATTGCTCAAGAACGTGTCTCTCGCTCTCTCTTTCTCGGTCTCCCACTCTGCGACCCGGCGCTACGCTTTTCTACGGACTTTCTGCGCTTGTTTACGGTGAAACCCTCGGTTAAAGAAATGAAGGAAAGGAAATTCGAGGAAAAAGATCATGTTGCGCCAGCCGTCTTTTGAGGGGCAGAGCTTGGGGACTGTTGCCACCCGGTTACAAAGTAATTCTGTGCCGACTGAGCTTCCGTGTAATCCTTGGGCTCACGGATAGACTCGCAATGCATGTTTATTCCCTTGCGCACTTGAGTTTGTTTTTGTGATACAAGCAATTTGGGGCTGCATTTAATCCCCATGGTAGACGGAACGTGCGGGCTATGGTTGTACAAGCGGAACATTTTACATATCCAAAGGCGGACTTCCGTTTATGATGTTTTTACTTTGATCTAAAAGTTTATTTCGATGCTATAAGTATTACACAAGCAAAGTACGGTATCACATGGGCTAAACTGAAAATATACCGGCAATTTTTTTTGTACTTTTGGTTTTATTGGTTTTATACTTTTAGGCTGCCGGCAGTGGAAATTGTTACTTTCAGTCATACCAAATGCACATGCGGTTTCTAGTGTTGAATGCAGACCGGAACCGTAAGAAGAAAAGAAAAGGCTTTTACACAGCTTTTACTACACGAGCTGTTTATAGGAGCCCACTTTGAGTCGCCGTGTAACTGAATCTCGTTGTAGTTGTGAATATGCTCCTCTGGCTTTGCCTTTGTTTGCCGCCCAAGCGATCGACGATAAGCCAAGCCAAACCAAGTGCAAGACCAAGCCAAGCCGTGATAGACAGAATAAAGGAAGAAAGAACAGAAGAAGCGGGAGAAAATTGAGGTATGCCCTTGTGAACAATAAAATAATGGAACGAAGAGAAAAACTACTGACTGAACAAGGCTACGGCTTAAGCTACAACATGACGGCTTTCGTAAGATGTTTCAACTAAGCTGTAGCCTAGTTTAGATAATTTTCTCACATGTGGTGCCTGTTAAAAATATAAATATGATATTAAAAATTGACGGAGTTTAAAAAACCCTGGGGTCATAGATACGTGCATGATCTTTCGGTATTCACGGCTCACCTAATTTTGGGAAGTGGTACCATAGTCCAGTTTTCGAAGTTGCATAGCATAAAGACAGTTTAGTGGAAAATGGAACGCAAGTGAGCTTAAGCAAATGCACTTACACTATCTTGAAAGAAAATCGTTCACAAAGGTACGCGCCTAAAGCTTTTTATGGTCGCGCTGAACTACCGAATATTTCTTGTGCTAATGCCCAAGGAAGTCTGGGCTTATCTCTTAAAACCAGAGCAGATTTCTTCAGGTGCTTGATGGTCGAGAAGACGTCCATATTTGAAAAGAACTTCATTTCAGTAGACACGTGTACTATGTCTCACATTCTGTTTACTCTGTAGGCGAAGTGAAATTCTTAAACCTTAATCTCTTCAAACTCGGCGACAGTATGGGAAAAGAAATGGGAAAAAGTGTATAGCATCGGGAAATGCTTGAGAGCTTCGCGGCCCGCGGTGTTTTCGAAGCCGCCGTGATTTAACGTGCGGAGACACCTGCAAGCCGTATAGGCTTTTTTTCACCGAACAGCAATGTAAAACATGAAAGGAATTGCATGTCTAACCTCTCCTCAGGGAATTGAAAGTGGCAGCAGGAGCGGCCGACAGCTTTCTCGCTGAGTGCTCCTTTGCGAAAGATTCTAGGAGGGCGTGAATATGCATGCTCGCCGTGAGGGTCGCCTCTTCTGTTCATGAGCGCTTCGAAAAGGAGCGCAGAGTATAAGAGAGAAATGTGACGGTTGATTTCTTAAGTTTTGGTGCGCGCAAACGCGCCTCAAGCTTTTCCTCAGTACCGACACATTTCCTTACATTTCAGGATGACAGAGGAAAAAAATGAACGGTGAAGAACGTTGCACGGAGGTTTGCCCGAAACTTGTGCGCGAAAAGTGCATAAGGTATAAACAAAGATGAGAGAGAGTCTGATGAAGAAAATAACGACAGAAAAGTGAGTCCTTTCACGAGACATTTGTTTGAGCTTTCAGGACAGCGAGGCGTCCAGAATTGAAGCGAAAGTCTCAACATTTATTTTTCTGTCTTTCGAGTCGTAGCTGTACAGTCACGAAGCTTTGCTCGAAGTCGGCAAGAGGGGTTCCTGGGAAGCCGTCCTGGGGCCGCCCTCGAGGAAGAAAGATTGGCGGAATCTTAACACTACGTGCAGCGTTGTCCCCTCCCTAGTCCATCGTCCCTCGAGAGAAAGAAGCTCCGCGGGACTTACATCGCTGCTGGGTGGAGGAAAACGCGGCACGTCACGCACGGCACATACCCCTCTGCCCCTTTTCGCGGCACGCCTGAAGAGCAAGTGTCCACTCTCATCCCAGTTTCTGGCTTTCTGTTTTCTTTCTTCTTTTCCGCCTCTATCGTTTATTTATTGAAAGCGTATCTCTCTATCTGCATTTAGAGCTTTTACTTTTTGTTTCCTTGTTCCCTTCCAGCTGATGCTGCTGCGGTTATTGTTGTTCACGGTGGAGGGGAACGCGAATCATCGCCTGATAGAGATCTAACCTGGGCCTAATCCGGCGTCTTGTACCTCAGGATGTCCAGACAAAGCAAAGCGTACACGCGCGCGCGGGACATAGACGCCGATGGGAGTCCGCCGGGAGGGAGACAAGTTTCCCCGACCGAACCGAGAGAAAGATTTGTGGCTGCTGCGTCCGAGGCGCCGACGTTGATTGTATTGCAGCGCCTGTGGGAAGAAGAGTGAAGGGCAAGCGCCCTGCCTTCGGTCGGGCCGTGTATCGACTGCTCGGTACACGGCTGTGCAGGGCCTGCGCTTCCCGCCTCGGATCCACCGCCACGCTGTTAGTGATGCGAGCCAGCGCCCTTCGGCGACTAGTTACGCGTCGCGACTCAATCGTGCATCGTTCCCTCTCGGTGTAGTCGCTGCCTGTAGCTCTCGAACCAGCGTATAAAAGACGGCCGACACCTGAACTAAGATCACGTGAAAATGGTTTATTCACTTCTTCGGGCTCTCTTTTCTTTCTTTTTTTCTCAATTGGCATGTGGCGTTTCATTTCTAAGTCAAACTTACTTTATCGTCAGTCAATTCTCGAAGGCTATAGTCTCTGTCAGAATGTGCCAAAAATTTTCTACTACGTCAAACAGGGCTGAACACTGACTCCAAGCTTACAAATAGGCCTGGAAAGTACCCATTTAACGGCTTTACACCGACGTAGGAAAAAAAAACGCGCTGGTAATACTTCACGGCTAGCAGGAGGGTTCTGTTTGTTCTTCTAAATTTCTACAATATCCAAGCAAACGCTGAATTGAAGCGATATTGAATCACAGCTGGCTCACGTGTAAGCGCCACCTAGTTAATTTACGATGAAAGTTCACATCAGCACCTTAGGATGTGATGCATTGCATATGCAGCATGGATGGAACTGAGGGGAATGATCAAAGCTGAAGAGGCAGCATCACTCTCAGGAAGGAGTGCACAGTGGAAAGACGGCGCTTGAGAACACTCCACCCTTTCTACAACGTCCAATGTATCTCTTCCTTCGAAGAGGGGCCGACACACTGTATTAAAACGCGTAAACCAAGTTTCGCTTGACTTGCTTCTTTGGTTGCTAGAGAAATTTTATCACTGTTCCTGAAAGACGCTGCAAAAATATCACTTTACGTAAAGTGTTAGATATAACCAGCTACTCAGCCCCTCCGTACAGAGTAGCCCGTAAGAACCCTGTTCTGTTTAACCACGCCGCCTTTACTTTTCGCTTAGTTTGCGTATGTTTATTTCTGGTATATGAATCTGAATAAGTGAAAAAGAGGTAGAAAATTTTCGGATCCACCAGCGATAGGGAGGCACCTACGGTAGAGTAAAAGTTTACCAGCGGATTATTCAAAGGAAGTTTAGACAGTGCATAAACTAGTTGTACTCATGAAAAACTCACCTGGATGTACCGTATGAGTCAACGACTCTATCGAGGGCAGCAATGTTCAGATGTACCGGATGTGTCCTAATATCAAAGGTCATTTATCTCACACTCACGAAATTAAAAGCAAAACGACCACGGAATTCATGGAGAGGTGACATGATAGTATAGTTGGTCAATATTTTAGATGTGTTCATTCGCTGAAGCACGAAGAATATTGAGTCTCTTGTGACATGGAAGTTAGAAGGTATTTGCTGTTCAACTTTCCCAGGCAAGAAACTTAGCGGCTGACTGACTGAGGTGCACTCGTTGCACTCTGATTATGAATCGGCGTTTTTAATGCAAATAGTTTGGTTTCTCTTTGTAAGGGCATTTTTTTCCAGGTGCGGAGAACGCGACAAACTATGCAGCGCTTGAACACTGACAACCAACCAGCGTGCCTTACAGCGAAAAAGAATGATAATATTACGCCTCTGCACAAAATCAGACTCTGTACACGAGGCATTGCAAGTTCCTCAAAAGCCTCAAATAACAGTGCTTGCGAAAATATCGAAAACTATAAATAGCAGCGTCAAACGAGAGGCCCAACGGTACTGAGCAATAGCGAAAATAGTAGTGTAAACAATGATGCAGTAACAATAATATAAGATATTGTCATGCTTATTTACGTCAGTTTGTGCAAAAGAGCAGAAAGAGGTGGCTGAAGAAAAGCTGTCTTTTCGCAGCTTGACAGGGCTTCTTTTGTCTTTACGTTAGCAGCAATGAAAGGACTCGAGGTACGTGCGTTTAACAAATACTTTTTTTTCTCTTTTATTCAGAGAACCGCTTTTGCACATTTCCACATACCAGCACAACGGAAAACACGGAAAGTCAGACTGTGATACACGTACTCAACGCTCAGAGAAGAAAAATTGCTAACAACGCGATAGAGCGCCTTGCGAGCATTAAATGCTTGGTTGATGTGCTCAAAATTTATGCAGAGATGTACGCCGCCATCAAACCTCACGCACGTGTACACTTTAAAGCTTTGCGACACGTGGTGTGTGAGTCCGCAGATACGCCTTATGCTTCTCTATTGCCAATAAAATTTGCTGAGTGCCGCCGGGTTTCCACGAATTCAGCGAACTGTTATGATGTTTTTCCTTCGTGTCATTTGAAGGTTACAGAGAGAGAGAGAGAGACTCTTAAATGAAAAACAGAGAATTTAGCCGGCGTTTCAATATCGCTGGCATGCTACTCTGCGTAGGGAGGGGAATTTGGGAGATAAAGACTGAAGGAGAGCACTTCATGTCTGACCATTCGTGTACTGCGCCTCGGCCTTTGGAGCGCAAAAGGGCAATCCATGTGTTCCATTCCCGTGGCGATGGTAAAAGCACCCGCCCATGTAAAGACATTCGAAGTGGTGTACAAGATACGAAAATTTGCCATGTGTGGCTTCAGTAGTAGGACTTGTGTTCAAGCGGCGCCGAAGTGGCGCCGTTTTCTAGCACTCCATGTGCAGTTGTGTGCAGCGGCTGCAGAAAACTTAGTGACGCTGTCAGCTGCATTCACTTATTTCGCGCATTTAACTGTACTCAACACCGTGTTCATTTACGAAGGAAGCAAAGCACTCGACTCTCAATAGAAACATCAGCGTTCTCAACATCAACAAATGAAACAATTGACATCAGTGCTCCAAAATAACTTCAGGAAATATATTATATGCACACTAGAACTTCCTTGTAACAACAACTTGGCGAAGGATTTTCTACTTATATTGTAAACTAAATTCATTAAAACCCTAACTCGAGGAAAATCTCGCGACAAAAAACACAGCACACTAGCTCAGTAGACTCTTTCAATACCTTTTTGCCATTCCGTGTTTATGTTCCTACTTTAACTTTCGCTATAGCCTAATGAAATTACTAGGCACAAAGCAGCAGGAAGGACTCTTTCTTTTTACGGCGACGATATAGCTGCTTTTTTACTCACTGTATGCAACAACAGGCAGAGCACGAAACTCAAAATGATGAATAGCAGCGCTAACCTGATGCTAGTGTTCTTGAAGTGCTCAGAATTTAGGTTCGAATGGGTAGTCTTTAGGCTAACTTATTTAGAAGCAATGCTCTCAAAGTGGCTCGTGCTACAGTGGACAGTCTGCAATCTCTTCCATCATAGCAAGGTTTTCAAATTATATTCTCTTTCGATTCCTTCGAGACTTCAAGCGAAGAGGACGCTTTTTTCATCGAGCGAACATTCTGTATTCACATATTTCACTTTATATTGTGTCCCTTCGATTGTTCAAGTGAAGTGAGGTCTTGACTGTACACGTGAACCAGAATGTCTTACCGCAACTGCTTTCAGATGGTCTGATAGCGTGCACGCCACTTGGTAGAAATCACTTATGCGAAAAGCGGTTGGATGGGACAAAAGAACAGATAAGCACTGTGTACGCTTGCACTTTTTATTGGACTGACCTGTTTGCCTTAGTGAGATTAGTATATTTTGGCCCCAGCATATTTTAGTAAGTGATTTACGACTGCTCGCACAGACAGCATTTCAAGCCAAATGGCACTGTACTATCACAACGACCTCTGTTCAAATATCATAGTGTGGGCTGGGTACCCAGACGACGGCCCGAAACATTTCAGCCCCGTTTTGTGAATTCCCTTCTGTATGCCAATGCCATTGAACGTGCCCGCTGATTGACATCAGTACATATCTTGTTCCAACATGTACATGCGTTAAATCATTGCTTCATGGTCCTTTTGTTTGTTTCTCACCACAAACGTTTTCTCTAGTCTGAATTACTCTGAGCCTTATCTTCTTATCAGCTTCAGTGAACTTTATTTGAATTCAGCGGCCTCTATGTTAGCAAGCAGAGTTCATTTTTTATATTGTATCTGCCGTGACTGGGAAATAAATACGTCCCTGCACAGAGAGGGAAAGGCTTATAAACCTGGCCTTTGTTTTGAGTGCCGCCAGAGGATAATTACTTATTAATCATTGGCGAGACAGTGAGAACAATGCGGCTTGCTAATGTGGAGACTGTCGCTGTTTTATTTTTTATGCTTGAATAACATTAGTATGTTACATTAGCGTCCGCAAATTTTTCAGCGTTCCAAGTTATTTCAAGCCCACTGCGAAAACAAGGAGCTTTTTGTAATTTGTTCTTTCTTTGCAATTTTTCAACAAAGTAAGCTTTTTATAACGGTATGACGCTGTTTGCAAGCTGTTATAAACATATCTTCTTGTACTTCCGCAAAGTATTTGCACGGTAAACAAAATAAGCTTCGGTTACGCTTAAAGCTGAAATGCTCAGAAGCCCAGTGGTTTTTCATTCATGGAGACTGTTTCTTTTGTTTTTATGCTCGTTTCTCACTATTTCCTACGAAAGGTTCTCAAAGTTGTGCAGCGCGGAAAGAACATAAAAGCCAAGCCTCGCGTTCTTTTCACTTCTAGAATAAAGGCTTCGTTAACAGCAGAGTCCTAGTTTCTAGAGCTCTAAGATTGCACAAAATGGTTCTAATCACCGCAAAACACAAGCTGTGAGTCAGTACTAAAGCCTCTACAAAGGTTCCGCTGTTATTATGACTCATCACTGTCGGGATGCTGCTCGGTATCAGAATTTGCACAACGGACCGGGGAAGGCATTTTGTTTTCGGAGGGCAATCGCTAATCACCCTGTGCACACTTAAACTTCGCACCGGTGAGTCATTTGAGACTTAAAGACCCCCCAGCAGAGAAAAAACTCGAGGGATTTTCCGGGCGTCACACGAGTCAGCATGGTGCAAGCGCTTTGTACAGAGTTGTGTGTATGTTTTTGAATTTTTTTCTTCAAGCTCCACTCGAGTTTGCTTCGAGCGTTAAGAGGCTTAACATCATGCTGTGACTAATTGATGACGAAGTGACGGGGACGGATATGTACATTCCGCTCTGATTACTAATGCTCGTTTCAACGATTTACATTGCCACTGCAAGCCATTAACTTGAATTATGCAGACAGGTTTCATTTTACATGAGCGTAGGTACGGCCAGAGGGTCTGAAACATCATCGCATTGCTCTTTGGCTGACGCGCAGCAAAAATAATAATTCAGCAGATCATTCATTATATAAAAACGATTCTGATCTCACAGATACTGTTTAATGCATGCGTTTCAAACTCATTTTTTGTAGCGACATCCGTAAGGTCTTGTGGCTGCGCGACGATTGAGGCGTGTTGCTTTTCTCGGCTGCAACAGCTTCATGCAGGGGCCTTCATAATGGAATTCAACGCAGTCAGGAGAATAAAAATGTTACTCTTTTTTATTTTTATTGCTTAGGATCGAATTCTCGACTAATGACTCGGTGAGCTGTATGAGGATAAGCTCTAATAAATTTCGTGGAAAGACAGGCCAGGACAGTTTCTAAAGAATGGTGTTTAGAATAAAGCCCCGAGGTAGACGAGTTTGACTTTGCAAATTGGAGTTGAAAGTTTAAGGAAGCTCAAGTGTGCCGCACTGAACACAAAGGAAGGCCAGTCACCCGAAACGAACTGCAGGCGCCGCTTCGATCTAAGGGGCTGTAAGCTTCTTATTTTTGCCTGCCCCCTCTTTCGAACTCTGCATAACTATATTTCGTTGTTTACTCTAAAATAAAAGAAAAAAAACTTCAGCCTGCGCAAACTCGGAGGGAGCACCGAACGAGCGGAGCTCGTGTAATGCTTTTTACAAACTATAGCTTCCTTCGTAAATGAAGACACAGCCCTCGTCTGTTATTATTTACCGGACGCAGAACCAGGAAGCCGTGGAAGGAGAGAGAGAGGAATGGGAGAGAGGGAAGGGGGCCTCGCGAGTATACCGGACACGATACCGTCGCGTAATGACCCATCCAAATGTCTTGCGACGATAGCGGCCGGGCGCGCTATTCGCTGAGCCGCCTTCTCCTTGAAACTGGTGTGCCAGGCTGAAGTATGGCCCTAGTGCGGGCTGCGCTCATTAATTCAATGCAACCGAGCAGGAAACGCATCCGGAGGCTTCTGAAACTCTTTGTCCGTCGTTTCTTGAGCAGCTTCCTGTATCACCTCCGTTTCTTTCGCCTCCTCTCTTTTCCTCGCAATCTTCGCTGCAAGCGAGTTTTCGTCCTTTTCTTTTTTTCCTCGCAAAGCGTCAAATTTTGCTTTCTTTTATTTCAGCGTGCTTCTTTCCGTCACTTCAGGAAGCTCTCGGTCTGAGATGCGCTTTGCGTGTACTCGCGGCTGCTTTCATTCATCCGGTCGCTCTCTCCCCCGCTTTTAGAATTTTCACTTTCGTTCAGTCTCGCGTCTCTTTTTTCATACCCCCCACCCACCGCCTCTCTTCCACAGCGGAGAAGGCTCAAACGCCCAGCTCCTCAGAAGACGACGCGCCGGCTCGCCTGAGCACTTTATCTTCGCACCGCCCTGTTCTCACCCTGCGTTGCCGTCGCACTTTCTTCCCCCCACCCATCTCTTTCTTTATCTGCATTGCTTATCTGGGAAACAGAATGAATTGCGTTCAAGGAGTGGCTGGCGGTCCGTGAAATCTACAAACCCCCTTCCCAACCTCCCTACTGACTTCTCAGCTCAGGGGCACCGCGTCGGGTGGTGGCCTTTGTTCGCGAGGCACAGTGCCTGACAGGCTGCCGTCGGCATCAGACAGCCTAGGCTTAACTCGCCGTCCAGCTCTCGCGCGGCTGTTCGCCGGTATCGACCGGTATCCGGCGCTCGAGCTGCTGTTAGCTTGAGGGAATGCCGTTCGGTGTGCTTAACTTTGGCAGATTAAGCTCAACGTTTCGTCGTTTTACCTTCTCACCTGCTTTTTAGATGCAACGCTCCCCGGCCTTGCACGAAACGCCAGCTGAGCCGTATCAAACAAACAGAAGCTTCCACAAGCCAATATCAGCAAAACCAATGACTGACATAAAAGCTATGGGCAGGCAGCGATGTAAGTTTTGCTTTGTTTCTTTGTTGATATTGATATGGACATTAACTCATTCTGTCAAACTACTAATCTCAAGCATATTAGATCACAAAACATGGTCTGTAGCAACAAGCGTGCTGTGTAATTTCAACATGTATCGATGCAAGATTTGAATGAAAAAAAATACTTAAAAAGTGCCTTCAGATAAATTTCTGACCTATCACGGGCATTTCACAGACATTTAAAAACGACATCAACGTTGCTGTCTCTTCGACAGAAGCCATTATAAACGTGTCCTTAGTTTCACGGGGCAGAGGTGCGATGTTTTTCAGCCACTTCTTTAAAGACTTAAAACATGGTTGCACTGTGAAGCTTCTCTTGTTAGGTTAGTGATTCATCGTATAGACGAAATGGGAGACGTCGCTGCCCCAGCCCACATTTCCCGCTCTATCCCAACCTTTCTCAATCTCGACGAAAACTCTTTTTTCTTTCTCTGCACTTCAGGACGCGTACCCAAAACTAATTTCAGCCCACACTTATCTGGGGATTATCTATGCAATAGGATCGCCTCACTGGCACAGAAAAGCGAATATTTTTCGGGTGAGACGCAAAGTAAGCAAACAAAGATAGAAGGCTCGCTCAGAAAGCCTGTAATCAGAAGTGTGCTCGGGGCGCACATGCGGTGTATAAAAGAGGAAACGACGGGGCAATTATCCGCATTCGGCGGTAGTGATAGAAGTGCGAGCGTCCAGACGCATCCGACTATAAGAGCGATCATTAGACGAAGCAATTAAAACGGCGCAGGGAGATTATTTCTTTAAGTCCTTTTCTTTTTCACTCCATCCCTTCGTTTCGTAGTTTCGGCGGCTCCCTGCAGAAATCGTGTTGTACTGCTACTGAAAACTGTGCCAGCACTAATAGCGGCTTTTTTGTTCCCCTTTTTCTCTCCCCCCCCCCCCCCACCTCTTCCCTTTTCCCTTCCTAATGATCCAGGCAACGCGCACATTAGAGAAGAAAATGCCGAAACGAGCTGCTACATTTTATCGTGCATTTATTCCCCGACGCCAGTTCACCTCCTCCCATCGGGCTCTTTTCATGTTTTACTGGCTTCTCCTCAATTTTCGAACTTGCTCTCGATGGTGCTGCTCTTGAGTACATCATGCTTTTTATTTTTTTTTTCTGAATTTTGTGTTCGCTTTTTGGTCGTCAGCCTACCGGCGCTAAAAAGAGAAATAAAAAGGTTCAAGCTATCTTCGACGCGTCTAGTACAGTAATGCTGCGCTTTTCGCGTTTGAAGAAAAAGAAGAAAGGATATTTTTTTACCTCACTGAGTTAAACCTCAACAGATGAGTTCTCGTGAGCGCACTTCAACGCTGCACTAGTCAAGCAGACAGGCTTTTGCACTTGCCGTGCGTTTGAGCGCAGGGTTAGTCTGTGAGTGAAATACGTAGGTCAGCGGAGTTGCAGCTTTTTTACCGTGCCAGGAATTCCCTTTCCTGAAAAAATAAATGAATAAATGAATGAAAGTCGCGCTGAAAGACGAAAAATTGTGATCGTTATTCAGTTGATTTGCGCTCGGTTCTGCTGCTTCGTTTAGGATGCATGCGTTTAGAAAAACAAAACAAAACTAAGCATGTACCGGCAGAAGTAACGAGCAACCAAATTGCCAAAAACAGTGAAACGTGAAAGAGGCGAACACGTGAATAATAATAATTAAGCAACACAACCAGTTTCATCTGATGCTCTGAATTTTAATACAGGGCCCAGTATCTTACAGTAACTTGCATCTTCCAGCTTTAAGGAATCTCAATTTGTCAAAATTAATCCGAAGGACAATACAGCACGCCTCACAGCCTACATTCTTCGTTAGGCCCCTAAAGTCGATTTCCCATTCAACGATTTGGAAGTTACAAACCAATAACCTGCATTTCGTTTTTTTTTTACCCATGTTTTCTTTCTTCGTTCAATTTGTCGTTGCGGTTGCTCACCACTGTCACTCGAAAGCCAGAATGCTTTTGAAAACTCTCACTTCGCCAACGACGCCACGTCGGCTTTTGAGACCTCACTGACGACATCTACAGCTACCGTTGTGTACCATAAAGCGCGGATATTGTGTGATAACTTTTTTTTTATTGGGTTTAACATCCCACAGCGACTCAGGCTATGAAGGACGCCGTTGTAAAGAGGTCCGGAAAATTTGGCCACCTGGGGTTAATTAACAGGCACTGATATCGTACAGTACACAGACTTCTAGAATTTCGCCACCATCGAAATTAGACCACCGCGGCCTGAATCGAACCCGCATCTTTTAGGTCAGCAGCCGACCACCATAACCACTGAGCTTCCGCGGCGGCCTTTGCGATCACACAGCAATTTTCTCGCTAGTACTTACAATGCCTCAGAACTTCACTTATATATTCATCTGCAATATCTGAATCTGATTCTCAACTCCAAGATGAGCCCGCAGTGCAAACTCCACTGTAAGAGTGCATTTACATTCGAGCTATGTACTCACTAAATCCACCGCATACTTTCAGGGCAGTGACAAGATGAGAATCAAGGTGCGAGCGATATTCTGTGAATACAGATTTGAGGAAAAGATCGGTGGTTTCTCTTTCTTCTTCCAATATCTGTAAAGGCGCAATCACACTTCACTGTCAGTGCACAATACGGTGCTCGGGAGGTGGGTAGCTCCCGAGCAAGTTCAGTGAACCTGCTAGGCCCTTGTGTCTTGTGGATTTGTTTCTCGGCGCTCTTTTCACCGAAGAAGTTCACTCTCCCTGTCACTTTGTCTGCGCTCGAAAGAAAATTGATAAAACAGGAAAGAATTGACGCAGACTTGGAGAAGGTTTCTTACTCATGTTAGAGGGATAACGAAAATTTAAAATTTAAACGCACTACCGCAAAGGACACAAAAAAGCTGCACTATAGTGTCAAAAAAAAACAAACAAAAAACATTGAATCAGCTGCACAGGCACTAGCACCTTCTTACAGAAATAGCGCTGCTATGGCTTCTGTGTCAGGTTAGTCCGGCTGTGGCTTGGTGCCACACAAAATACGGCGTGCTCGGTCCACAACTATTGTCTATGAACATTCTTGGTGCAAAATTCATTGAAGCATGACTACTTGAACTTTAGAACACAGAAAGAAATGTACCGACTTCCACTCACGCACACGCAAAAAAAGCGAAACTATCTACATCGCGCAAAGCCTAAGGTGTTGAACCCTGACACATCAAGCGACCAGAGTGCGTCAATATACTGTAACTGTTCTGAGAGCTGCTAGGCGCACGCTAGCTGTGTAGAGAATGCTACAGGGGTCGGAGCGGATCCAATATTGGGCATTTATTGTGTTTCGTTGAGTGAGTAGCTGCTTGCCCAAGCGCTACGCAGCGCTCAAAAACGATCTGCAGAAAGTGTTGACACCCATGAACTTCTCGAGCCCGGCACTGCAGCCGTCCTGAGCGAAGATTTACCAGACGGCACCTACATACCTTCGCAGCACCCTCCTCACCCTTTCCGTATTGATGTTGCTGTTAGTTCTCTCGGGTGAAGTAATGTGACGTTATTTTTTATCATTTGTGCCACTCAGGAAGGAGGGATTGGGCAAGCTGACAGGCGTTATAAGACGAGTGCCCAAATCTGTCTGCATTGGAGTGCACTTAGAAACAATATAAGCAGCGACGTATACCTTCGTTTATTGATTCGAGCGCATTTCGAAAGGACGCTCGTATCGCATCAAAGAAAGAAAAAAGTGTTTCATGAAATTTGTTCGCTGCAATGAAAGAGTAGTGCCTTACGAAAAGGCCGCAGCTACTAGCACTCCCATTAGTGACGTCATCGATATTTCGATTTAAGACATTTTGTGTCTGACTGTTTAACTGATGCTTTTCTTATACCACATCACTCTCGTATCGGTTTTTTTTAGGCGATTTCTTCAATAATATTCGAAATGTGTTACACTGGCGAACTCTTATTACTGCTCGCAAAAATGTCCGCGGGTATCCTAACACTTTCTTTCAGTCTCCCGTGAAGCCATCGCTCTGCGTTATGAGTCCGAATTTCTTGTGCCAAATACGGCAGTAACACACCCTGAACACTTCGTATACCTGTTCCTGAGTGCCAGCGCAAGAATTCCAAATGGTCTTAATATTGGTCTTTCTTTAACGAGTTATCTACGCGAAACACATACGGGGAAATGATTACATACTTTGAACTAGGAAAGAGAAAGCTACCGCTGCCATAGAAAACACTCAACAGGGCACAGCAGCAGACTGGAAGGGCTTACAGGCCGGCATCTACCCCACCTTAGCAATTTAACCAGAAAGATATGAGAGGTCCTGGCCGCAATCTAGAGAGGTCTCGAGCCTCTCCGCATGTAGCAAAGTGAACTCGAATATTGAGGCAAACAGGAGGGGCCCATCGACCCAGCTTCAGCTGGTGAAGGCCTGTCGAGCAGCAACCGCCCTTGGACTCTCGGAGTTCGGAGAACCAACCCCCAGAACTGAAGAAATCAATAAAAATATTTTTTTCTCTCCCCCTGTCTTTAACCCCCATTTAAGTGCCCTGAAATGGTCATAGTGATTCGTGTTGTCTAATAATGATTTTTCGATTAAGCAAAAGTACCAATCCGTGCATAGTGGGTGTTACTGTTTAGTTTAAAAAGAAAAGGTGTTCTTCACCAGCTTCTTCGCCATGCTATTATACTGCACAATGTGGAAGACAGCAATTCCGCAACAAATGGTTAGTAACTGGGAGAGGGGCTTGTGGGGCTTGTTAGAGCCGACATGCTTTGCAATATTAATTTCATGTAAGCAAACAAAAAGAGTGTTCATCAAATTATTAAACTGTCTACTGGTTACAATACTGCTGTGAACCCAGCAAAAAAATCTCCACTTATACAACTGATCGACATTATGACATCTACAAAAGGTCAGGCTTAGCTGAGACCTCTTTGGGAAGTAGTTGAAATTGATGACAAAGTGAAGGAAAAAGGTAGTAGTGCTTTTCAACCGATAACTGTTCTGGAGTAAATTGGTTTTGAGCTATTTCAGGGTTCAGTTGGTTTAAAACACCACCAAAAACCTATTCCCCGGTCAAATTATTAGTTTTAAATATTCAGTTCCGCAATTCTGAGAAAGTGGTGTTTATTGTTTCTTACACTGTAAGAAAAACAATGGAGTGCTGTGCACATAGCCTGGCGAATATGCTCGTAATATATTAGCACTAACGCGAACTAACTGATAAAGCAAGAATGGATAGAGGCAGTCGCCAAGCATTGTCTTCGCGCCCACGCGCAGGCAAGGAGCTCGCTGATTAAAATCGCAGCGGGCGAGCATCTACTCGGGGACCGGCTAATAAATACGTCCTCGGCGCTCCCTGGGGGCTGTTCGAGCGAGCCAAGCTCATCGAACGAGTGAGCTGCTCCCCATGTCGCAAAAAGCATGGCGCCACCGCTCGTGTAGTGGTCAGTGGCGCGTGCCACGGTTGCGCCACAACACTTTCTTTTTCCCTAGTCACTCTTGGGCAGTGTCTGCTTTACGTTAATATATTTCTTTTGTCTCCTTGGCATCGTAACGTCCCCCGCCTGGAGAGCAGCTGCTGTTGAAAGCCTCTGTTTGTCGGGCAGCCGCAGAGGTTGTCTTTGCGCCCATGCCCAAGGACAGCATTGCTGCCTGAAAGCGGGGGCCCATGAGTGAGGCCAAGGGTCCCCTTGTAAAGCAGGCTTGACGCCAGGCTAGCTAGCCAGGCAGAAATTAAGTCACACTTGGTTGCATGCACGTGTAGAGCCGTGGTGTACCATAAAAGACCTGTGCGTTTGATAAACACGATCACACTGTTTTGGGCACTGAGGAGCTCTGCTCTGAAAACTACACTACCTCTTACTGCTGCTTACGGTCAGTTTCAATAAGGAAAAAGGAGGAGGGGTTCGTTGTAACGCTGTTTGTCGGAACATGTCACGCAGCAAGCCTGATAGGATTGCGCGAGGGATAATAATCTACGCCGTTTTTCATAGTCAAGGCACTGGGTGTTCATCTTTCGCTTCTTCGCAGTAAACCTGTCTTCACCCATCACCTTACAGCGAGCTTTAATGGAAGGTGTGATTAAGCCCGGAGCGAAGGCTTGTCGCGCGTCGTTGTAAAACTTTTTCGAACTTTTTTCGTTTCTTACGTTAGACTGTCCTCAGCAGCTGCCGCTGCTGTCGGAAAGCGAAAATTCTGAAACGGTTTTTGAATTCAACTGTGAACTTGCTATTCGTCAAAAGTGAAACTTGCCATGACTGGAGACTTGCCTTAGGGAACGGATGTGGATTAATAATTAATTTGCGAAATAAAGCGTCAGTCCCAGCCGGTTTCCAGAGCCACTTACCTCCTTCGTAAGGCTATGTATTCTCTATGAGGGTGCTGGCAGAGACGATTGGGTTTAGAGGTCGCACATGTTGTCGAAAAAAAAAACAAACAAGAGAAGCATAACCGCGCCGTGGCTACTCCTGGAGGGCAAGTAACGGCTGCTTCTGGTGTTGCAAGAAAAAGCGAGAAATAACCACTTTACTTAATGTAATTACATTTGGTTCGGCACGAGAGTTCACTGCAAGGACACTCATGACCCAGTTTTATTCGCTCCTTGGCAATACTCTTTTACTATAACAGAACTTTGGAACCACACAAAGCCAAATAAAACATCAGTACCCTTGCTTTTGGATTCACTTATGACCCTAAAGCCCGTGGTCTGCGCGCATCACGCGACCTTAGCGAAAAAAGACTCGCGAACACGCATCCCTCGAGAAATGCGTTGCCTCGAAATGTGTGGCGAAAAGAAGCTGGCAATAAGGAGAACGGGTCGCCGAAAGCTAGAAGCTCTTCAACGCAGCACAGAGTACGAGGGGGAGAGAGAACAAGAGAAGCGATTGCCGAATCAACGTTTGGCTGGACGAAGACAGATACAGATTCGGCTGGCCATTGATATGGAACAACAAAGGCCGTGCAGGGACTAGCGCACGTTGATGATTCGTACTGTGCGTGCGTGCGTGAGCGGTGAAGAGAGCGTGCGGGTCTTCTACTAGGGCGGGCGGATCAGCAAAAACTCAACGCTGCGCTGGTGCTGCCGAGCAGGACGGCTTCCCTCACCCACCGCTTGCAGCAATTGCTGGCCGCGGGAAGAGAGCCGGCCGAAACCATCGTAGCATGAAAACGATATACCCGGCTCTAATAACCTTCCGGTCTCTCATGAAAGCGCGAGCTTCCTCTCTTTCTTCTTCTCTTTCCGACATCCTCTTCCCGCAAGGCTGAGCCGGCGGTGGGCGCGATAGAAACCTGGCTGGCCACTGCGCTCCGAGATTTTCTTGCTCCCTCCGACCCGTTTTCGTCGGGTTTTGTGTACTTCAGCTTTCCTACTGTCCACTGGCTCCGTGTTCAAGACCTTGTTCTTGTTGCAGGCGCCTCTTTGCTCTCTTCAGCCCTTTTGTATTCATCCGCGCTTGTCTCAGCGGGAGGGCATTTGAGATTGGAAAAAGGAAAACAAAATTGGTGGCGAATAGCTGCAGGCGTTGGTACCGCCTCCGGAGGCACGGAATTGCCTGCGGTTCTCGAAAGAGACTTTCTTGCTTCTGCGAATTCGAGCAGGATACCAAAACAAACATGTGAACGCAAACAAAGAGAATTGAAAGCAAATACCGGCTGATCCAAAGCGCGCAGGAGAAATTTTAAAGCTCGCGAGGCAAGGAATGAACTAGAAGAAAACAATAGGGCCGCATAGGCGTTTTTAGGCGGTATTGCTCTTCTCCCATCGCGGAAAGCGGGCGCCGCGATTGTGTCTCGCGAGTGGATGCGCAATCGCCGCATCGGGAGCCGAGATTAGGCGGCTTATCCGGAGTAGATCTGGAGGAAGTTTTGGAAAGGGCGCTGGCGTCAGATTGGCCTGGCGCCCATTTTCTGCGAACTGGTGTCATATAGGCGTGCTTAACTGGCTGCATAGGCTGACTGAGGAATATATATTGGCAAAAAAAAAAGAATATTGAATGAGAGCGGCAAGAAATGGGGCAAAGAAGCACGCAGCAAAGTGGATTGCCTAGACCAACAAGATTATCATACTGTGGCGTTTAACTCTTGGTCGATTTTGGCGAATTCTCGGGAGCATGTTTTTCCGGAGCTTGTGAGGATTAGCGGAGAAAATCTAAGATCCCCCTTAACCAACCAAATCCCGTGGAAGTTTCAGAGATTTGCATTGGAAATCCGGCCTCTCGTCTTCAGCAAACTAGAGTGAGGGCTGAACAAACTTCTCACGCAGGGTCAAATATAGATAGCCTGTCGCGTCGGATTTGTAAAGTACACTGGATGTGCTATGCGCATGAGAAACGAACAACACCGAGAGGTTATAAAAAAAGAATAAAAACTACCTTTTTAATAAGCGTAAGTTTCTAGTGATAAAGCTTGAATTTCATTAGACTGAAAGGGTTTACAGTTATGTGTTCAAGGTGCAGGCATCACATGCAGCAGGCATCACAGCAGCAGGAATGGTACCGAATTAAGTTCAGCAAGTTTCAAGCTTGTCTTCCGCGTAGTAAACGTGTGCAGCTCCAGGAGACAACTCATTGCTGCTATTGAAGGCTTTAGTTTTTGTTAGGAAAGCCTTCAGAAGTTTCCGACGTTGTCACTGCAGTCGTGGCAGTGATGCTGTGTCTGCATCGCAAAAAAAGTTAATGACTTAAGTCGTCAGAGATCACGTGACCATGTTCAGACCACTGAGTCTAGCAGTGCTGCTACTGTTTTAACTTTTCGACCGAAGAAGAGACGCGAAGTCTAGAAGCGTTTGTGCAGAACATCGATGAAGACTAGCAGGTGCATGTTGTAGGAGGAAGTGGTGTGGCCTGAACATGGACACTGTAAAAGACACACACATGACACAGGACTGCTTTCTTACAGCCATGTGTTGTGTGGCACGGCCCCTTTTCTTATAGCTATTTCACCACATCGCCTACCTCTTCACAGCAAACGTGCCCGTCTAAAAATCCCACTTCTGTGTGAAGAAGATTGACTGAAGCCGCGCTGATGTGTGTACTGCCCGGTTTCTTGACGAGGTAGCTCACGATGATTTTGCTTTCTCTTCTGTCGTTGTCATGTTTGTTGGAACAACATAATCTCTAATAGTGGCACGCATCAGAGGGGTGTGTTACAATGTTCCGCCGCTTGTGCCTCAGACTTGTTTTTTTTTATGTCAAACGCATGTTCGCAAGCCTGATCGGCACTATATCGGTTGTCTGGCCGATGTCGACGCTGGCTGTTTCAGCCTCAAAAAATCCTGCACATCGTACTTTTGACGCATTCAGTGCAGCGTATCTCATGATTGACAGCGAAGTCTCCCGTCCTCTTCTACTCATCACAGGTCATATCCCCACGATCTTATGTGGGGTACAAAACTCGGCGTCGGCGCTAAACCATTGTGACACTTTCTACAGCGTTTGCACCATCCTGAACAAGTAGGAAATGACCAGTATCTGTGATCGTTCTGTCTGATTCAGTTGTTAGCTATTTTTTACCCGCTTGACTTTTTGGAAGAGGGTCCCACTCAGCAAAGGAGCTGAACTGCAGCGCGGAAACCAGAACATCTGTCACATGGCGGACTTGGTCATAAACATCTCTGCGCAGTTTTTAGGCTTATATTAAAATATTTGAATCCTTTTTTTCTAACCATTTCGTTCACGGGTAGCACCCATGCTGCTAATTGCGAAAATGTTTTCGCGTAAAAATATTGATTTTTGAAAGCTATTCAGTGAATGAAATGCTGTTTATCGTTCTGAAAAGTTTGATTAAATCAGTTATATTATATATCATGCCGAAGAATTGCAAGTTATGAACTGCGTCTATCACTGGCATTACAACCTCGAGACTGCTGTTCAGTAGCGTTTGGGCGCTGCTAAATTTTCACCACCTTTTTAAGAATTTCAGGTCATTCCGTTCTTCAGAAAGCCGATGCGAAACTCCATGCGTTGTTACTAAGCTCTGACTAAGAGTGTGCCTCAATTTATAATGTTAGCCTCTTCCACCTTGAGCAGGAGATGCGAACCCGAAGGCCGTTCATTTCCTCCTTTACGCGTCTTCAAAAAAGTCGCCTTCCACGAAAGGCAAATGAAAAACTAACATGTTTCTGCTCCTCACGAGATGGACCTTGCTTAATAAAGGAGAGCGTTGCAGCACCATGAAATTTAGTTGTTGCCAAGTGCCCTTCAGCTGCGTTCGCCCCTTCGTGTTTCTCCCATCTCTGTTGTTCTGCCCCCTTTGACCTTCGAGCTAATGAGTGAGCGTGCAATAAGGTGGGGTGAAAAATTCCCGAAAAATATACCTTACATGAAACATTGGAGGTATTCAAGCTCACAGCTCGAATGACATGTAGTGGGGTGCGGCAAATTGACTGATCTTTCTGGAGACAGGACGACTGCGCGGTGGCAACAAAGTATCGCAGCCTGAATGTTGGTAAACTTCCAGTGAACATGACCCCCTTCCTTCTATAGGATATAGAATATTCGCTTTTTTTTTTGCGCAAAACAAGAATTATTGTGAATTACAAGTACTCGCATTAATGCGCAAGGACGTCGATAGCGACGACTGCAATCACGCCGCTAGGTAAATGTGACAGCTGTTAGAACGGAAGCATCCTTTGCACGCATCGCTCGTGAAATTATAGGGCGCCACAAACGAGCTTCCACGTCAAAAAAAAAAAAAAAAGGGCGAGAACAGTGCCCTAGTCATTGGGACTAAAGCGTCGTTGCTGCCTGAATCGCGCGTAGCAAATACGTCCCTGGAAAACAGCTCCGAGCTAAACAAAGCGCCTCAATTTCGCTTGACGTTGCGGAGGCACGGCAGAGATGGCACAGCGCACGCGTGTTCCAGCGATGAAGTTATGGCGCGCTCTGTTGGCCGGTGCGATTCGTCCCGTAGAGAGAGAGAGAGAGACGCCGCTGTATGAACGCTGCGAGTGAGGAAAAAATGCGAGTCTCCAATAAGGAAGCGGCGCAATGCCGTTTCAACCGACAACGCTCATCTTTCGGCGCCCCCTAACGGTCGGACCCGTAATTCTAACGAGCACTAAGCTGCCTCGCCATGGACGGCATTCATAAAGGAGCAGCTTTCCGCTTAAATGGCGCCATTCGCTCAGAAACAAATGAGTAGCGACGGCGTGAGCCCCTCCCTTCCAATCATGGCCCGGCCCCTGGGCGCTGAAAACGCTGCCGTGCCTTTAAAATGAATGGTTCCGCTAACGGCATGTTTTATTCCGTGCTTTCCGCGTGCGCAACATTTGGCTTGATGTTTTTTTTTTTGCTTTCTATTCTCGCTCCCGTCATCACTCCGCCCGCGTGCTGCGTGCCACCGGGACCGAGATGTGGAAGCTTGGATTTGCGACAGCCACGACACACAATGGCAGAGAAAAATCGAAACATAAACGAAAAGGCAAAAAGAAATGTGGAGAGTTGAAGGGCGAGTACGTTCTTCGAAGAGGTGCCATCTATTAGCATGTCAAATACTTTCTCTTCCTCTATTTCTTCGACGTATTACCCGACACGAACCAACCGTCGGCTCTCTAATGTGGTCTCACATTAAAGCAAGCATTGCGCAAGCCGTTGGTCGTATTCTGCCGAAATAGCCTCTGGCTCCTCGTTTGTAATGGCCTTTGTTGCGAAAACTTGGCTTTGGCGGTCAACATCATTCGCGAAATATTTCTTTCTTTCTGTCTCTATTTCGTTCTACGACAAAAACTACTATGGCAGTTTTGTTGTCACTGAGGGAAAATTTGGCGGTTGAGCGGCACTGCTGGCCATTTACAGCGCGAGAAATGAGTGCAATGTCATCATACTCGCAGAAGCGATGATGTGGCAAGGCGAAAACGAAAAGCTCGTTACCTAAAACTGCAGATTACAGCGCCACGTTGCAGCACAGGGGCTCTGCTTGCTAGTGTTCAGTTTTGTGTGAGGGGCTGACATTAACATTTCATTGCTTCGTCGTCCAAGCGCATCGCAGTGAACAATTCAACGGTCATATACGTGTATCAGATAACTGGCCGCAGCTAACAACTTCCGTGCGTCTCGCTTTACTATCTAATCCAAATTAATGACTTTATTGATGAACACTTCCTTCGAACACGTGAGGTCACTGTACGGTTTTCCCCTGCTGCTGGAGAAACAGCGAGTAGTTGCAAATATTTTCTTGTTCTTACTAGAAAAAAAACTTGCCTCAGACACTCATTTTTCAAGATACGCATGATAACACTGCAATTGTGTTAACAATGAAAGGAAAGTTGCCGCGGAAAACTTATTTCTACTGCTTACTTGGATCCCGTCTCCCGAACTCCGAAATATTGCACTTGATTGGTTTGGTTTTATGGGGTTTAACGTCCCAAAGCGACTAAGGCTATGAGAGACGCCGTAGTGGAGGGCTCCGGAAATTTCGACCACCTGGGGTTCTTTAACGTGCACTGACATCGCACAGTACACGGGCCTCAAGAATTTCTCCTCCAAAGAAATTCCAGCCGCCGCGGCCGGGATCGAACCCGCGTCTTTTGGGTCAGCAGCCGAGCACCATAGCCACTGAGCCACCGCGGCGGCTTATATTGTACTTGAACACACTTGCTTATCAAGCAGTCATTATGCGGGCGGGCATACTTAGACAACTTAGCTATCCTGATATACGTCAATCAGATACTTAAGTATATGTTTGGTTTGAAGTGGACACGGCACGCTATAAGATAAGCTGCAGTTGCGGTATTTCGACTGAACTTCGACCGCCCGGAATGTTTAATTTGCGCCGAAATTTTACAATACAAGCGCGATTTTGTAGCGCTCCAATCAAAGCTCAGCCAACATGACCGCTTTTTAAGCCACTGAACTTGCGGTCACTGCAAAAAGCATTAGCCGCTCAGTCACCATAGGAGGTAGCTCATCGAATATTTTTTTTTATTCCAAAGGTATCTCCTACAGCAATCGCAATTAAAGGCAGCTACCTATGTAAAATTTATTCGTAAAAAAAAAACGAAGGACGTTCAAGGAGACAAAATGAGTAAGGCCGCATTGGAGCGTCGCCTTCCTCTTTTATTCTTCTCTTTTACAGGAAGGCGCAATCAGCGCCTGATGTCCTTTTTCGTCAGCCTCTTCGCATTTTTGTTTGCGACTCGGGGAACGCGACCTGTCCATTCCGCCCTTTTTCTTTCTTCTTTCTACTTGCCGTCTATTCTTCTATCTCTTGCTCTTTTTTCTCACTGTGAAGTGGCACCTGCCAGAAGAACCAGGAGCATCAGCTCCGAAGTCGGCCCTTCCCTCTCCAGCTCCGGTGCTGGTCGGCCCGCAACTTTGTCACCGAGTTGATCCGTCTTAGCCGCACCTCACTGATGCGCTTTCCCAACCTCAGAAGTGTCCTAATTTGTTCTTTTCCCTGGAGATTGAGAAATAGGCTGAGTTCTTCCCTCTCTCTCACTGCGACCCAGTCCTCGATTGTCTTTTCGAGTTCCATTCGATTCCTTTCCTCGGCCTGATGTTTCTTTCGTTCTAGTCGTAGTCCTCTTCTTCTCGTCCGCTTTCGACCTCTCTATATGCGCTCGCCTCACTCTTTTCTTTCATCCGCACTGAATTTACTTCGTTCGCTCTTGCTGCGGCCGTGCTGCACTTTCCTTTCTTCTGTTCGGCTCGCTCGCTTCTTCTACAGCTCGCCCTCAAGTGAGGCTGTGGATAAGCTGTACGTCCGCGCCGCTCACTCCCCGGGGACTCGGTGTCCGGTGAATGCTCGGCAGAGTTGTGGGCAACAAAACGGCTCTTCGGTTTCCTATTCTAGGGGAACGGCCTCAAGCTTCAGTTCCATGTTACAGACGGTATACGGCGTTCCCTCGCTCCCGCCTTCACTGTTTGAAAAATGGTTTTCACTTTCTCAGGGTAGTTTGCACAAAAGTCGCCTCAACCAATGTATATGTCGCTTTGGTGCTAACGCTAAGTAGCAAGCTACGGCGGTTCCCACTAAGGTCTGAACTTTGTATATCTTTTCAAAGTCATTTCTGAGCAGTACAAATCCACAAATCGTAACTCAAAATGATCACAAAATAGTGCCTGGATTGATATATTTTTTAGCTAACTTGCACCTTAGCGTACCGTCCAAGTTCGATGGAGGTAATGTTGAAAAGTTGCTGCCTTTTGCTAACAGCCATGAGCGGATAAAACTAACAGAAAGGGAGAAAAAAAACTCAAATGTGAAGGACCATGCACTCCATCAATAGTGCAAACAAAAAAGACGTGATGGGTGATTTTCTATTCACGTTTCGAAACAGAGTAAATCTCTCGTTTTTTTTTAAATATTTCCAAAACAGAGCGTTACATGAGAGTATTACGCCGTTTCAAACGCCCAGTGCTGCTAAAAGTATGCGTTTCTAAAACAGGTTGTGCTCTCTATTGCAGACACGAAGGCTGATATCGTAGCCTTATTAATTTCTTTTTAATCAAAATTGCATTTAACATGAAATATTCCATGACCATGGTTAGCCACAGTGAATAAAAATCCTAGGGCTCTTCTGAATGTTTTTTTTTTGTGTGTAAAAGCTCATTATTAGCTTTTCGGTAGCACGTAATCTACTGCAAAATGATATTTGGATTATAGAGACCAAGTATTGCTGGCGTGCAAGACTCGATGATATAGCTGATTCTCTGTCTTCCAACCTCTTTGGCTCGTTTGTTGCTTTATCTCGACTCCATGCGCAGTCTTTGTCGAGAATGAACACCATGTCTTCGTGCTCTGGATTAGAGAAGCTTTCACGCATGCGCATAGTAAGATGAGGCTCTGAAGCCTTCATCCATCATGCAGCCTCCACGAAGAAGTAGATTGGGTATAACGGAAATACGCAACGGTTTAATTTGAACCAGCAGTACTCACGTAGCTGTAGCTGCCGAAAAAGGACAACGGCCCCAGAGCGCGGCCGACCACACCGGAGTGTGTTCCGCCTCAGACGACTTTATTGATTTTCGATCAAGTCTTTTCTTACGCGAACACGAGATAGCTTGAGAGCTCTTTTGCAACGCGGGCTGCTTTAGATACCACAGATCCGGGGAGTCGGAACTACAGGAGCCTCAATTTCTCAACGGAAGGCAACTTGTGACGATCTAGGGGTACGTACGAGTTGCCATCGACCGTGAATGAAAGCCCCACATAAATATCTTCGTGGTAGGCTAAGCACCCATTAATGGCACGATATCTCTAAATGCTTGCATCTCTCGTATAAATGGTATGCGCATCGTTTTGAGTAGCATTAGGCGATTGGAGAAGACCCGGAGGGATGAGTATTATAAATTGCATGAAATAAGCAATGCATTGTTACAATCAGAATCACTACTTTATTAGTGCAATTCAGAGTGGCTACAAAAGTCAATTTACAAAAGGATATCGCATAGTCGGTAACTGTAAGCGGGCCACTCGTGCAGGTTAAACACGAGAAATAGTGAAAGAAAGCGCCGCATTCTTAGAAATAAAGGTCAGAAAAAAAAGTAAAAACTATAATACATAAATTATTATTTATGCGTATCAGATGCACGACCATTACTTTAAAAAACAAAATTATAATGTTACAACGTAAATATGTGCGCAGAAAAAGCGAAGGACGTGGTCAAAAACATTGATAGAAGCTAGATTAATGAAAAGTAGGCGTCTTCTTTTAATAATATGTATGTGATATTTTCGTTATTCTTTAAATTTAGATAATGTATAAGCTAATTTTTAATGTGTAAAGGTTGGAGCTTTCATAATAATATTGATGTGAAGTGAATTGGCTCCTTACCATATGGTTCGCACTTCAGGCAAAATAAAACTGCTGTTATAAGTGAACACGGTAATAATGCTATTGTTAACGCTGGACGATTCTGCGACACACAAAATTGATTGTTCGTGAGCCTGAGAAAGAGGGTGTTCAAACTGTAGTTAAAGTGCCCTGCAGCAGTTAGAATAATTTTCGCGTGAAGTCGAGGTGAGTCTTTGACGTTGCTCTGGTTGGATGTGATAATTGTGTCCCTGTAAGTCCTGCTAGTGAAAGAAGTGGAAAAAGTGCGATAAATTATAGGCAAATTTGTGTACTTCTGATTCTGTCTAACCTATTTCAGGCTGTTATTATGCAAAGACTGAAGAGTTTTATTGATAAATAAGACATTATATGTGCCGCCCGGTATGAATTTCTAAAAAATAAGTCTACTAAAGAGCCGCCACTGAATTTCAAACTTGAAACAGTGCAATATACTGAAAACAAGTTTTTCACAATTAGACTCTTCCTGGGCTGTGGTATAGGTTATAACTGCGTTATTCACGAGGTACTCTGGAATGATCCTAATAACTACGGTGTAAGTGGAGTTGCGCAAACGTTTACGCATAATTATTCTAGAAATAGGTACCAAGATGTTTTATTTAAAAACGAATTATCAACGAGGCTAAAGGTAAGTGTGACGTCTCGCAGGGCTCTATAGTTGGACGAGTTATATTTGCATTTATAAGAACGATTTTTGGTATTTACACAAATTTGCCTAATTCCTCTTGTTTCTTTATGCACGCAGATAATAATTGTGTTTTTGCCTCTACACCATTTTCGAACAGAGAGTGCATGATTAATCAACACCCGGCTTCATTATCAGTGTGGTTGAAACAAATAAACTAGAGTTTAATGTAAATGAGAGTGAATACATAATTTTTCTTTCAGTCATTAAGCATATTAAAAAAGAAAAACACGACAACACCATTTTGTTACAATAGAAGTTTTTACTCTGATGTTTTCAGCTGTGTCGTTCCAAAGTGATCTGTGATGGGACACAGATGTTAATAAGTTAGGCGCAGGACTCAGTAAAGCTGTCAGATTCAATTTTATGCTTAGTAATTTGATACCTAATTGGTTAAAAAATCTTACATTGCGCTTAATTTGATGATGATCATACTGCAGCCTCGTCTGATGAGCCACGACAAAAATAAATACGTCAGATTAACTATGTTGCGGAAAAGGCCTTGAGAATTTTTGAAAATAACTGAAATCGTCCTCAAGTTTTACAGAGGTATCACAAGTTCCTATGACATAAAAATTTTCAACCTGATTAAGTATGCTACTTTAGACTATCACAATAGATGAAAATAACAAGCTATACGAGAACATCATGACAACTCACCAAGTCAGTACTGTCAGCGCAATAAACACCTCGAATAGGCACTAACTATGGCATTGAACATGTAAACTACTGAATCCCTTTTCTGCCCAACAATTATCGAGAATGTACGGATTTTAGTTCGCGTGTTTCTTAGCAGTTCAATGAGACAATTGTTATTAGAATTCATTATGTAAATATCTGGCTCTGTAGATATCTGCTTCATGTTTTTGTATGTACATATTTCTGAAATATTGTTGCTCATACTACCATGCTCTTGTGTCATGTAATCTTTACACAAGATGTGTGTATGAGTGCCCGTTTTTTTATATGTGCGCTCTGTTACTGTAACTATTTTGCTTTGACTGCCCGATGAAGCAAACACCCTGGTCAGGCATCGCCTTCAGCTCTTGAAAAAGAAGTTCTGATAATACTATTCTGGATTAGCTGCACTGAAGCAAGATAAATGCAACTGCTTCCCAAGCATCTTATGTCATAAGTTATGTGAGTGTGAAATAAAATAAACGCATCAAATCTTTTTTTGTGTGTGATAAAGGTATGCTGCGTCTCTTTTTGTTCCTTGCACGGTGTGCGCCTGCTCTGATCTGAGGGTATTTAAGGTGCGCCTCTGTCGCTAAATAAACAGTTGTCTGTCAGCGCTGTGTCCGTTCTTCTTCTCGTCCTTCTTACCTTCTCTGTAACTCGATCACATTGTCTCTTTCAGTTGCAAAAAACTTCGATCATTCACCGCTGACAAAAAAAATAAATAAATAAATTTGCACTTGAAGAGAGCGTGATAGACCACAATTCATTTGCAATGTTGGTATTTTGACGGATATTCACTCCGAAACAGCATCAATCGATTAAATCGAATGGCTACAAGCCATGCCGTGGAAGGACTTTAAGAGTTCAAATGATGCTCCTTTTTTTAACATATTGTTTATTCAGTCTTTTAAAAGCGATTCTTTGCACTAGTACATTCGGGTTGGGTCGAAAGCCTGAGAGCTCATGGCTGTAAAACCAGATAGGAGAAACGCTCAAATCAAGCGCCGGTCTTTGGCCTGAATATTAGAAACACTTCAGGGCAGAAATTTACTAGAAAAGCAAGAGTGCGCTGCTGTCCACACTTGCCTGGGAATAAATTTTATCACTTCATCTCAAGGGACATCAAAAGCGTTCAATTCTAGGCATGCAGCAGATTCTCGTACAAGTTATAGCTGTTCTATTCTTCAACGCACCTTAGGCGCATTTATTATTCAGTGAAGAAATTATTAACACAAGGGACGCTCGCTAACGGCGTACCGCGAATTGCGTTCCCTTTAACCCGTCGATTAATCCTTCTCTTTTGGGCAGTTCGCATGGTGGAATCTCTGCCAGGCGAACACCATCTCTATGCTCTTTCTCATGGATGGCTGTTATCTGAACCCGTCCAGGGACAGGCAAGGTGTACTCCCTTACTAGGATGCATTCTCCCAAGGCAGGAGCAGCCCCCAATATAATTTATATCTCCCTTGTTCTTTCCTAGCTCCAGCGCGAGCGCAGCGCAAAGACGTACGTGCGGTGCGCGGATGAAAAGGCGGGCAGCAATATAAAGTCCGGGGGCTCGCGACCGACGACAGCGCCGCGAATTGTCAAAGTCCTCCCCGCCTGGGCGAGAGGCGAACCCTTCGCGCAGAGAAATTCGGCGCACGTCCGGCGGCTGGTTTGCAGAGCCGCAGCAAAGCGGTGATGCCGAACTGAGACAGCGAAGGGGCCCAAGCGGTGACGCGCCCAAGAAAAACAGCGGGTCGGAAGCGAATCAAACAAACATCTCCGAGCGCCTAAGACACATTCGAAGGGAGCCGAACAGACTCGCCGAGCGTGGAGAAGGGTAACAAATAGGTAGCAGAGTGTAAATCAGGCGAACGAATCGGAAGGAGGAAAGAAGGGGCTGGAAGCCATCGAAAAATAGGAAACAAAATACGCCGGATCCGGAACTGCGGAGCAGCGAAGGTTAGCTTTCCGAGGCGACAAACAGCCCTTCCTAACGTCTCTCTTCCTACCCCAGACCCGTGTCCCTCCCTTCTATTCCGGAGACCCACAAACAGCGCCGTCGTACCGCCATCAGTAGCGCCGGATGTTGGTATGCATTGGAATGCAGCTAGGAATTCGTCCAGGCGACTGCTCAAACAGAGAGAAACTTCCCCAAGACCTGACCCGTTCTTCTCCTTCACTCTCCTGCCTTCCTGTCGCTTCCTTTCCTTCCCCGCATGTCCCTCGCTTCCCTCCTGCCCTGCGGCCTCTTGGTGACCATTCGTGGTTGCGCACCCCTCCGTGCCTTTGGTGGTTCTTCTTTTGCTCTGCCTGCTTCGCTGTGAGCGGCTTGCCGACGGCCCTTGGCTGGGTCGGAGCGCGTACCTGCGATTCCGCGCACGTTTTTGAATGGCACTGCGCTATTTATTTCCGCGCGGGCCGATTGGGAGGCCGTCCCTGCTCGGGTTGTTTTTCCTTCCTCTTCTTCGCGGCATTTATTTTGTTCTGGATTTCTTTTATTACTTTTTTGGAGCACGTAATGCCGGAGCACGTAAAAGTAATGCGCACGTCTCGCGGCAAATATATGAGCTGCAGCGCGAGAGAGAAATCTGGTCTTGATGCATTCCCTGCTTGCCTTTTATGCGTTACCTTGAGGCGAGATTCTCTGCTTACGGAAGCAACCGACGAGATAGAGAATTACTCCCTTCTGGCAAATTTCGCACCTTGCCTCGCATACTGTTGTTGTTTTCTTTTTTTTTCCCGGTGAAATTCGGTTACAAAATTTGTAGTCGGAATGGTGGCTGTTTCGACTCGCATCAGGCCGAGCTCTCCAAATACTGCAGAATTCGTTCACTAAGCTCTTTTTTATCACTCGAGAAAGGAAAGGATCAACTATGCGATGTAAAATTACCGTGCACTTATTTTTGATTAAGATCCTAACGACTGATTAATGCGCTTTCGCACACTGAAAGAGAGTTGTTGGAGTTGAAACACGCTGTAGTGAAGGTATTCGTATTAATTTATACCACCTGGGCTTCATTAACCTTTTTCAAAATCTCCATACAGAAGTGTACGGTTCTCGTATCCTTCAAAGCAGGCAATGCGGCGGGTGTTTTTCGTACATGAAGCTCCAAAACAAAAACAAGAACTAAAATGATGTCTTCTCCTTGAGTTGAAGGTCTGGTCACCAAGAAGAAGGTGATTTTCTCCCACCGTTTAGATTTTCGTCCCCTGTAGACAGACCTCATACTCTAATTATTTTGACCTTCGCGATAGTGACGTCAGTGCCAAAAGCAGCACTGTATCAACGGCGTCAAATGTGCTTTCTGAAGCGAGATATGACACTTGACGTCTTTTCGACGGCATGATTGTATCGCTGATGGACTCCACGCGCTATTGCTGCGAAACAGGGACAAAACAACGATCACAAGACAAGCGGATTCCTGTCTTGCACTTCTGTCTTGCGATCGTTGTGTTTTTATGTACAATCAACTAGCTCCAATCGCCGCAATGGACGTATCCGCTGCATCTTTTCAAAAAGTCGGAGGACGGAAAAGAGCAGTTTCCTGCCACATGATTCCTTTCACAAGAACCAGAGCTGGTTTCTTTATAAGCGAATCGGGAGTTCCAAATTCTCCGTCATCCGTTCCAAATCCCCGTCAAATAATGCATAACATCATGTCTATGCTCGAAATGTGAAACGCACTTCAAATTTATTTCATGTAAATGTTCAGGGAGCGTTCTGACGAGTCGCTGAAACTGAATTTTCGAAATCAGTCCTTTGTTGATGCATGCATCAAATCCTCGGCTTGGTGCATGGACGCACTCAATTTAATGAGTTACCCTATGGCTCCCTGTCTGAAGCTTTATGCAGTGAAAACTGCTCTTGAACTCCGACATCGCTTGCGACGTAAAAACACTCTATGACTTGGCTTGAGCTCCAAATTTGCTATGCAAATAACCATCTATCAGCCGCCGACGTTATGAACGCTCTCAGCCCGTGTAAGTTTAAAACCGCCGTGTTACGAATAACACGTCAATGTTTAGACCATGGGAGGTCGTGACGAAAAAGGCACCATTAGATAGTGAACACAACGGCGCTTCCCTCAGTCTCAGATTTCATAAAACATTCTGCAGGCTTCACTTATACTTTGGCTCAATTTTTGCCAGTCAGTTTTGGGGAGCGCAAGCCTAAGGCATAAGTCATGAATCTTCTTTGTTCGGTAAAATGTTATTGCGCATGAAATTAAGCCATGCGAAACGCTAGTTCACCATAGGAAAACAGAAACTGTAGTAACATTAGACAAAAAACGAAACATATGCACGATATGAAAGCATGTCTTTGCCAGTAGAATGTTCAGTTAATTCATTATAATTTGTGAACGATGTCTCTAGCAGAATCTGCTACTTCTTCGCTCTGTTGTAGAGATTGTAGGCGGAAGCAGCTAGTTGTTTTCTTTTCTCCTATAGCTATAGATATTGTTATCCAATTTTTATTCACAATCTTGGACATTTTTTCGAAGCGGTTAAGATTCTCAGAGCACGGAGGTGTCAAGTTTTGATTAGTGCGGAGTTTTTGCATTAAAAGTAACAGCCGAAAATAATCATAATACTATCCTGGGCGGAATAACAGGAAAGCGAAGACGGAGAGTATTTGTGAAAAAAAAAATGAATAAACAATAATCGAAATCCTGTTTCGGTGTCATGTGGTTGCACCGCATGAGCTCATTGCTGCCTTTTTTGGAATTAAATTAAACACGGTAAAGATAGCAGTAGCTTTCTTTCGAGATTTTTTTTTAACTTGCCGGATTCAAAAACTTTTGCTATCGTAGATCGCGTGCAGAGCCAGCGTAGAGCTGTATTACAATATTGCTAAAGAAAAAAGGAGAGTTTAGAATCAGTGAAGGATGACAAGGCTCAGCTTTTCCATCATCATTGTCAGAGATTCGACCGGTCGATACAGCAAAACCCTTTCACGATTCGTCCCCGCTGCACCAAAAAAAGCCGGCAATCAAGCGTTAAAACAAAATAAAAGAAAACTACAGCAACTGCCCCTGCCACCGACAATGCTTACGTACAGCTCCAACCCGTCCTTGCCAGCCTCCTCTGTTCGTCTTTTTGCCATTATTTTGCGGAAAAATAAGAGAGAAGATAGAGCACTTCGACTCTTACGTGGAATCCCACTTCGCCGTTTACTTGCGCTAGGGGCCGGGATTGGAGGGGGAGGAGGTTTGGTTCAAACTTGAGCCGCAAGCGCTCCCCTGGTCGTGTTTTGTGAGGAAGGCGCCTTTATTTCGAAGCCACGTTTAGTTTCGAAAAGCGCGAGTTGCTTCGTCGGCAGTTTATTCGCTTTGATGGGGCCCGGTCTCATTACAAGCACCGAAGCGTCGCTAATCCGAAGCACATACTTCTTTTTCGCTTTCATTGGTTATTTGGCTCGCCACCTCCACTGCTGCTGACACCGCAGAAATGCTTCTTAAAGTAAGGTGTCAGTATATGATCAACTTAGCGAATTCCGGCTTACCTCTAAGAAGATGCTTGTCTCAACACACAGCGGAAGAATAAGAAAACTTTAAAGATAGCTCGCTCGCAATCCCGAAGCGGGAGCAAGGGATGCGAAAACGTGAAATGCGATAGGATGGTAAATGCGCGTACGCATGCTCATCAGCAATACTTTATGAGTCTCCCGAGAAGTCTGGGGGCTCGTTCGAAACTTCGAGAGACTAAGATATAGCAATATGAAAAGCTTCGCTGCGCTTGCCGGCAAAGTTTTCAAGGCACATTCGTATGGCAGGCTGCCCTGAAACCAAATTGCACCGGCACGCTCTGAGAGAAAGAGCCAGACTGAAGGTAAACACACCGCGTTATAAAACGCTGCTGTTGGGACCCTTTATACCTTCCAGCTTTTATGCTTTTCTCTCGGTCAGAAGAATGACGCCTCGGAACACGCGAAAAACTGCGCGGCTTGGCGCTTCGATCGTGAATATTACCTCGGGGGATTGGAAAGGAACAGATGGTTAGTTACCCCTGCGCCAGAGCGAGAGGCGCGAAAAAAAGCTGCGCCTGCCAGAGGAAAGAATTGACTGCGCACAAACGTCGCGTTCTGGCTTCGCAACGCGCACGCATTTTCAAAAGGACATTTATTGATTATTGGCGTGTGTTCTCGTTTCTTGAGGAAGTTCGTATCTTCGAAGAAAATTACCGGACTTGAGGCAGATATGCAGGCATTTTTTTTTTCGTATCGTCCTTTGAAGTATAGAACATTTTCTTCGTGCTTTCTTCGTTGCTTGATGACAATTTTGCACGACTTTTTTGTGCCCAAGATTTGGACAGGTTTTTACAAGAGCATAAATAAAGTTCTTTCTAATCGTTCCGCTCCTACTATCCATTTTTTTTTGCTCGGTCTGCGAGAGCCATACCTGTGAAAAATTTGCGTACTTCGCAAGCGTATGCAAATCTGCTTTTTTTATCTGTGCATTTAGTGTGCTATAATTATTATGTAGAAAATTGCTGGATTCGGCGTTTTTAAACACCCGACATTTAAAATGCTGATTCTGTTCATATCATTGTCGGCCCCGAGTATTTAGGAGTATCAGCTCCCGGAAAAAAAAAAAAGTACTAAATTTCAATATCGGAGCTCTTTGCAATCAGGCTGGTTTATTTGCTACTTTTTTTCTATTTTAAAAAGAATCAACTAAACCTGGAGAATGGATTCATTGGTACACTATGTATGTTCTCTGTCAACATGTACACACCATGATACGCCCTGACGTGCTTGATTTTATTGTGTGAAATGTCGGCGAGAAATATAGCAGAAGCCCTGCTTGTTGAGAAGTCCTGAGCTTTAGATGATTTTTAGGTGAGTATCGGCACTCTATAATACCGTTCATGGCAGGCACATTTTACGCTCCACGTCTATACATGTGAAGTCTTCTTTAGACCTCACTGTTTTTTGTGGTCTTGAAGATGTCATCAGGTTTAATTTATAGTACAGCTTGGATTTCTCATTGTTCATTTCACTTACCAAGCATCGTCGATTACTTAAGGTTGCACACCTTGATTGACAACTACGGACCGAGCAGAACCCCTGAGACATCAGTCACCACCATGGTGTCATCTGTAATTGCAAATGAACCAAAGCAAGCCGAAAACTTAAGATGTGAAGCATGTGTTCCTATACATGCTCAAGTGCGACTAAATGTGTGTGTATATATATATATATATAGGTTGCGAAAGCATGAAGTACTTGGCTGCTTACAAGAATATATATCGAAGTATACGCTTCGTTAAAGGAAACATATTTATTCAACTCGACGTTTCGATCGGAAGACCGATATATATATATATATATATATATATATATATATATATATATATATTATATATATATATATATATATATATATATAATGTTTATGGAAGGATGCGAAAATCACCGAACTCAGCGTCTATGTAATGCGTACGTTCCATCAATTCAGAAATACGGTGTCAGTGTGACATATAAATCGTGTGAACGTTCCTTGGTCGCATAGCTCTGAACATTCCCTGCCATCAACAATTCCTAACATTTCTATTTCTGTCGTGATGTCTTAACTACGTCATCCTTTAAGTGCTTCCCATCGGCTTGCGTAGCGAATCCGGCGTCTAGATACGTGCGTAAGCAAACTCGATCGCGTTATCTATTAGAAGTTAGGATTGCACCGTGACGCCGACACCCCTGCAAGCTCTATAGGCACACAGAGCAATAGCGAACACACTGTTCGAACCACCTCTCCCCCTCGTAAGCAGCTATATTCTTAGTGCAAGCACGGCACCAACCAAGCGATCCGTCTCCAATGCTGCCCTCCTTCTATCCCTCTCACTTTCGTTCATTGGTGCCTACGCCTGCGCTCCAAACTCTAAATGCAGTGCGAGCGCCCGCAGCGCCATCCCGCGTCCGCGTCCCTAACAGAGCTATGCCTGCACCCCTGGTGTACATCGCATTAAACTGAGTCTGCGGGACTTCTCGTGATCGAGCGGATGGCCTCCCATTAACAGCTTTCGCTATAAGAGCATGCATACATACATTTTGCAGCACGAGACTACTAAAGTCAAGATCGGGCAGACGTTAGATGAGTTCTTAACGTGTCCCGGTGATTTGGACAGCCCCCCTTTCTCCTACACGCCTTTCCCTGCCTATTAAAGGAGGTTAAAAATGAACAGAAGCTGCTTTAGAGATTTCCTGCTGAAAACTTCATCTTATGTTGCGTCGGATATCCTCCACGTCTCTAGCTATGAACTACAATTTAAAAGTGGCTGCACGGCTGCAGTTTAACTCCTCTTGAGTCCGTAAGAGCTACAGCAAAATTAATTTACTGTTTACTCTTCGAAAAACTGCACAGAATGTTTACCACATTAGAATCAGTGCGAGAGCGCGGATTAGTGCCACTTAGAAGATGACGAACAACGGGTAGTGTCACGGGACGGAGCGCTCGCGCTAGGCGAACAGAGAACGCGACAACAGACGATTGTCCTCGGGGTTGGTACCCATCGGATTAGTGCTTACGCACTAAAAATACGGCAAAATTCCAGGAAACTGCTAGATTGTAATTTGCGTTGGAAGCCACAGTAGTGATTTTCAAGTTAGTACTTTCAAATTTTTCGTGAAGGAAGAAACAGCGTTAATAGTTTATTTTTACTGTTTTTGCAGGGCTGAGTTGATGTGGGTTCTGTGATATTGTACGTTTAATTGCAGTGACGCCGGCTGATAAAGTGCTCAAGGAAGCCTGTCATTTGGCGCTCTTTTTGGGAACAGTTTTGCTTCTTCGATGAGCAGAGCATTGTCAGATGAACCGTTACCTTAAGAATAAGGGAGTAAACTACTCAGTAGCACCCAATCATGAGGTAGCAAGAAAAGAAAAACTCAAAATGTGAGAAATAATTTCTCTGCCAGCAAAAAAGTACGCGGAAATAAAAACGTGTATAAAATTTTCGTATTAAATGCGTGCTGACAAGTAATATATTTCTCTCTTTTCGTTTTTTAGTCGTAGGATTGTGATGATCAAAATCTGAAATCAATAAACGAAATATTACGAAAGAAACAAATTTTCTCCCCACACTAATCAACGTGTTGATCAGTACAGCATTGTTATGTCGAGCGCTAGCAAATAAAAGCAAAGTGAGACCTCAACCAATTCGTTTTACAGAAACTGCGGGCTACAAAGAAAGGCTTCAGACCAAGGGGAAGAGGCCGCTTTAACTTTGTAGGCTGCTTCCTGTCTTGTTCCTTTTCTACTTCGCACCTGGAAGGAAGTTTCTGCGAAATACTCATATTTGTGCCTTAGCTTGTCGTAAACACAAGAAAGAGTACGGTAAGGAGAAAATAGAGGAAAAAGAAAGCACGAAGGCTCTCTTTATTGAGACGGCGGCCTTCGGCACCTCGAGGGCGAAGAAGCCTTGGGGGCTCGACGTAGAGCTCCTCGGGGCTTTGGTTATTTCGCAGTGAGGAGCTGTTTCTTCCGGCAGCGTCGTTTGATCCGGTAGGCATCTGCGGTTGCCTAAGGCCACGCTCACTCGCACAGGGCCCCGGTCCAGACGCCGAAAGGCCGTGGCTACCAGGTTCTAGCTATTGGAACACGCGCCCGCACGTTTTCTGGGTGCGCGGAGAGAGCTGGTTTTTGTGCCTAGTTGTTGGTTTGCTCGCCCAGGACTTCTACTGAAGCCACTTGACAGCTGAGTGGAGAAAGGGGGCCATGTTGACCGATTTCCGAAATCTTCGCGGCGATGTGAACGTCAGCAATATCTGAGCGTCTGGGGCTTGTTGGGGTGATCGAACATACAAATGCTTTTAGTCGTATCGATTTCGTGTGCCGCGCGTGCGCGCGTTTCTGCGCATGTGTCTTTGAGAGAGTAAGAGAAAAAGAACACGTGTCTGTGTTCGTCTGCTTATTTATTTCCTGTTCAGGTGTTGTACCTCATTGTGGCATTGTCTGTTTATCTAATAATACTCAAAAGTATTTATATTTTAGACTATGTATTTAATTCTCACCGCCTGTAATAAGATAAACGTGTGTACGTTTCGTGCAACCTACAGTAACGTTGCCAAAATATACTCAGAGAACAGCTGCTCAGAAGTGATATTTGAACAAACAACTGCCGTTAAGACAGCACACATTACCCCCTGGAACTCTGACGGAGCACTAAAGACGGCCCCAAACACTCGGTTTGACATGCGCATAAGTACTTGCACTAGCCGGATTTTTTTTTAAGCAAGCTCAATTGTATATTTTTTTTCTATACTCTGTCGTATCAAAAATCATGATTGGTTTCTGTTCACACGTGTTCACCTTCTTGTTTGTGGTAAAATAAAAGAAGCTGTATACTTCAGCCCTCAATATAATAAAATGTCTTTAAAAAGCACACTAAAGCTTGGATTCCTCTGCACGTATGGCAAAAAATCTAGAGAAAGAAAGGTTTGTTCTTGTAACAGTGAAACGTGTTTCCAACACGAACATAACAGAAAAAAAGGTATCGATTCATGTGATGAAATATCTCTAGGGGAAGATAGGAAAAAATGAACGTGTTGAAAACGTCAATGGTCACTTTGATCTTTTTCTGACACATTTTTAACAAGACGGGAAAGGAAGAAAAAGAAATCAAAAAAAAAATAAAAGCGATGACCTCGGCTCGTTTTACAACGCCCTGAGCGTTCCGTGCAGCACATTTTCTTCCTTTCGTGTTCAGATTTAATTGGTGCCACAAAAGAAGAAACGCCGACGTGGACCACACGCATATAGCGGCGCTTTCGCTTTGAAGAACACCCGCACAATGGAGCCAGGAGAGCCACTGGCGCGCTGTGGAGAAAATGAAAGCGAAACACAAAAGAAAGCAAAGCAGCAAGTAATAAGGCCAGACGGCCGTTTCAGCACACTCATCACGTATAGCCTTGGAGGCCTCCAAACTGAGTGCACGCCGCTTTGTTCCCCTAGGTATGGATATCTTCCCGCTACATTTCTTTCCCTCTCAATTTGTTTTATTTTCCTGACGTCCCAGTTTTTGCTTGGCGCGTTGCGGCCTACTTGGATATATGTTCATTCTTTTCTCTCCTCGGAACAGCTTGTTTTTCACCGTATCTTCCTTGTTCTTTCAGCCTACCTTCTCTTCTTGCAAGAAGCCTTCCTTTTCTTTTATTTACTTATAACCTTGCATTTGCACGTAAATTTGGCGCGTCATGGTCAGCGGGGTCAGTATGATGATATACGCTAGATTTTCCTTGACCTTTCTTTTTTCGTCTGGAAACGTCTACTTCCCCCGTGCATTCATTCCCAAAGCTCCGGAGGCTCTCTATCCAAGAATGACTTTAGTTTCTTCTTTCTTCACTCTCTTTCTAGTCTCCACTTTTCTCGCGAGCGCGTGTGACTGGGGACGTTCTATAATACATATCTTCCACTGGCCTGCGGCGACGGCAGTGCTTCCACTGGCGCAGGCAACGACGTGACCCGAAGAAATGCGCTCGTCGGAGCGGCATGCCTATCTAACATTTGCCTGTGCTGTTTCTTTACTTCGCTGTCTCTCTCTTTCTCTCCTCTTCCCTCTATCTTTGGCACGTCCGTCCGAGCTCCGGCGGTTTCTCTTTTTAGTTTTTTTTTTCGCGCCCTCGTGAATGCGTGTGGCCCTTATCTTCGCGACCCGACGCCCTTGTCCGGCGCAGCACGCGAACATTCGCACCGCATGCGCCAGGCGTCCGCAGCCCCTACCCCCCCCCCCCCCCCCCAACTTCCCCCCAACCTCTCCCTCTTTTTTCGTCGGCCTCTTGTCCCTGCGTCGGTTATTGTTTCTAGGGGGCGCTCGCACCGGGCACGTGTTGCGACGGCTCTCAAGGATCTCATGAGAGCAGCGAACTCTGCATCACATTTGCAGAGACTTCCTCCTCCTGCGCCTCTATGTGTTTCTGCTCAGTTATTTTTTTTTATTTTTTTTTGGCCGCGTCGAGATTGGCAAACGCCATTTCACTTGTGCAGGTCGGCCTGCTTGCAATTTGTGTGGCACTCACGAGGTATTCGGTAGCGCCAGAACATGCTAAAAAAAGGAAACAGATGAACGAGAAGGATAGAATGGTTTCAACATAGATCCTCACGTTTTTATTTTATTTGCTTATTAGCTCATCTGTGAGTACTGCCAGAGCGTATGGAAGCGCCGGTTGCAAAGATCTTTCAGCGTTCACTACTACGTTCGACAGGGGTCTGCTCGAAAGTCGTGGTTGTTCGAGTTAGGTTTTCGTGAGATACTATACACTTTACGCCGCTTTAAATTATTGGCAGAAGTTTTTGAGCATGCAAAAAAAAAAATAAAAGCTCTCTTGACCTGGCTGACTGAAATCCATGCCATCAGTAATACATTTTTTGTTCTTCCTTGGATGGTTAGAATGGTGAATCTTAAAAAACTGCTTGCTGTTCATTTTACCGCCTTGTAGTGGCCAAAAAATCCATAAAATAAAGAAGTGTAGGTAATGGTGCATTTTCTTACTTTATATCTTGTTTCTTTTTCTTGCAGTTTCATTTTTTATTTAAAAAGGCTTTACGCTTTTATTTTCTCACCTTGCTAGCATAGCTGTTGAAAGGTATTATGCTTCCCCAATATAGATGTCACCTCAGCTCTTCTTTTCTTGCTCGTTATACTGATTTGTATTTTTTTCTGCTTGATTACTCCCTTCGTGGGTTCTTTGCCCACCCTAACCGTTGTTTTCTGCCAGCAGCTATGCTCCTTGAAGTGGACCTCTTGTGTGGGCTAGTTGGTACATGAAAATTACAAAGGAAGACGGTGTGACAGACGAAGAAAAAGAAGGCACAAAAAATGACAGGATGGGTGCCACTAACAACAGAATGTTATTATTCACGAAACCCGCCTTTTTTTTACGCCTTATTTCAGAAAATTTACTCTTTGTTTAAAGAAATTGCTCTGCCTCAATACAAGTCATAGTGCACCAGAGCACGCTTTCCAGGAGCACGCTCTTGATTTCACGACAGAACAGCTGAACAGCATGACAAGGAAGATTGTCCTGTTGTCTACCATCGCATTTTCTCCTGTTTTCACGCCTTCAAAGCCGAGAATGAGTGGAGCATTGTTCTTTAAGTTTTACAGTGAATTTTTTTACCAGTAGGAGCAACGCAACGCTTTCTGTTAGCGGTGACATGCAGAGAAGCGATCTCTTGATGTTGTTCAGGAACTATTGTGAAAGTGTATACAATGGCTCGAAATTCGATTGTTTGTGCCTGTCGCATCAGCGATTCTGTATAGAATGATTGTTTTTTGCGGTATTTTTCTGGTAGTTACAGCGCAAAACGCAAATTAGCGCTGCGCTACCAGCGCACCCCCGAAGTGTTGAAATCTTGCTTGCCTCTAAGTTTTGACCAAGCTGCCTACTTTTCATGGTTGCGTCATGCCGTGTGCTCCCTCAACCCCCTCCCCTCCCCCCCCCCCCCCCCCAACCCCCCAAAAAAAAACTTCAGTGCATTTTTTTTTTATTTCAGGCATTACATCCTGCTATTGGAAACACCTTTCGTGCCTCAAATGATCGAAATATCTTTTCCATATCTTGCTGCCTTTAAAGAAACATCAGTTTTGCATTAAAGTACCTAAAAAAACACCGTAGTTATTTTATTCTCGGTCACTAATGTGGCTGTTCTCTCGCTTCGCTCCTTTCGTTCCACTTCGATGGAATTCCGTGAAAAAATCGTGTTATGGATGTCACTTTTAAACCGAGTACCTTTTTATCATTTTATTTATTAATACTAACCATGCTAGAATATATAATGTTTGCGTAATGGCTCACTGGCCTGGATATGTGGGATCACATCGAATTATATAAAATAATTGTTGAAATTGTTGCGATCGATATCGTTATCGCATTCCGCGCAGAACACTTTATCTCTGCAATTTGCAAATATTAAATCGCGCTCATATATCGCAAGGCATCTTTCGCGTGCTCTCTAACACTATCGAAAAGTATTCGTGTTTTTTTTCCCCATGCACTTTCATCAATGGACTGGCGACCCGCAATGGTTTGCTGGTCGTAATATTTGCAGATATACGGAGTATAACCGGGCAAAATAACGGCGATGAATGTGCTAGGCACTTTCCTCCTGTTTTCTTTTTTTTTTCCTATGCAGGCTGTTGTGCTCGCTAGGAACATGCACAGGCGTAGCCGGAAAAGCAGGCATAAAAGAGAGAGCAAAGGAAAAGACAAGAGACGCTGCCACCTTCGCTGGCTTTTATAACTTTCGCCGGTGAGGTGGTGGCGTAGTCTCTGCGCGCACGTCTGGCTAGAAAGACGCGACCGTGGCGTCACTAATGGCGTTTGGTCACGCCGTTTCTAGGCCGTCTCCGCGCCAAATGAGGCGGCAGTCCACCGGGGGGCGTTCCACGGCCGCCGATTCGGGAATCGACTGGGGCCCGCCATATCCTTCTTTTGCTCTTTCTGTGCGTGCGCTCTGCGGCACACGTGGTACGGCAGGAGTCGCTCCCTTAGCCTCTGTCCACTTCCGGAATTCGCGCGATACAGTTCGCCGGGTCCATTAGACAGTGATGGTGTCGGAGAGGCGGAATTGTTCTTCGAATGTTTTTTTCTTCGCTACTGGGCAGTAAAAGAACAAGCGACATTAAAGCACACGGTGATTCTGGCACCTTCACACATGCGTATTCCAAAGATTGTCATTAGCCGATAATCTTCTTGACGCAGTTTTTTCGCCGTCCAACGAACCCACGCGGATTATTGTAAACTTTTTTTTTGTGTGTGTGTGTGGGGGAGGTTAATTTAACTAAAAAATGAACTGTTTTCTGCATTGCGCTGTGCATTAAAACACAGGTGATGTCCGTACAAATTCTTTTAGATCAATCCTTTTTAGAATGACTCACG
Organism: Amblyomma mixtum; assembly: GCF_055824585.1. Taxonomy (NCBI): domain Eukaryota; kingdom Metazoa; phylum Arthropoda; class Arachnida; order Ixodida; family Ixodidae; genus Amblyomma; species Amblyomma mixtum. The sequence continues at coordinate 24,417,115 of NC_143016.1, forward strand.
TGCCAAAATTATTGCGAGATGTATCGTAGACCTACTTGCAATTCCTTTTGTCTAAAACAGCACTCTATATTCAGTTCTTAATCGGGGCCGAAGATGCCTACTAAAATCGTTGTTTTTTTGTTTTTTTTTGCAAAAACATGCATTTATTGTCTGTGCAATATTACAATATCTCCGCCTAACCTTTTTTTCGGGAATAAATGAAACGTGTAGAAGTGCATACTGCGTCGCATTATTGAAATTAACTCAGTGCTTTTTTATTCTTTTCTTTCAGGTAAGAATAACCGAGTTTGGGTGTCAGCCGAAGCTGTAAGTGAAAAACTACCAGTTACTGCCTTTTTTTTCCTCTCTCTTTCTACAAAATGCCGCCAGCAGCCAGCATTCTTTTTAAGTCCTGTGCCATGTATATTTTAAAACCCATTGATTCTAGCGGGTTTGTTGTGCGCCCTGCTTTATTATAGATTTAAAAACGAATTTAAAAGCAAAAGTAATTGTCTGCATATACAGCTGGTGTGGTTACAACTGAAGCGGCGTATACTATTTTAGCATTAATTTATCGAATAGTTTATGGACTACGTAAATTAAAACCTTATTCTGTTTATCATATTGTTCCTTGCTTTTAGACGGATTATTTCGTGCAGTTAACTTTATAATTGCATAGTGCTTCGAAAATGTCTAATTGCTAGCGCTAAACGAACGAGGCAAAGTTAAAGAACGCGGGACAAACGCTAGGTTTGAGCCCGCGTTTAATGCATGCACACAAGCAGTATATACAATCGACCCACCACTCGCCAATTCCCTGTCACACATAATACTTCTGCTTGGAGGTCAGCGAAACTGCATGCGAGGGCTTGTCTGCGCACAAAAACTTGTGCTTTCTTTACCAACTACTTGGAAAAGGCGCTCACAAAATATCCCCCCTCTGAGTTTCTTTAAAAGCCTCGCAAACCTCAGGTTTTTTTTTGGTTCCCTGCCACGTCTATCACGGTGGTTGCATCAAATTTTGAATGATAAGGAAACATTCAGCGATGCTCTACAAAATGATGAGTCGGCATATATATGCTCTATCTGCCACTAATTTATGCGTTATCTAGTTCGGCTAATGTATCTTCTGCCACTGGAAAGTATTTAACACACGTGACATGCGTTCTGCACTGTCCGTACTTTGCGATGTGTCGCGTGCCTGACATTTTTAGTTTTCCCTAATGCAGCACAAGCTCCTTGGGGCCCGTAATTTAAGGGGGGGGTTGGAATGCGAGTGCCTGTAGATATATGGAAAAGCTGTCTGGTGGGCCTATTAGCCACTTCTTGTTTCGTGCCGCTAAGGGCGCTCTTAACCACCCTTTCTAAGTACTTCAACCAACCAAGCCATAGTTTCCCTGAAGTAATATGCCTGGGGTAATATGTCGGGGCCTGTTCCTTCAGGCTAATTGTAATGGTGTAGGGGCATTAATTTTCCAGCACCTAAAGAGGGTTTTTTGACCAACAAGACACGCTTAACCAGCTTTCACACTTTTGTCTGAAGAATACACGTGGTAACAAAAGCCCCGTACTGCATCTTCCGTAACTAGAAAACAGTTGTGGCAGAGTTGTCCGCTATCTGATGATATCAGTTTGATGCTCTGATGGGTGCGGTGGTTTCTCCCTGGAGAAAGAACACAGTTTTGAACTAATTCTTTAGAGCGACCGAGATGGCATGGAAATGTAGGGATGCGTGCCTGACATTTTTAGTTTTCCCTAATGCAGCACAAGCTGCATTAGGAAGTCACCTAATTTGTTTTTACTTTTTTACACACCCAGGTGCTTTACTGACGCAGGTGTTTACTTTCTGGTACTCGATTTAGAAATGAAAACTACGGAGCAAGAAAGTCTACGTTCTGCAGCTCCAAGTTTAACATTACTGACCACAAAGAATATGTAAGGGGCGTATGACACGGCATATAGCCGTTCTTAACGCCATTGTTTAAATTTTCACGCGCTTTCTTGCGCCGTAGATGTCTTTCTTGCGCCACGCTTGTTTCTGCACGACTGACCACATATGCATAGACATTTATACATTAAGTCATCCAGTCTCTCTCCCTGAAAGCTGCAAACTCCAGCGCGAACCCAGTGGCATAACGTTGACTTACGGCGCAACTCGGGGCAGTAAATTTCACCACTCTCGCGCGAGCATAAACTCTACCCTTCCGTAAGCATTTCTGTGCGCGAGTCGACGGTAAGTAGAGAAGGGAAAGAAAGAAGCTGGAATTTGGCAGCGGCCACACACGGTTTACAGCAGCGCCGCTGCCATAAGCTGAAAAGCACAAAATGAGAGCTATAGAGGTCGTGTTGGGGGCAAAAAAAGAAGTCACAAATAGAAAGAATGTAGAGAAAGAAGAAAAGACTGGCAAAGGCGGCAAAGTCGAGTGTTCTCGGCCGCTCGCGTGAGCGGTGTTCTGCGTGCACGCGCGGAGAACGGCGCAAGATTTTCTCCGAAACGACAGCACTTTGGCCCCGGGTAGACCCGTGTTTTTGACCCGGCAAACTTCTCGCACTAGCAGCAGCAGCAGCAGCAACCGCTCCAGCGGCAACGGGAGTAGCGGCGCGAGACGCGGCGGGCTCCGACTTCTGATTATAGGTGGCGCGGAATAAATGACCAGCGTTCTCATTCGGCATTCATGTATGCGTTTCGGCCCGGGACCGAGTGTGCAGCGGATGTGAGCGTTCCGCGAGCAGTGTACAGGCCAGATGTGCCTCTTCATTTTCTGCCTCACTTTTTCTTTTTCTTGTTTTTTCTTTCCATGGCATGTCGAAACATTGCATCGACTACTCTCGAAAGAGACCTGCTCGTGACGCCTGGACTTGCTTGACGGCATACGTTTTGATACTCTCCGTGTTTCCGCCTCTCGCATGAGCTGTACCTCATTGCGTTTTCCGTTCCCGCTCATATTCGCTTATTTTCGGTTTATACAGGCAGGGGAAAAATTCGCATTCGCGGGATGTGTCACTACGTCTTGCGGCAGTCCCATTTGCAAGTTCACTTGTTGCTTTTTCTTGAGCCGCTCTTTGCTTATTTTTTATTCTTTTAGCTCCTAGAGTAACAGCAAAAGCAGTAATCAGAAATGCTGCGCCAGCGTGAAAAAAACACGGCCGGCCCGCTACGTATCCGAAACGCTCGCCTTCCTAAGAGACCAAGTGTAACACATCAGCGCTCACAGCCAATCGTGGCTACAAGAGCCGGCGGCTGCGCTCCACTACTCTTTTCTTCGCTTTGGAGATACTGTGCGTAGCCAATAGCTTCCCGTTTCGCAGAATGCCGCTGTTCGGAGGCCTCGTCGCGTTTCCTCATACAGCGCCGCTATGCGCTCCGCCGTGTCCTTGCGACGTTTCTCTCCTCCTCTCCGCCTTCGACCACGCACGCCCTCCACGCTTCGTGCCGGAAGTTTCCTCCCCGAAAATCACCGCTTTTCATCGCGTCCCGCGCCCAAAGCCGACGCGAGGCGAGCGAAGCGGCTTACCAAAAGCCGTCGTGTCCTCCCGCGTTTCCACGGTTTCGCCGACACGGCCAACACTTTCCATCCTTCTCTGCTTGCATCTCCGGTGCGGCCGCTTCATGCGCTTGCTTGCTGCGGGCTCGCATTCTATGTCAACAACAACGAAGTCTGCGCGTTTGTCGAGTGGTCCCGTCGGGCTCCCGGCGCCCGGTAGCGCGGGAAGCGTCCGCTTCAAGCTTCATCCTCGAAGTCTCCATCCTCTCGGAACGCAGTGCGGAAAAGAAGGGCGCCTTTCCCTCCGTCTACCGTGTCTCGTCCTTTCTCATTCTCTTCATGTTCCTCTCCCTCTGATAAACCTCTACCTTTCTGTCTCTCTCTCTCTTTTTTTTTTTAGCCGCTCGCTCAAAGTTGCCCGTTTCAGTCTCGAGTACGTCCTCGTCCATCCATCACCGCTTAAGGAGCGCCCTATGTCGTTTTCTTCAATCCTCTCCTCTTCTACTTTCTTTCGTTCTTTTTTTTTCTTCGCTCTTTCTGCATTCTTTCTCGTCGTCGTCGTCTCCGGCGATGCCGGGTGCGTTGTTCCGCGGCGCTGCGCTTTGCCAAAGTCTCGCAGCGCTGCGGCTTTGCATGTTGTTCGCTTTCGTCTAAAGTCAACACTGTATACCAATAATTCTCAAAGCGCTTCCGCGTGAAGGATTTACGGAGTCGGCTCCCCCGCATCCTTCCTTCCCTTCGCAGGCGGCGCTGTCGTCGCAAAAATGCGATGCTGTTTTCACGCGTCTCGTAAAGAAGATTCATGGAGCCTGAAAGCTGTGCTGAACTCTCTTCCGCGCCTTCCTCGTTTTTCCACCAGCTATGGAGACAGGACAACGGGAAAGGAGGAGGGGGTAGGGAAAAAGAGGGAGGAGGAGGGAGAGGCGACGTTACAAGCCCTAGCTCGCTCGCCGCTCACCAGGGCTCTTCAGCGTGTGCAGTCATCTCATATCTGACGCAGGCCTATCGCATGACAGCGTTTGCTAGCTTGCGTCTTCATCTCTGACTTTCGTGTTTAGTGCTTTTGACCTCATTTTCAAATATTTAGTTTTTGTGTGCTTTGTACCGGAGAAGCTGTTTTGTCCACCAAAAGGCTGAACACGAACGTTGAAGTGAGGAAAATAGTTTTCGAAAAACCTTTTACTCATTTGTCATCATAAAATTTCAGCACTGAAACATCTCCTCGTTTCTAAAAAAACCATCAAAATAAGGAACGCCAATGTAGAGCTTCGGTATTCCAATCTACCGAAGGAGTTATGCTGCTACAGAGAATAATTTTCTTTTCTAAGACACGGATGCTTCTGCATAAGAAAAAAAAATGGCACGGTTTTTTTTTTCGCGTGGAAGCGTCTTTATTCAGGCGCAGAGGCAAACAGCAGAGAGCAGAAGTGGTAAAACTAACAAAGCACTTTCTCACCCAATAAAGGAGTCTTCCATGCTCATAACCTGTAAAGAATGGCCTTAATATTGGGTGCTCTGGTTCTTAGCATGTATAGATTTTTTTTTATTTTACGTTTCGCAACTTGTCTGCGCGCAAGCGCATTTCAGACTCTGCAGTGCATGCCCAGAGAGCTGCCTTTGTGAAATCCACCAATCAGGACACTGCTTCCAAAGCACAGTGAGAATATTACGGCGCCCAGATAGACCAATTTGAAGAGAAAAGCCAGGAAGCGTCTTTCATAGTTACTCATTTCGTCGCTGTTGCATTCTTTAAACAAAAGGATGCAAAAAAATTCTGCAGAGCACATTTAGACGGACGTTAGAAAGCGGTTACCAAAAATGTCCAATCTACTTAGCAGTCTTTCGACGGGTCTCCTCTTAATATTTACTACCTTTATTTCGGAATTACCTTGATTTTTTATGTACGAAAAACCCTTTTGTATCTTATCTGCTTATGTTTAGCAGCGTCATAAAATTTGATATATATTTGTCAGCGCGATTTTGGATCTCCTTTGGTGTGTATGGCAGCAAGAGCACCATTACTTTTTCGACTTTACATCAATGATATTACTGCTGCAATTAATTCCACTGTGCAAGCCAGTTGTTTGCAGATGATTGTGTAATTTTTCAAGAAATCACTTTAACAAATGTGCCAATCGATATCAATGCTTTCCTTGCTGGCATATTTTATTGGTGCGAAATCTGGGCAATGCGGCTTAACATGGAAAGACGGTCTTTGCTCGCTTCTCTCGCCAAAGAGCTCCACTATCCTTTACTTGCATGCTAGGTTCGTCGATTTCGCAGAAGAAAACCAAATATAAGTATTTTGGTTCACAGTTGCTAACGATTTATCATGGAATTTACACACTGACAATATGTGTTCTCAGGACTTGCGTAAATTACATTTTCTGTGACATAAACTTAAAAACTGTCCACCTAACGTAAAATTGCTTGCTTATTATTCACTAGTTAGACACAAACTTGAATATGCATGCGTTGTTTGGTACCCGTTTACTAAACAAAATATAAAATGTGTTGAAAGGGTACAAAGGAAAGCTGTGCGATTTATCTACTCATGAGTCTCCCTCACAAATAATCAGTTATATTTACATTGAGATTCTTGAGCAGCGAAGAAAATGTCTTCGATAGCGGTTCCTTTCCATGCATTTTCATAGAGATTTAGCATTTAACCCATCATCCTATCTCTCTCGTTCAACCTCCAGGCTTACCCGACACCATCATCCGAATTCACTAACTCTATATTTTGCACGGATGGATGTATTCAAGTTTTAATATTTTTTTTCCGAACAATAACAAACTGGAATGATTGATTGTTTCGTGTTTCCGTTGTCTGATGCATTGTTTATTTGTATTATTCTTTGTACCACCCTGTTTGGACTTGAACAAGGTCTGTAATATAGAATAAACAAATAATAAATACAAATTTTTGTATCTGCGAAAATAAATGTGTCACTTTGCGTATCACTGCATGGTGCCGCTTTGCTCACATTCAGATGTAAAGTTACAGCCAGCTGTTTTCCGTGGTTTAATACTTATAGATTACAGGCAAGACACATTGTCGAGCTAGTTGGTTTCAGATTACTATACACACAGCCGAACCATATGGACACAGCAATAAGAAACAACACAGCGCTTCAGCAGCATGAATGAGCAATATCGCTTTGTTATGTCTTCCCTGCTATGTCCCACCTGTTGCCCTGTTGCACAGAAATTACATACGCGCTAGAACATCTGTAACAAGATAAAATTCAACTAGAAGCTAAAAACTGAATGTTCTAAGACAAACTCTCTTCTTCTTTTTAGCAATTTATGTAACTGGAATAGACATGGTGCAGCCAAGACATCTCTAAACTTAATGAAGAAACACTGTTTTGCTGCCCCAGAAAAGAAAAAAATTTTGAGAGTGAGACCTAACATTTAGTTTCTTAACACTGTTGGAAGCAAACCTGTCGTTTTAGGGTGTGTACTTGTGCTGTGGAGGAAAATGACAGAGAATCTTGCGCCATCAAACATGCCAAGGATGCACACTTCTTTGTAGATGTAGACTAAGCATTTATTGTTTCTAAACACACGGTTAGTTTTTGTTGCTGCTTACTCTATAAACATGAAGCTCCGACCAAAGTCCCGACATTGTTTTTAATGTTCGTTCTTTCGTGCACCAGGAGGCGGCCGCGAGGTGCTCCGCCTTTGCGCACTGCTGTTCTAAATGCCATTGCCCCAGTAAAAAAAAATAGATGTGCCACCTTATCTTCCATGTATCAACGCCCAGCAATCAAAATTCCTTGCGGCTCTAAATTTTCTTTTTAATTGTAAACCCGGCACCATTTGTCATCACTGTCACGAATAAAACGAGGGAAGAGCAAAGGATACCACGACCAGTAGTACTGCGGGCTACCTGTACCCAGAGCAGCAGTTCGAAAGCGAAGGTTTATTTAGAACCACAGGCAGGGTTCGGTGCGCGAGCCGATTTCGCCCGTGGAGGCCGGTGATTTGAATCTTCTCCAAAATAATTGACTTCGCCCCCCGCTGTGCGTTGGTGAAAGTCCTCGTTCTTTCGTACCCCCCTCCCCCCTCAGCTTGGTGTATCCCCTACTCTTCCCAGTCCTCATCCCATTGCTATGCGATCCCTTTCGCCAATGCGGCAGACCCGAGAGCGAGAGGACGGACGGGAGGTTGAGGAGCGCCTAATCGGCCGGGTGCACGCGAAATGGCGTGACGGTACAGTTTCACTGCCTTTCACGAGACCGCACGCTTCCAGGCGTACGCCGCTTCGGTGAAGTTTGGGGCCCTAGAGATTTTCAACCCTCTTTCTCTTTTCTTCGATGCGTTTCGCGCGCTTGATATAAATGCGCAGTTTCGCAGGTCCTTCATCAAAACTTCCGGTACGCACGCACATTGCTGGGCGATGTTTGCACAGAAACCGGCGGCCGAAAATTCTGGTGCGGACGCGGCTTCAAATCCAGACTCGAATCCTCTCGAAGATGAGGGCTACACGCTCTTATTTGCAGACTGCCAGCCGCTTTCGACGGTCGTAGTCTGGGAACGAGGTGGGATCGAGTGAAATAAGTTTGCGCTGATGGCAGTCCATTCGTATTTTAATGGTCTAATGGCGCGTATATAACGATTTATACGTGCATAAACACTCGTTTAATGTCTTTTATCCTCATTCCGTGCTTCTTCATATGAAAACTGGATGTAATGGCAGAGCAGTCTTGCGTACGCTTACCAGAAAACGAGCTGCCAAACCGCTTCTGGTGCACATTTTTATGCTTGGACAGCGGTCTAGCATATCCAGGAATTTTTTTTCTTTTTGTGAAAACGCTGAGGATTTTCCTTCCGGAATATAGATTACTTTTGCAGTAATTTCCATCGAACGTGAATAGCACAAGATAATAAATTAGGGTACCTTTTCTTCTATAAAAAGCCACTGTCCTATCCAGCAGCTATCTCGATCTGTTAATGCTTAATGAAGAAAATCGAAAGTGATGGATGCCATACAAGTTTACACTATTTTTAGACTAGTTCAGTTTAGTTGCATTATTTGAACAGCCTTGCAAGCAACGGCACCAAGTTTAGTGTATCGATGCAGCTCGAGATTCTTCATAGCAGCCCCTAAATCCGGCGATGTTTTAGTACGGTTTAAACGAACGTTTATATTTACACGCCTTCAGTCAGCCCGCGCACTCCCTGGAAACCCTATCTAGCGTAGCACGACTCGAGTGTTTTCGGGCAGGATGTTTCTTTTAACAAACTTGCTTGGCCATTGAAGGCTTATAACTTCAAAACATTCAGCACTACGATGGCGCTACCGGCGAGGCGTAGCCCTCAGCCCGACAGCAAACTGAAAGCTCGATGACGCTTTAATGTTGGTGCCTCTAGTGAACACTTGCCGACTGCGTTGTCCGTGTTGAAGTACCCTCTAGCTGGCGGAGTTTAGGGCAATTTTCTGTTCAAATCCTTATAGCAGCGACATCCACTGTGCGATGTTACATATGTACACAAGTGATGCACAAAAAACAAAGGAGCCAAACAAGACAGTTGAGTGCAGTGCTACCGGTCCTCCGGCAAGATTGTTGGACTGGCTGAGTGGCGTCGACTCGCACTCTGCTCTGAAGCTTTGCACTAATTAGGGTAAATTGAATTCTTTTTGCAACCGTTGCCAGCAAGCGCCTAGCTGTCAAGAAGCGAGGTGGATCCCTTTACCCTCTTCCCCTGCGCGGCCTAATTGAGCCATTTCTCATCCGCCACATCCTCGCAAGGACACCAACGACGCGTGCCTTGCCTTAGCAACGAGAGTCTGGCTATGGCTGGAGGCGGTGGTAGATATGCACTGCTCGCGAAAATCGACGCTTGTGTTCTTCAACCGAACTTTCAAGGTTTTTACTCTTCCTTGACGATCGATTTCGTGCTTGCTACGAGTCGAGCAAATGGCATTACCCCTTTTATCGAATCCGGAAATAAATTTGTATGAATTGATGCTAGGCCAGCAATCCACACAAGTCGTCCAAGTAAGTCGGAAAGCTAGCTGGCAAGTGTCCTCATTGTGGTGCTGCGCCAGACCAGGGTGACGAAAAAGACTTGCTGTGGACTTGCCCGGCTACAGCTTCCGTGAGACGACGCTTCCTAAAGAAGGTAGGCCTGCGATGGGACGTTGTAGGCGACTATCGCAAGTGGACTCATGATAATCTCTTTATCGTGAACTTATGCCACTTTTTAAGCGAGGCTTGTTTACACTCCTTCTTATAACTTTCTTTCCCTTTTACATTATGCCTAATGGCAAACATCTCGGATAAAAAAAAAAGTCGGAAAGCTTTATGAAAACAGCATAACGTACGCAGCTGCTTGAAAAATTCCGCAATCTCGAACTCTCACAGTAGTGCCCATTGTGGAAACACCATGCTGGCTGCAATTCCGCCTAAAATTGAGTTGTAATTGGGCATTATATCTTTCCACTCCTAAGGAACTCGTGCCAGTCGCAAGTAAAATCTAAATAAACCGCATACTCTTTGTAAACAAAACCCATCGCTTATGTGATCGGTATTGATAATGTGTTAGTTAATTATCTTTATATATAGGATAGGCGAGTAATCAAACTGGCACCTTCTTTCGGTGCTACTCCAGTGGACCTAACAACACGAAGGGGCCTCAAGCTTTCTTCATCCGTGAGCAGCCATTACCAGAATGATCAGCAGTGCGGTCTTGATGATTCTACTGCTATTTATTGTTTGTTTGTTTGTTTGTTTGTTTGTTTGTGCGTACGACATTACGGGGGGGGGGGGGGGGGGGGGGTGCGAAGGGTAAAATACGACGCACGTTAGCACATTTAATGAATTATATGCACCTCGTCGACGAGCCAGAAACTCCCGAAGGCACTGAGCGGAACTCCCCTCTTTTCATTTAGAGCTAATACATTATAAATCAGTGGCATCCGCCTTGCACTGATTCGTGAAGCTAGCTGGGGCACATGCTGTGCGCTGCAAGTCGTTAGCCGCTTAAGTATACAGAGTATAGTACCTTGAATCTAACGAGATTTCCAAGAGACAACCCCCCCCCCCCCCCCTAAAAAAAAATAAACTGACTCCATTTGTTTTCTACAACACGAATGAAATATCTTTGGTGAATGGTGTTGACTTCCTGCTCCTCCTAAATGTTTTGCGATAAAAAGTGAAATCAGTTAAGGAATCTTACTGACTGCAGTGCTTCAGGGGTAATTTAAGGATGTGCGAGTAGCACTTCGATAAAACCGAAGCGAATACGAATAGTACAGTTCCCATAAGAAACTAAACACCAATCGTACGAATAGAATAGTGATAGCGAATCAAATACTAATGAAATTTTTTTTTACGAATATCACTACAAAACCATTAAGGGGGTTCGCGGGAATCAAATCGAGAAAATCTGAAAAAATGGTTATGAACATCAAATTTGGTATCCTTTTACCCATATACCGAAAAATGTTTCCCCAAAACAACTCAGAAGTGACTGTAAAAACGTGTTTGGAACCGTAGGGTTGCAAAAAACTGGCTGGAATCTCCGCGAAAATGGCCGAGTTTCAAGCACCATACATGATAGGTCCGCGTTTGCACTGCCGCTCGCGACAAGATTTTTTTCACCAGAAAGCTGGTTTCGCCACAGTTCTTCTGCCGTCGGAATCAAGTGTCTACGATTAAACACAAAAGCACAAAGAGTTAAAATGTGTTGGCCTCCAGGAAGCCGCTGCTCAGCGTCGACTGGTCTAACCTGTCACATGGCGCTCAGAGCGTGCCTCCTGTGCTTCTGCGGCACGCGTGCATGCTTTTGCTGACTTATCTGATTTTTATCGAGTCTGCGGCTGCCATTCTGCGAGGCTGTATTTCTTTTCTGCGCGAGATTCTGTGCGCCAGTGACGGATCGTCGCATGTTCCAGACGAAGCATGCGTGCGAAAACCGGAAGCGCAAGCGAGTCATGCCTAAGCGATCGTCCTCTAATTAATTGGACGAAGCGCATACCGAGCTTCAATAAGCGACGAAAAAGGTCAGCTTGCTGTATGACAAGCCCCAAAGACAGAAATGAGAGCGGCAGTGGAATTGAGCGCGAAGACACTGGCGTCGCGTTAACAGCTAGCCAAGGCGCCGAGACGCTGTTGTGACGCAGGTAAAGTTCAGTTTTCGCGACCGAACGGCTCGCGCCACCGGATTAGAACGAACTGTTTGTCTAGCTAGCGATGCACTGTTGAGAGAAACTTGTAACTATGCTTTGTCGCCTTGGAAACGGCTTAGAACAAAGCGCCCTTGCCCGCGACACACTTCGCGTGGTGTCGAGGACAGAGTGCTTGTTCACACTCACTCATTCTCAGCAGAAAGGAACTGCAAGAAATATAAAGAGGCATGAAGGTCGAATAAACAGAGTACGGAGATACACGAAGGTTTGCTCAGCCAATGAGAGTAAATATTACAGTCTTGAGACATTTTGATGGTCATGAACTACTTGAAAAACTTCAGTGCTGAAGTTTCCTAAAACGTGTTTATTGCCCCGCTGACTTGATTGAAGAAACCGTAGCATGGCAATACCTTCACTGATTCTCATGTGGTTGGTTTCATTTTGTTTCTTGGTAATTTTTGTTCCGTTAATTTTCTTTACCTCTTAATATTTTCTCATTTTTTCACTCTGATACTCCTTCTACATAATAATATTGTGTGCATTGTGCCACCATGGATATAACAGTCCATGTGAAAACAAATCAGACCAATAAAAATATTTGGAGAATATCATTGCATCAATCATTTCTTTGAATGAAACATCAGGGAAACTGCACGCTCCTACCATGTTTTGTTGTCACGCTAGGTTTCTTCTAGTTTGGTGTAGCAATGAAGCGTATAAAAATTTGAAGCTTCAAAACTTCTTAAGCTATTTAAGTGAATTTTTTTTTTCATTTGGGCTTTCACTGCACTAACTACAAAGCGTTCAGAAATTAATTGCTCTGTATCAAAAAATAAAAACTTCCTCCTTCAGTCTCCACCTACCCCCTTAATCGCGTGTCAAAACAGCGAAGCCCAAACCTTACGGAGTTACAGCTTCACCTATGAAATGCGCAACACTGGTCACCACTGCGAGAACCCGAAGTCAATATTTTGCTCTATGAACGCCATGTCATACATACAGAAAAATCAGCATTTGCTGCTGATGACGACAGCGAATCAACCAGCGCCATATGTCAGTAGATGAGAGATGTGACAGCTGCGCATATGCCGTGGCCTCTGCAGCAAGGCATCTAGGCAGCCTTTGATAAACATTTCTGATATCTGCCACGTAGCCCAATCTTCAAGGCTAGATATGAGGGCTACGAACGCTCCCGCACCATAAACCGTGTCGCGGCATTGTACCCATCATCGCGCGCAGACCGCTCTCGGCAGTGCGCTGTGAAGCGTAAGAGTGGGCCTTGTTTTTCCATCATTCGTCCAAGGAAACTAAAGCATCTCTCAGTCGTACTTCATGCCAGTTATTTGTAAACTATTCTAGATTTTAGGCTAGTATGAAAACTTTCACAGCATTTCTTTACGGGTTTTTCGCGATATGAGTGCTAATGCTAAATCCACACTTCGGGCCCATAAATAGCCAAGCCAAATTCGAAACCTCATCTTTACGGCATTCCTGCCGCTCCCCATGGTGTGCAAAGTACAGTGCAGCCTGCGTTTCTTAGATAATGTTCAATAACTCTATAACCCTGCGCGTGCACGCAGAGCGCTCGCGAGCAGGAACTAGAGCACTGCACGGGCCTCAATCTGAGGCCCAAGCCCGGCCCGGGCCCGAGACTTGAAGCCCGAGCCCGGCCCAGGCCCGCGGCTTCAAGCCCGGGCCCGGCCCAGGCCTGCTAAATTATCGCTCTGGCGAGCCCGGCCCGGCCCGTGAATCCCGGAGTGAAGCCCAGCCCGGGCCCGGCCCGGCCTGTTTCACAGTAACGCTTGAGGTATACTGCTCACTCTGAGCAAGTAGACTGCTACTAGACCGATAAGAGACTGGCCGACAAAGGTTCTGAAACCACAGTTTGGCTTGCAGAAAGTTGGTTCTTTTTATCCCAGAAGGAAGTGATTAAGAGTAGTGCTCGCCAGGCCCTCTTTTGGACAGTGATCTCGTGTAGGTGCGCGAAGATAAACTCGGAAGTTCCGGGAGCCAAATAAAAAGGGCTGCACACGCGCGTAATAGACTACTTTGCATTCCCCCATGATTTTAATCAGTTATATTTTGCCGCCCGCCAAGTATAAACATTAATGCTGCCTAGCAAGCAGTGGAATGACATTTTTTTTAGTGAACGCGATCTCACAGGCTGAACTCATAGCCGAACTGGTCGCCTTTCAGCCGAAACGAAAAGCTAAAAGGCTTGAGTATTTCACGGTGTGCGGTTTGGAGACTATAAGCGTCCTAAACTAATATGTCCTTCATGAATGCATTTCTGATAGTGTATCACGAACGATCAGTGGCTGATTAAGACCGGTTAAATTTTTCTCTTGCTGGTGGAGCAGAAGATAACGCGCGAATCACGTGATAACTTACAGGGCAAAACGTCTGTCATGTCAACCAGGCTGAAGAAGCGAGGAGGGATAGATGTGGTTATGAGATGAGATTTACAAACTCTCATGAGCTTTTGTGGCTATTTCATTTATGAGAAGTTCCGGTCAGATGATCAAAAAGAAAACCAAACGCGCTTTAGTTTGTGAACCGAAGCAGAGGGCTCAGGATCATTTCGACCACCTGGGTTTCTTCAACGAGCAACTACAAAGTACAGTCTTTGTCAAAAGAAACCACGCTGCATGGTTGCTTCTAGCTCGTACAGTGGAGCCCTTACAGCTTCCTTGAAGCTGTTATTGTCGTTATAGGTAAGGACGGGGGGGGGGGGGGGGGGTTTCTTACCTTTCAACAACTTTTGGTCTTAAGGAAAGTCGCATGGGCTCCACTATACAAGCTAGAAGCAAACCATGCCGCCTGGTTAGTTTTGACAAAGATGGCACATGGCTGTCACGCTGGTCGCCTGAATGGAAATGCGGCCGCCGAGGCTAGGAGCAAACCCTGGTTTCCTGGCTCAGTAATCAAGCGCCTTGACCACTAAGCCACCACGGCGTGGAAATGAGGAAATAAATAAGTCAAAGAATGAACCTTAGTTTTTTTTCTCAGCACGTACTATATAACCCATAGCTCATCCGTATTGCTGCTCCAATGCCACAGTTATGTACTTCACTCTGCAATAGTGAATGAATAGTCGGACACCAGCCGTTTCTATACGGACCCAAGCTCGGCTCGGGGCCGCAGCTTTAAGCCCGAGCCCGGCCCGGGCCCGCAACTTCAGGCCCGGGCCCGGCCCAGGCCCGGCTAAACTGATCATGTCCCGGCCCAGCCCGCGGGCCGGGCCGGGCCCGGGCTTTCGGGCCGGCCCGAGCCCGTGCAGTGCACTAGCAGGAACAACGGGGGGGGGGGGGGGGGAGTTCGCCACGTCAGCTGAACAGCCGTACAGAGGGCGCTGCAACAGAAAAGCTCTGTGGGCGCATACGCGCACTCTTTTCTGTTTCTCCACTGCGGTCCTACATGAAACGCTGAACCATCATGTGGTCAACACTGCCGCGATAATATTAAAATATTGGAGTGCCGCACGTGCCGTCGACTCATTCCGCTCCTTTTTCTTCCATATCCAAGATACGATTAAGGGATCGGGCTGTCGCTTCCTGCTGTGTCTCTTGAAGCACGGGCGGCACGTTCATCGGCTGAAGTCCGGCGCGACGTGCTCGAGGGTTGCCGCATTTCCCGGGAACGCACGACCCATTCTCCACTCACTGAACGTCTCCCGGACTTCGTAAACTCTGTGTTCACTTCTTTGAATCTCCGTGGTCTCTGAGCTCACAAGAAGGTTCCCATCTGATGAACTTGTGCATATCCGTGGATGCGTAAAGCGAAGCCTTGCTTCTTTGTCTAGTTTCATTCTCTTTTAGCGGTATTGGAGACTTTTGTTTGCTCTCGAGTAGCTGAACGGAAGCTAAAATTGAGGATATTGACCAGAACAGTACAAATGGAAAAGATCTATGGCAGAGTGGAGAGCATGAAAATAGGAAGGAGTACGTGACAATGAAGTTGATGAAAAAGAGCTCAGTGATTTACATATTCATCCTTCATTGCATCCAGCTGTTTTCTTTTACAGTTTAGTTGAAAGAACAGAGCGGCAGTTTCCCGATTCCGCTCAATCTGCAGCAACGTCTTCACTTGGCCACGTTTTACTCCTAAATATAGCCATATGAGAAGCCAAAGAGCACCTGTCTGAAATGAAAATGAATGCGTAAATAAGTAAAAGTGCATCGTAGGGAATCACACATGGCGTCGATTTCTTTCCGTGCTTTGCCGTTGCGACTTATAAATAATTCAGGTAGAATTAAAGCCAAGTGCCTTCTTTTCATACTGTCGGCTTCAACTGGCATTCTTTTGAAATGGCTTCAACATATTAAGAAAATCTTCCTAAAACTGAAACAAGTCTGAACTCGGCTCTTCACGCAGGAAAAAAATCCACTAACCATTTATGAAACCGCTGCATAAGAACTTAACTTTTCGCCCTCAAGTTGGGCGCCGCAACAACTTTCAACGAGCCAAGGAAAGAGCCAACTTGCCCCCGAGTAGGTCATAGAAGAGAGCGAAGGAGTGAAAAAAGAAACAGATAACACTAAACTGACTCTAAGCAGGTGGTAAGAGGCGACACTAGGCACTGACGGCGGGGCTTAAATGGCACGCTCCCCGACCTCCCGGCGATGACCTTTAATAAGCTTTCGATGGGCCGCCTCGGCGAGGCGGTTCGCCTACGTGGTTCTTCGCACAGAGGTTCTTCTTCCACGTGTGCGTTCAACATTCGCAGTGCGCTTCTTCGCAGTTAATGGACCCCGAAGCGAATTTGGCGCGAGGGTTGTGGAGAGACGTAACAGAAGCCGCGCCGCTCCCATTAGCGCCATTGCACTAAGCCTCGCGCGTTTTCTATTCTTTTTTTTTCTTTATTTCTCTTGGGCAATCCGCAGGTTAGCGGCCCAACTTAATCCCGTGTCTTTTTCTTTAGCTATACGGAGAACCCTGCGGCTACTGGCTGTCGGCTGCAATATAAAAAAAAAAACGCAACGAAGTGCTTTTTAGTGAAAGAGCAGATTGACACCCTTCTGAAGCGGCCATAAAAGAATATGCGTTGTAAGCCTGTTGTAAAGCGCTGTACGACACACCAAAAGGGAGATGGTTTCTTTTATACTTATGCCGACCTAAAATTAGTGGAACCTTGTTTTTGTGCTGTTCCTTTTTGTTGGAAAATGGAGATAAAAGGAGCTCCGCTTAGTTCGCAGCGAAGAAAGGCATAAGATATTGAACAAGTAGGGCTGGACCAGTGCTGTTCCCTGAACAATGGCGTATTGTACTTAACTGCAGTATTTCATTAACACTTATTCTTCTCTTAATTTTCTGTGCAGTGATAGATGCACAGGTGATGCAGCCTGCGCGCTTGCTTCATCTTGAGAAAAAAAAAAAACAAATAAAAAGCTGACCGTCGATACAGCCCGTATTGAGGAACAACACCGCTCCACTTCTTTATGCCGCTCTTGAGAGCACTTAACTTTAAAAAAAGCGTGCCATTAAATTTGTCGGATGAGCACGCGCTCGCTCTCTAAAAAGTTAGGAAAGGCTTAAGGCACCTTAACAAAAGCTCATACTGAAAACTGCGCAAAAAACGAAGACACAGAACGAGAAGGCACGACACGGGCGCAGTCTATCAACTATCAATATCTGTGTGCGTGTGCCGAGCAAGAACGACGTCATGGTATGCAAAACAGCAAGTTTGTCCTCCTAACATCCAGGCGTTATGCGGATGGCTTCGGCCGTCCCCCGGTCACTCCAAACGGTTCTGCCGTATCCTTAGTTCGGAGTGGTGGAGACAGGCAAGGTTTTGCAAGCTATGCCTTCGTGTTCACTGTGGCGTGTTGACGGATGAACGACTGCGGCACCGGGTTTGTGAGGATTGGTACAGAACAGCGGACCGCCTTACCGAGTTCCTATGGAATTCCATTCGCCCCACGCTGCCTATCAGGAAGAAGAATTTAGCGACCACAAGGAAGGTTACTGTCCTAGGCCAACGAGAAATCGAAGAGCAACACCGGCGCACCCTGGAGCTGGGACCAAAGTTCTGCTTTGAGCCTTCCATGACGCCACTAGAGCGGTTGTCGCTCTCGCGTTCTGTCCCCAGGGCTGTTCCCGAGGCAGACAAACCTAGATGCGTGGAGGAGTGCTCTGCAATTGTGATGGACCGTGGAAGGGCAAAGACACCAAGGCGAGTGGAAGGTTTGGTGAACTATTTGGTCGCTGAGGGCTTGAGGCCTCTCCTCTCAGACAAGGAAGGGTTCTTTGTCCTCGCCCCAGAAAAGATTTTTGCCCAAAAAGCGGGTGAGGCGGTGAAAAAGAACTTCAAGGAAGTAGCTGTAAAGCCCGCTGCCATCAGAAAGCAAGCCGTGGCGCTGCTTCAAGGAAGCAACCTTGAAGGACTGGCTACAGCCGTCAAGAATGGTAAAGGTACAGTTCTGGACTTATTCTTCAGTTGATAGACTGCGCCCGTGTCGTGCCTTCTCGTTCTGTGTCTTCGTTTTTTGCGCAGTTTTCAGTATGAATTCCTACCAACTAGCCCAGTTTACCGTTCTTATTAACAAAAGCGTTCGGTATATATCGACTGATCAATGCTGTGAGTGGGTTTTCTTTTTAAATAACTTAATTAATGCATTTCGTAAGCACTAGAGAGGTCTGTTCGTAGTGAACTTCGTACGATAAAACGAATGAGCATAGTTCTTAATTTCCTGGAATGTCAGTTCCACGTAAACAATTAACGTCTTGCACAAATACCAACTAGAAAAACGCCGCCGCGGTGGCTCAGCGGTTATGGTGCTCGGCTGCTCACCCAAAAGACGCGGGTTCGATCCCGGCCGCGGCGGCTACAATTTCTTTGGAGGAGAAATTCTAGAGGCCCGTGTACTGTGCGATGTCAGTGCACGTTAAAGAACCCCAGGTGGTCGAAATTTCCGGAGCCCTCCACTGCGGCGTCTCTCATAGCCTTAGTCGCTTTGGGACGTTAAACCCCATAAACCAACCAACCAACCAACTAGAAAAGGGAAGTGGCATCGGATAGTTAAACACAAGTAATGAATGAATGAATGAATGAATGAATGAATGAATGAATGCATGAATGAATGAATGAATGAATGAATGAATGAATGAATGAATGAATGAATGAATGAATGAATGAATGAATGAATGAATGAATGAATGAATGAATGAATGAATGAATCGCGAAATGGTCCATGAGCAGTCATTTTCTTCTATCCCCTGCTTCAGAGAGCCCGTAGCTGGTAGTTTTCTCAGCCGTTTCTCTTCACGCCCCATGGAGCCGCCCTCAGCGTGACCATATATGCGTGCGCGACCGTCGTCGATATTGCCGCCAGCCGTCGGGCTCGCACAAAGAACGACGTCTCCTCAGTGCCCACTCCTCGCTCTCATCATGCGCCTTTCCGGTAATCGTCCCAGGGTACTTCCGTTTTATGGCCGCCCACTGCCGCGACCCAATACGATGCGCGACCCTCTGCGCGAGCTCCGTATTTGGTAGCGTCATCTTCGATCTCCTTTTCAAGCATTTCCGGACTCGCCCCGCGGTGCTCCCTGGCAAATCCATATGATTGCAAAACGGCCTTTATTGTTCCACATTCCCGGAGACGTGACTGCGTCAGCACTGGCGCCCCCTGTCTGGTCGTTGGTCAAAACGGTCCCGGCAGTATAGACCCCGCGCCAGGACCTGTTTGCCCGTCCCTGGAAAACCGTAGCTGGCACGGAGGCCAAGTAAACCCTCCGTCGAACGGCATTGGGCCAGCGGATATCATGCGAACGAGGTACTTTCCGCACAGAAAAGGAAGTGGTTGGGGTGGAAGCGCTCTGCGACGTTTGGGGAAATATGAGATGCACGGAAGAGGACAAAGTAACTTCCATGAAAGAATTTATGTTCTTTGAGCACTTTCTCGCCCGGTCGAGCGATGCAAGACACGTCGGCAATTTTTACCGCCACTTCGTCACGCGCACCCACCACCTGACCATTTGCCCGCTTGTTCTCCGCAGAGTAGATTGCGACTGTGTGAATTTCTCAAAATATTTGCATTGCGGGGTTTTTTCAGCGAATCAAAGACGTAGACCGAGCATCGAAGATAATTTTTTTTACCTCTTCTTTCTACCATTTTTTTTCATACTTATTGGTGGACGTCAAAGACACAAAAACACTATTACGGCGAGTAATGCACCGCGAAAAAAACACAAATTCTCAAATAACTGTCATTGCCGCCATTTCCTTCGTCTCCTGTTCTCAAACCTCACTCGCCGCCGAACTACTTAACGCCAGGCAAGCGCAAATACCTACAGCTTGCGACTTCTTCAAACACCACATACTCCATTACTTTGGCCGCCCCGTACACGTACACGTGGCGACTACCCCGAAAATTCGCATGCATATTAGCCCTGTAAAGGCACCGCTCCGTGACCGGACCGCCTCCACTCAGAGGCCTACCACCTCACGACCTCTATTACTGGTAGAGGTTGCTGCTCGTTCTACTTTACTACACCGAACACTAGGCCGCTCCTGCTACCCAACGTAATTGACGGGTAACCATTTTAACGCGCCGAAAACTAGACTCCACCCACCCACTAAAACCATGCACCCGGACCAAGGGTGTGTCTTGAAGTTTTCTCCCTCATCAGGCTTTTTGTGGAATATGTGACCCCCCCCCCCCCCCCCCCCACACACACACACACACTACAAAAGCCAGCAGTTACACGTTACTAACTGCGGACGAAAGGAGGCGTGTCAGTTCCTTTATCCCTTCCCTTACGGCGCGGTTTGGGGGTCCACCGAGATGCGAAACAGCCAGTTACTAGGGCATCTCCTTCCCTCAAAAAACAATTTGCAATTTTCAGTTCTGTCAACAGCTCGGAGACGACCACGCATACTTGGCGGCAAACCGATGTGACATAGTACCGGAAAGCAATAAGGTATACCCCACTACGATAAAGCATTTGCACTGGGACTTATCTATTCTCCAGCCTGCTGAGCGGCATGACACACTGACATCTTTTAGCCGACAGGAAACTGGCTAATGATCGTCATTTATCTTTGAGTAGAGTACAAAACGAAACGAAGCGCATGTAATCCTAATGGCAGTATACATTGTACTAGATAAGAATTTGTGTTCATTCAAAGGAATGATGCTGTCGAGGTTCTTATGCCTAATGAATATCGGCTTTACTCTTGTATTTGCTCCCGCATGACAGCCCTTGTTCCTTTATAGACAAAACGCGTACCCCGTTTTACGAATGATTTCTCGCTCACCATTAATCAGGTTAGCATCAAGAACAGCGCTATGTTCTTTCGAAGCAGAATCGTTTTTCGAGGGCTGTCTCCTTCACTTCGCTCATCGACCGACTCTCTTGAACAGCCTTGAAATGAAACTCGTCAATGAAGCCTACGGGGCATCCATAATCGACTCCGCTGCCTTGAGCTTCCGTGTATCGGCTGGAGTATAGTACTTACAAGCAACGCGCATAACTCTCTTGTCTTCCCTCCTCCCCTCCCCCCACCTTTTCCTCCGCCGGAGGGTTAGAAAGCTTTCGTCTTCAGAAAAGAAAAGAAATGATACCGCGTTGCACTCCAGCAAGCGTGCAGTCATTATCGGGTCGGGCAATCGAAAGCACGCAAGGCCCCTTATGCGCATCTGCACTCGCTCGCTCGCTCGCATGCGCGGTGTAGCGAAAGTGCACGTGTTGCTGCTGTTGCTTCGCGAATCGATTGATTTCGCCCTCAAGACGGTGACAGGGTCCGATGAATCTTCAACACGAGCAGAGAGAAAAAAAAAAAAAGATCGCGCGGCCCCTGGACCCGTGGTCGTCCTCCTCCTCCCAGCGGCAGTGGCCCCGCGGGTCGGGACGTTTACAAAAGACTCTTCATCGACATGCGCAAACAGGCCGCGACTCATCGAGCGGTGGCCGCCGCCGTCCGCGCTGCAGTGCGGCCCGCAGCCGTGTCCGGGCCGTCATCGATCAGCGCTCTTCTTCCAGAGGGTCCGCGATGCGCTCGTGCGGTCCGCGACTGACCTTGTGTGTCCATCTACCTAATGTTTACGATGCTCTCCCTGTATTAAGTTGAGTCAGCCGCATACGCCTCAAGCCTTTGGGCCGCAATAAGTTTGAGATCTGCGCTGTTGACTTGACCCGGGTTCGGACCGCAGCTATGGCGCTCTGTGCCGGCGGAGCACGTAAAACGTTTATGGAAAAGGTCGAGCAGATCCCTCGGTTCATGGTGGACCCCGTTTGCTCGGAGCGCTCCGCACACTTCCTTAAGGCGATTAGTTCTGCAACTACTGTCATATTTTTTTTTCTTCGTACATCTCAGTTTTACCGCTACTGCGTTCTTTTTCCAAATTTGCCTGCCCCCGTTTCATCGTCGACTGCTCAACAGACGTCGCGCCTGTATTCTGTATTATTGCAGAAAGAGGACTGAGTCAGTCTTGGCATTTGTCGAGTTTGGAGGGAACCAAAAAAAAAAAGAGAAAGCGGCTGATATTCACGCTTCTTGGTCCCTATTTTGCGGCCGTTTTTATCTTTCAGGAAAGAAACAAATACGAACTAACGGCTCAATGACTTTGCATTCTGATCATTTTGCTCTGGCTTCATTTTTACGAAGCTCACCTTGTGGCGATACCATGAGAGAGTAAACATCAACAAAAGAGTTATTTCCTTTTCGACACTCTGACAAATGCTCTTTCCGTTCCTGTTCTAGTTCGGGATGCATACTTGAAAATACGGAACACTACGAGCTAGCAATAACTGCTCCCTAAAACACATATTCAGAACTTATGAAAGATGTCAGTTTCTCGTTACTTCATTTTGAAAGCGATACGAATAAAAGGGTTAACACGACGTTGTGCGTTGCTTAGATTGTTGCCTGTGCAGAGGGAAAAACGATTTTTTATCCTTGATGAGATCGACATGCGTGGCTGTTCGTAGATGACGGAAGGGCTGTTTGAAACTTAACAACTCTGATTTAGCGCAGGCCAGAACTGCAATCACCTTCATATCATCGGGTTTATGTCTGCGTTATAAAACAACGCATGTAAACAACGACGGTAGGAACATGCGAACAGTAATGTGATACATTTTTCTGAAACCCAGATACCGCCATTAAATCGGCTTCCATAAGCCCCCAAAGGCTTCTAATAGAGCGATTATTTAAGCAGCGAGATTCTCCTATAACAATATTCAATATGCACCTTGCCGCAGTGCAGTATGCTTCGGTATAATGCTGCTCAGAATTTCAGTAACTTTGAGATCACTGCGGTTACCTGCATTGGAGCAATGCGAAAGCAGAACGTCCGTATACTGTATTGATATCTGCGGCAGTTCTGATGTACATGTACTATATCGATGTCCATGGATATTTTGACATGTAAGTGTATTTTTAGCGTTTTTTCGCGTTTAATTAATTATCTAATTGCAACTCATCAACGAAATTTTTCCTACGGCAACATAGAATCAGACGCTATCTGTCACAATTGCAATTGCACACATTTATCTTCGGAGAACGATGTAATCGCGCGGACAAAATTGCGGACATTTTGCTCTGACGAGACACAGCCATATAATGCTCTCGCAGTAATAAATTTCGTGAGGCCATAAAAGAGGTGTAATTTCTCACAAACCTTGCGAATGGTGTTTGCGCGCGAATTTTGTTAAGGTTTAGCAAAAGCAGTCTGAGCATGCCCCCCTCCCTCTTCTAACTCAACCACCCTCGCCCTATAATCATGGACTGGACATTTTCCTTGCTCAGCAAAGAACCGGACGAGGTTCCATTAGATTTTGCCAAAATGCTTGTGTGCTGCGTCTAAATAAGCTGAAGTGGGTTGCCCAATTGCAAGAGCTTCACTGCTTAACGAGAACACTGGGTAATCACTCGTTGTTTTACACGAATACATCACAAACCCTCCACGCGCGTGAAAGACTAATCCCATGGCTATAGATTTCCAGTGACATATATGCTCGTTACACGAAGCAAGAAAATGCGATAATTCTCGATTGAAATATCTTGTAGACGAGGAGTGGTCGTTCATTTCGCTGCAAAGTAATACGTACACAATCAGGAGATGCGTCCGATCGACCGTTCGATTTTGTGGAATGGGAGGTCTGAAACCTTAAGCGAGGAAACCCACGTGCATCTGTTTGTTGAATCTCCTATCTACGTGTTTTCTTGACGCTGCTAAAAAAGTCTAGGAGCGAGTTCACTAATGACGGCGGCCGGATTGACTTAGCTATAATGATAACTTGGCTGTTTTGATTATCGGTTTGTCGATCACAACAGCTAACGTATCTAATCACTGAATAGGTAGTTGTAATCAAGCTGGTATTGAAGTTCTTCTCATCGTATGCTCCTAAAAGAAGTTTCCTATTTATCTTTTTTTAGAGGTTGGGCACTGATGACTAACAGAGGCTAGACACCGCAAAGCGGCTGCAGCCTGTATTTAGTGCTCATGTTACTATTTTCCCGCTCGATATGAGCTGCAACAGATGAAATGTTTTAGGACCAGATTTCTCCAAGCAGTTCGTACTCAGCTATACTAGAAATTTATGCATTTTTCAGTGGACACAAAGGACGATGTACGCTCGGTTTGTGCACGATGTGGGTACTGCATATCGGTGTATTAATTTATTACAAACCAGAAACCACAGGTCGATCACTACGAGCGCGACATTAAATACACCATATAGTTATGAAGGCTGCTTAGCGAGTCTCAAACAAAGCACAAGGCCACTCCTTCGGAACGGCACGTGGCATGGAACTGCATCTATTATTGTACGAAAATAAAGTTACATCTCTTAATATGCACTATATTAGTAATTTCCAGGGCCACAATCATTATTCAAAATTTACATTTAGTGAGAAACGTGAAGAGATGATATACAAAAAGCGCCGTTAGACGAACAGGTTGGCATAGCTAATAGCGCCGCTCTGTTGACCAGCCATTTCTTTGTTTCATTTTAGACTGTTTCTTCACTTTTATTTTGGGCCTTGCGTCTACAGTACATGAGATCTTTACTTCAGCCACTGGTGGTGATAGCGTACATGTCCCGAACACAGTTATGCCCTGTCTACCTTGCAGCCAACGGTATAGCGCTTACATATAGACGAGAGGGAAGAGAAATTATGTTTCCTTTACCAAAATTGACAGCGTTAGCTGAAAGCGTGTTTAGCGTGACTTCTTTTATGCGAGGAGAAACGGTTTGAACTGGAACGGTAGTTTGCACAGAAACGTAATTCTGGGTTAAAAGCGCTCTGACTTAAATAGAACTAGGACACAGTCACTTAAGGTGTGTCTTTTTTTTTGCGTATATCCTAGTCCTGTGTTTCTAAGGCCGCACAAATTCAAGTCGTAAGTATGATCATGTGACTATTACGCGCAGAAAGGGGTTAAACACTTTGAAGATTCATAACTGTTCCTTCTCTAAGCCTGCATATACACATTGCTTTGAAAGGCCCCGCCGCGGTCGCTCAGTCCTTATGGCGCTAGGCTGCTTACCCGAAAGACGCGGGTTCGATCCCGGCCGCGGCGGCCGAACTTCGAAGGAGGAGAATTTCTAGAGGCCCGTGTACTGTGCGATGTCAGTGCACGTTAAAGAACCCCAGGCGGTCGAAATTTCCGGAACCTTTTTCTACGGCGTCTCTCATAGCCTGAATCGCTTTGGGACGTTAAACCCTGAGAAACCAATAAGCCAACATAGCTACGAAAGAGTATCATTACTGCGAACAACGGTCAACTGATCCAGCTTTCCGCGTTCGATGATACGTCATCTACGCGTACACAACCAGAGCCTTGAATGTGAAGAACGTGAAGAGGTTCACAGCGTTTCATTTTGAGTAGTAAAATGTTAGGTTCGTAGTCGTTATGCCCGTGTTCTGCGTACTGATTTTCACACTAAGTCAAGTTAATTGTTCTGAGAAAATGGTACTTAGAAAGTCAAAAGAGAGAACTTCGTAGTTTAGGTAGGTGCTAAATCGTGGCGCTTTTTTATGTTTTACAGCAACCCTGACAAAAACTGGATTGTATGAGTATTTATACCCATAATGACGCCCATTTTTATTGCCGGTGCCAAACAACGCTATGTGATTTGGGAAACGATCAACGAAGTCATGATCCAGTGCGTGAGTAGTATGGTGATGATAGCCGTGGTGATGGGATAATGGTTAATGAACAGATGACGAGAACGCGTATTGTTGTTTTCAGTCCTTGCGTTCGTTGCTGCTTTGCCGTTTACGTTTCTTGCATCCTGATTACAGTCGGACGCCTTTCTAACGAAGTGTTTGGGACCTTCAAAATCACTCCATCAAGCACACGTAATCATTTCAGTGGCTTGGCAAGCATTTATCTTGGGAGCTCATCTTTGTGCTCGAGATTTAGTATAATTCGCTTTTGTATTCTTTTGTGCAGTGTGCCTTGGCAGACCGTATTATTCCTTGGTCTAACGGCTGCAATAGCTAGATGCAGTTCGGTGGCAGTAAAATTGCGTTTACTTGATTTAGCACCGGGATCTTGCGTGAGGCACAGCTGTTGAGAACAAGGGCAATCTTGCCGTTCTGCTGCCGCATCATTTTCTCCATGTGCAGAATCTAGGCTTGAAACAATTCCGCTGTCGTGCAGATTTTTTTTTTTTTTATTGGCCCCATAGCCTGCCGGAAGGCAACGCACTCCTTTGAAGCACTATGGTTTCGCATACCGTCCGAGCACTAGTGGCTCCAGCATCTCCCTACCTGCAGCGTTACAACAAAACCGCATGGTCAAGCGTTTCAACTTCTTCCCGCATTTTCAGCGATATGTATTCTCGCAGAGAGTTTACTCAGGAAGAAGCTCATGAAAAAAAGACAATTTCGTCAGTGTTACACGGATCGTGTAGTCTGCGCACTGAGGGCACCTTGTGCAACTCTAACTGGTGCCCATTGTCGAGAAGATCAGGCGGCGCGTCGACTGTTTTTTCCCGCTACTGTTTCGAAAATGAGGCTGAACGCCTCTTCAAGCAGTAACTGCGCCAACCACCAGCGGCTTAACATTGCTTCGCAATCTCGCGCCGTCTGTGTGCGACGGCGGTGCACATGAACGGCGGCCTGAATGGATTGGATTGGATTGGATTGGATTAGATTAGATTAGATTAGATTAGATTAGATTAGATTAGATCAGACTAGATTACATAAGATTACATTGGATTGCATTGGATTGGATTTGATTGGATTGCATAACAGATACATCGCCACAAGTCTAACGACAAGCACCACCACCAGCTACACTACCAGCTGAACCATGGCGTAGGTACGGATATTGCTTTCGCAATTACCGGGCTTAACCAAGCTAAGCCACAGCGAATTTTTTTAGGGTCACTCGCGACAGCACTGACGCTTTTCAACTGGTCAAGGGAGAACTGTCGGCACTTTATTTTCCTACATTGTTTACATTCATCGCGGCAATCCCGAGACGTTGCGACACACGTGTGCTCCAAACGCAGCGACGAACAAAGAGGGAGGAGGAGGAAAATGCAGGAGAAAAGGGAGTAAGAGGAAAATGGAGTCAGTATGCAACGTCAGCAAGAAATTGGCTAAAACCACCGGGGCTCAGCTCAGTTGGCCGGCTCGCAAGCGCATGCCCACACACAAGGCATTCTCCTCCTCAGTGAAGGGGGAAAGGAAGTTCCGGCAAGCGCTGCTGAAGTTTTCCTCATTTCGGCAACTCCCAATTCGATTGGTTCAAAAAAGCCCGCAGAGGCTACCGGCTCCGTCGGCATGTTTGCGCTTGTTCACAGAGGTCACCAGTGTTGGTTTTCGGAGTGTCTAGATCGTTGTTCTTAGTTTCGCTTTATATTTCCGGCTGGTAAGCTAGTGCCACTCGTCAAAATGTTCGTCCGTACGGCCTGCTGCGCATTTTTTTTTATTTGCGTTGGTTACCATGGCGGCTGCGGAGTGATTATCCAGCGCGGTCTTTGTGTCAACCGGCGTTCCCTATGCATACTGCTCCTCAGTAGCGGCTGCGGAGGAAAATGGCGGTGCCGCTACGCGCTTTTGTTGTGAAGCAGCAAATCAGCCGTCGGGAACGCCTAAATTCCTTCGCTGTACAGGCGAATTCTTTGTAGGGGTCGGCGCTACAGAGGCGTTCGCAATATATATGAAAGATAATAGTTCAGCCAGGACATAAGAAATCCTTCGTTATTCAGGTTCTTTCGATGTAGAGGCGCTTGTTGTAGAGGCATTCGACCGTATGTGCTTGTTTTGCGGTTAGGAAAATGGGCGTAATCTTTTCACGCTGCGTTAGCTGCCTGCTGAACACCAGATCGCGGCACATGTTTTGCAATATTGTCGATTGCATTGAATCGGCTTCGAGGACGCAGTCCCCTGATGCGACGTCGAGGACGAACTGCTGCTTGACGTCGCCGTTGAAGACGGCAGAAAAGTTGATAGACGAAGTGCGGCCAACCACGGTGGACTTGACGAATTTCAGGATGTTTTACGGAACGGCGTTTCGAGGCATTTGTTGGCGCCCTGTTGCGACCACACGCTGCAATTGATGCTGACGACGAAGCCTCCACGAGCTGCGAGGCACAAGCTACAGGTTCACGGTTGTCACGTGACTATGGGTAAGCGCACTCCACTCGACCGCGACGAAGGTGGCGCGCGACACGAAGCCTCAGAATTGGGGCCTTCGTTTAAATTATATTTGACAATATCTTTCCAACAAATGCTAAGCTTTTTCCGCCCCGTATTATAAAAGGTTTATTACAAGGCCAGTTGCGCAGACTTCCAACTAACATTACGATTGCAACGCACCCCTCACAATGCAAACAAAACGAAGTGTGGGAATATTATTTTCGGCACCTAATTGGATTTTTACTCCTAAGTCTGCTTGATTGCGCTCCCATTTATCATGCGGTGTTTTTTGTGGTAGTGCTGGCTCTGCGCAATCTAGAGCACTTCATTTTGTGAAAGGCAGTCATTACTGACCGTATGTCGTTTTGCTAGTCCTTCGGATCGTTCTTTGACTCTCCCATCTTAATTAAGCCCAATCCATTCTCTGCTTCCTCCACATCTACGTCTTGTACATTTTAAGGAGTGCCTGTTCTCAGTGGTGAAACTTTAAATTAAATTTTTTATAACCTGGCCAATGCTTCCCTGAGCGGCCCCGTGCTATCTGCCCTCCCGAATACAGCCTATGTCGCAGCTCCTAAATTTCAAAGATGTTCCTTATTAACTGATCAATGCGAGTCGCCTTTAGAATCTCGAGATTACGAACACCTCCGGTATTTCTGGAGCCGAACATTTTGCCGAACGTGACAGGTTGAAGTCAAATGTAATGACTACCCTACCGTGTTCCACCTCTAAGTTTTTACCAGCACAGCTCAGGTTTGGCTCTCTCTCCCCTATACGTACTTTGACGTGAACCCGAATCGATCGACCATTTTCACTAGTTCTGCCGCCGCATCTCCTTTTTACAAAGGACCGTTTTGGAGGGAAAATTAAAGCAGTTTGGCCTTAGCTTCAGCACAGCAACCTTGGTGTCGTTTGGCGCCCACGTGCTTAGGTGCAGTCACATGATTGTTTGTTCCGCCGTTAAGAAATTTTTATTCTGAACTCTTCGGCTGCCCAGATAAGCCTTACAATATCTCTCTGCCTTCACTGAATTCAGACCACCTTCCTATCTTTAATAGGCCCCCACGGAGACGCTCCAACACGTATGATATTATCTACCTTGCGTGCTTCTATTCCTTTCATTTCCTTCTTTATTTCCTCACGAAGAACTTCGGCTGATTACCCTTTCCTTGCCTCTCGAATCTGGCTCTCGATTTGCCTCTCGATTTGGCTCTCGATTCTGGAAATGTGGCTATGTTTCATTTTTTTTTCTTTTGTACCAATAATAACAATGACGGAACGATATCGACAACTACGGGAGAACTGAGCACGAAGAAACGAGAGATGGCGCGGTAAAAATGCTTTACACTTGGACAGCAATGAGGCACGTTTTGAGATCGGAGCTGCAACATCTCGCATATTCTTCTGTCCCTGTAAACATTTCTATACTTCCCTGTTGTCCGCTTATGGCTCTTGCTTCGGAATCTTACGAGTGCGACATACTACCTGGTATCAAATCGATCTCGGTACTATCGGTACTCATAATCTCCTTTAAGGCTTGGTTCCATGAGAAAATGAACGATGTGACATAATCAAGCGTTTAACTCACGCGACATAATCAAGGAGAAATCAGCGTTATTTTGTCTTGGAAATTTTGTGTGCCTTGAACCTATCCGCAAATAACAAATATTCTTTCATGCTTGTTCTCCTTCAAGCTGTGCACGTGCTGACCTCCCACTATAGCTGCCAATCCCTTGGAGAATATGGATAACTGTGAAACAGAGATGAAACTGGAAATGTAACGGCTTTCAGCATAGGAACAGGATGCACCTCTGTTCATTTCGACGTAGTGAATTCTATTTTGGTGTGAAGAAACAAAAAACTTTTTTTTTTTCACTAACCCTAGAGTTGTGCCCACAGAGAGGCCAGCCGTTCGCCAGTCATACTTCGAAAACAAAAAGAACAATGAAAAAGGGAGTTGAAAAGAACTGCTCACTTCCTTCTTATGTCTACCCGTGCACGAGTCCAGCGCTTGGCGAAGGCAGCGCTCGGCATAGCGTGCGACGAGAGCGGAAGTTGCAGAATATCGGCCGCGTCTCGCCCGCACCAGGAAGGGGCCACTCGGCACGGAACCAAAGAACGGGTGCCTCTCCGCTCTGGAAGACTATTAGAGCTAAAAGCATTACTCGGTAATGCTTTTAGCCCGTCTCCTTCTCCCAGGCCTTGAACAGTAATGCTCAAGATAGATGATGCCGTAAGCCTCACGACGGTCAATGTTGCCCGCCCTCAAGACCTGCACAGTCCTTCACAATGTCCCTTTCGGCACTCATGTCTGCGAAGTCTTTCTTGTTTATTTTTTCTCTCTCTCTTCCTGTTCATTTCTCTCCTGCTTCCGCCTTTCCCAAGACTCAGCCGTGGTGTCGATGAAGCGCCCCTTTTCGGTGAGATCACGACCCCGCCGACCAGTGTCTGCCTGGTGACAAATGACGCGGCTTCGATGGGGTGTCGGCAAGAACGCCTTCGTTTCACGGTGTGCATAAAAATATAAGTAAAGGGGGGCAGGAAGGCTCATAGAAGTGTAATGCCGGCTGTCAAGAGCCTAATTATTCTCCAATGAGGCCGCTGCCCCGACCCTATGCGTAGAGTCGCTAAGTAGACGTCAAGGGGCGGAAGTCTGCGTTAAGAACGCTCGGCGTATGCCTCTTGGCATTTATTGGGTGTCATGCTATATAGTGCTGAAGAAAGGAAAGATCGCTAGCTTGCACAAGTGGGTGACACTTCTTGCTGCACGTTCTTCGTCTCTCTCTCCTGCAACGCACGCAATGAAAAAATATAATGGTCACATAAAAAGTTATGACCCCAGCTCACGCAAGCAATCTAAATGTTTTGGCTGGAAAGATTTTTGTTTTATTAACTTTTTGTTGCTGACAATTTTGAGCACAGCCTGTGTTCGATCAGTGACCTTCGTTTTGTTATTCTGTACACAGTGCGTCTGACTCCGTGCAACTTCCTCGAAAATCGGCGTATGTACCAGTACATGTGTGCGAGCTCAGTAGTTACTGTTGGTACGTTCAGTCACGCAGAACTATTGCGCCTGATTTACTCCTGCCCTCCAGGTTTTGGTTTTGGTTTGTGGGGTTTAACGTCCCAAAGCGACTAAGGCTATGAGAGACGCTGTAGTGGAGGGCTCCGGAAATTTCGACCACCTGGGGTTCTTTAACGTGCACTCACATCGCACAGCACACGGGCCTCTAGAATTTCTCCTCCAAACAAATTCAACCACCGCGGCCGGGTTCGAACCCGCGTCTTTCGGGTCAGCAGCCGAGCACCATAACCACTGAGCCACCGCGGTGGTAGTCGGTGTAAGTATATCTTCTTGCTAAATTTTCCCTCACTGCTGCCACGCGATCCACGGCCGCTCGATTGAACGGTATTAATAATATCCACAATATCCCATCGTGTGCATAATGATATGCCACTTTCT
The DNA here is from genome assembly GCF_055824585.1 of Amblyomma mixtum. NCBI lineage: Eukaryota > Metazoa > Arthropoda > Arachnida > Ixodida > Ixodidae > Amblyomma > Amblyomma mixtum. The sequence continues at coordinate 24,448,782 of NC_143016.1, forward strand.
CACTTGTGGGAAGCTGCGAAGAAATCACGTTGATAATAAGCGCGCACATCGAGTAAATTTCAAACTAAATATACAAAGAACAAAGTATGAGCATTTGTTGGTCATCAGTAATGCAAAGATTGGACGGGACACTTAAGCTCCGCCTTAAAGGTATGACGCGATAGCTTTGATGGGTTAACGCCCATATACTCGAAATTGGCCAATCTCAGCTTTACATTCATAGATCCCTGGAAGTCCTCATACCACTCCTGGCGCAGTGTTGCAGCGGTTAAGCGTGGTCCTGCAGTGACAGGTGCTCATATCGGTAGGGCTTGTGCAACCCAGGTTGCTCCTTCCGGGCAACTTCTCACGACCAGTTATTAATTGCTCCATGCCTTGGTGGTCAGTTTGCGCACAATCGGGTGAGCAGGTTGTGATGACGTCACAAGGTCACCTGACCTAGGAAGTCCCTCTAGCTTGCTTCTCCGCGGATTTTTCGCTAGCAACGCCCACAGCGACACCGACGCCGTATTTTCTGCACAACAGGAGCATTAATGCTATCTCGTTAAAACAAATTTTACAGTCCTACAAGCTTCTCGCAGTCTATCCTGAATTGCCCCCGTGGCGGTGGAACGAGGCTTACAGAACACAAAGAAGATAGAAAGGTGGCTTTAAGCATCAAAATACATCAAGCAAGGGTAAAGAAACATGAAAGGACTGCTCGGTAGGCACGTGACCGCGCTTTCACGTAGCTCCCATCAAGAAGTCAGGGCCGCAGTAAAAGAGAGAATAGTTAGTCGCGCTGGAGACGATGAGCACCTGGCTGCACAGATATCAACCACGCAGCTTCTTTTTGTGTGCGACGCATTTTACCTTTGCTTCCTGGTGCGCGGACTCTTTGCCACTTGTTCTCCGCGTACAAAGAGGCACGCTTGCACTAACACACGCACGAAGGATGGGAACAGGGTAAGGTGGAGGGCAGGAGCGCGCTTTTACTGTTTTCCCGGTCGTCCCGGGAGCGTAATCTGGGACTGTGCGCCCCCGCGCGATCTCGCGTACGGCGCTGATTACCTTGGCAACCGATTCGCCGCCACTAGGTCCTTCTCGACGCGCGTAGTGCCAACGTGCAACCGTCGCCACCACCGCTGGCGAGCGCTACATTCACCCGTCGACACCGGAAATGAGGGCGAGGCTGTCTCTTTAGCCCAACCACGGGGACTCCCGGTGTCTCCTTCTGGCCGGTGTCGCTCTTTCTTTCTTTTTCGTTTACTTTTTGTTACTCAGAATCGGAACGAGGGGAAGGCTTCATTGCCGTCTCCTTTATCGCAGCGCTCGTAATGCGGCTGCAGACCTGACGGGAACAGTTTCTTCTCTTTAGAGCCGCTGTCGATAGTCACCGGAAAATTGTCACATTTCTTTTTATTTTCTGATCGGGTCCTTTTGGCATCATTTATCCTTTCTCGCTTACGTGCACGGTGGAAACCGAGAGTTGCTCTCTTGTCAGGTCTCTTTCTTGGCTGAGTAAGGAGATCAAGAAATCAGCTCAGCAGATAGCGACATCTGCAGCATTGTCTGAACCGCGTGTTGTCTTTCATGGACCACGAACGTTCATTCGCACTAGCTTCAAAAGAATCCCAAGTAAAATAAAGCAGAAGGGGTCACTGATGATGCGACCGGGCGTTGCTTATGTTTGAGGAGTTTGTCAATTGTACAGAAAGAGCTTCTTTTTTTTAGACTTAGCGCTGAGAATAGCCTGAACGATGTCACTTTAGCTGCGTGCCTCTCTTCGTTTCGCTCGAGAGTGACGGCTCAGCCGCAGTGGGGCTGCAGCGTGTGGAATCTCTGCATTGTCCATCTCCGTGGGGGGGGAAGCAAGTCTACCTCTGCGCTAAACTGGGACCTTTTGATGCACATCTGAAAGTGTTCACGTATGTTAGTTTTCGCGATGGTTCCACGCCTCGTTTGTGAATAGGCTGCTTGCGCTGCTTTTTAGTTGAATTTCTAGGTGCTTGACGCGGAACGCTTTTTATGCACGCCGAAGCTATATGTGCGCTCTCTCTGAATCATCTCCATTGCCGCAAGTTGCTCGCTTGGGCTTCAGCGCTTTTCAATTGAAACGCATGAGATAAGATGAGAGTGTGTTCGGAACTTCTTGCATCATGAGCCCTAAACGCCGGCCGTCTTGCTTGTATTTCGTCGTAACGAAAGGGTAGACTAACCAGTCCTTACCATTTACAGTTGAACCAAGCGACTAAATTCGTCACCAGAATGAAATGCGATTGAAAAGCGTTCAAAACGCTGCCATTGTCGAATGAGCTATTCACTGAAGAGCTTAATGCTAACGAGACACTTCATTCATGTCTAAATGCATTTTGAGTTAACATTGAGCTCACGGCGCGTAATGATTTCTTGCTTAGAAACTAGGCCGAAATGAGTCTGCATCTTTCTCAGCTTGTCAACCGAGGCTCTGGGCTAATCTGGTTTCGGAACTCGACCTTTTCGAGCAGTTGTGCCAAGAACCGGTTGATGAACGGCTCTGGCGTTGAAACAGCTATTAATTAGGCGTTGAAAGCTGATGGTATTTCGGTTATTATCAGTCACCGGTTCGGAGCCACGACGTTGTTGATAGAAAAAGCAAGTTTAATGCGGACACAGTCTGCTTGATGCAGCGGCCTACCTTTCGTGGTCCACACTTACTGAGCTCAGTATAAAGTTCCGTTTTGCTGCCAAAGAAGATGCTGCTAACGTGTCGTGCCAGCCGTGTTCGGTGTTGCTTTCACCGTTTGCTAAATTTTGGTCACAGCACTGAGTATGAGGATGTTTTCAACAGAAAATTATACGGGGTGGAGAGAGATGAAGTGTATAGTTAGTCGAACTTGCACTGGGATAATTAACGGGATCATGCGTTTAGCACGCACGCGATATCTCTGTGAACTTGTTAACGCGCAAAACAATTACTACTTTAAAGCTACTAGTCGGTTGTGGTTCTAGACTATTGTTTCTCCGCTTATTGTTTCAGGCTTGATTTTATGGGTGCGGAAATTATATCAAAGAAGTGTAATTTGGCGCATTGAGAGGTCGATTACAGTTTGAAGCTTTAATTTTATTCATGTGGTCGTTTCGACGACTATACAAATATTAGCATATCAGTGAGGTTTTGTTTATCAAGCTGCTAGTCTTCTTCAAAATAAATTCAGAACGGGAAACAAGATTTCAAACGGCGGCCTCTAACCGCCGGTTTAAACGGCGGTTAAGCCCTAAAATCCTGAAAACTTTGAGATCTCTTAAAGGTGCACTGAAGAGGAATCTGAACTCGTCTTTTTGCCGCGGGAACTCGATCTACACGTTCCGAGCATTCTTAGAAACTTCGATTTATTGCCCTGTGTGGGCGATTTCCCTAATTAAATCGAGTTAACGTCTGGCTCCCGCCTTTCTTTTTGAATTCTGCCTCGTACGGTGGGCGGAGTCGACCGACGCGGGGAGTGCCTTTCAGCCAGCTCCGTGGAGGCTTTGCTTTCGCTTCATTTTGTTTTTTAGGTTTCCGTGAATAAATAGTTTCATTTGCAGATAATATAACCGCAAAATAAGCCCGCAGAAATAAAAATACGCGCGGACTATTTGCTTCTACGGACTACTACGTATTACTCCGCCGATGGCAGGGCGGCAAGCCGCCACGGGACTGGGTGAAAGGCACTCATCGCGTCGGTCGACTCCGCCCATCGTACGAGGCAGAATTCAAAAAATAAAGGCGGGAGCCGGACGTTAATTCGATTTAATTAGGGAAATCGGCCACACCGGACAATAAGTCGCAGTTTCTAAGAATGCTCAGAACGTGTAGATTGAGTTCCCGCGGCAAAAAGACGAGTTCAGATTCCTCTTCAGTGCACCTTTAATCACCGCCAAACACATGGCAATGCGTACAGTTGCGAATGTTTACAGAAAGAGCTCTTTTACATCGCTATACCTCCTTCCTTTCTCTGAGCTTCTCGCGTATCAGCGAAGGAATATGTGCATAGTCGGCGACAAAATACTAAGAAACAAGAAAAACAAGTAAAAAAGGGTAAGAAGCGTGCCAGAGGCGCTAAACAGTGCTATTAAATGCGCGTCAGCACGCAACGCGTTCTTGAAATATTTATGAGATTTAGCCGCCCTTCATAACCAAATCAAGTGGAATTGGGGAGCGCCTTTCTTCTTGCTTGGTGTGCTTTCGCCGCGCCGGGGTTTTAGCTTTCATCTCGTTCCCAGAATCGGGACATCCGCATGCACGCTTATGCGCTAGCGTGCGACGCTGCGCCGCTGTATGGGCGCTATTTCTATCAAAGCTTCGCTCTAGCTCTCCCTCGTTTCCCGTTCTTAGTTTTCCCTTTTCTCCCCAACAGCCAGCAAATAAAGCGCGCCAGCGCTCTCGGGGCTGCGGCCTCAAAATGGTTGCGCGCCATCGCTGCGGCTACTCGTATTCACTGAGGCTTCTTCCTCAGGCAAACCCGGTGCTTAGGGGATTTAAAGTTTGTAAAAGATTATCCGCGTCACTTCACGAGGCTGTGTTTTTACTTTACGCTCGCATTCTTTTCTGTTCTCTTCTGTAACAGTTCGCTATGAATGCGATGTTGCTTTAGGCGTGGTGTGGTATTCCTTGGTTATCTTTTCTTTCTGGCTCCGCCGCCGCGGTGGCTAAGTGGTTATGGTGCTCGGCTGCTGACCCGAAAGACGCGGGTTCGATCCCGGCCGGGGCGGCTGGAATTTCTTTGGAGGAGAAATTCTAGAGGCCCGTGTACTGTGCGATGTCAGCGCACGTTAAAGAACCCCAGGTGGTCGAAATTTCCGGAGCCCTCCACTACGGCGTCTCTCATAGCCTGAGTCGCTTTGGGACGTTAAACCCCATAAACCAAACCTTTCTGGCTCTAATCCTTCCTTTTAAAAATCTAGGAGGACAAAAGGAAGGGAAGGTGAGTGGATGCGTGAGGAGAAAAGCACATTGAGGCTTATCACTCCAGGGTCGTATAGCGACCGTAATATCTGTTAGTATTTGAGTTTCGTACATGTAAACACAGCCTTCTGGCGATTGTGACCTAAAATAAAGTTATCCTTCGTAAAATGAATACGGTAAGTTATAATCAGGATAACGAAAATATCCGCGTTCTTGGTCCTGGTTCCGAGGTAAGCTCAAATACACTTACATTGCTCGCAAGGGAAGTGTCGAATCAATCGCAGCGCCGATGCAAGAGTTCAATTCCCAGTGTCCGAAATTGTGGCACTTTTTCAGACTCAAGCGATGGATTGTGCGACTGCAGAAGCTTGGAGTAAAGCGGAATCTTGGTATCGAAAATGCCAAGTGGGCTTGAACGTTATTGCTCTAGCAAAGCGAACGTTGTCGCAATTTCTGGTGGCACGGGAAAAAGATAACGCGAAAGTGGTTTTTTCTCTTCCCCCGTCAAATAGGGAAGGTTTGGTTTGGTTTGGTTTATTGGGGTTTAACGTCCCAAAGTAACTCAGGCTATGAGGGACGCCGTAGTGAAGGGCTCCGGAAATTTCGACCACCTGGGGTTCTTTAACGTGCACTTACATCGCACAGTAGACGGGCCTCTGGATTTTCGCCTCCATCGAAATTCGGCCGCCGCGGCCGGGATCGAACCCGTGTCTTTCGGGTCAGCAGCCGAACACCATAACCACTGAGTCACCGCGGCGGGTAAAAAAGAAAGGGAACAGCTGAGATTGCAAAAGAGCACCGTGGTTATTTCTTTCTCTCCTCATATGATGGATTATAGCCGTAATGTAAAAGCTGCATCTTTAAACAAAATCGCGTGCTCTGAATTAGCCTAGTTTTCCATCTTGCCCAAGAATTGCTAAGGTCATAACTGTCACAAGTAAGTACAATAAACATCAGCGATGTCCGCACGTCACATTTCTGCGAAAGAATAAAACAAAAATTCTTGAGTGCACGAGGCACAGTTTCGATAATAATGCACGAAGAAGAGCTAACCGGCAGTGCCCTAAGTAGTCGTCGCCTTCCGTATTCAGTTCTAAGCAGGAGAATCCGGGCATTAAATTTTCAATATGGCCCCTTCTCAAAGTGGGCCAATGCTCAAAGTTTCTGTTCAATGCAAAACAAAACAAAAAAGATAGAGAAGAGGAAGGAGAAATTAGGGGAAATCGTCGTGGCTGAGATAGGATCGCTTTTGTAGCTGCTTCGTCGCCGAGGCAGCGGAAGCGTAGGGCGCAAACTGTGCTCTTCCGAACTGAATGCCAATGGCACGACGATGGGCAGGTGCAGCGGTGGCGCACGCTATTTCGGCCTCGCCGGTGACATCCGTACGCACTTACCGCAGAGTGCGCGGAGGAGCGTGACTCGCATTGCGGACACGCCATCTTGCTCTCACGAGAGGAGCGGGGCATACAATGTAGCGGGCACATTTTCGTTGCAGCCTATATACGCAGCCGCCGACGTCGTAGGAGGAGTGTTCATTTGCACGCCAGCAAAAAAAAAGAAGAAAAGAAAATAGACCCCGAAACGGCCCGTCCCACTATTTCCTCCCTGGTCATCAGGAAAGCGCGAAGTGCTGGCGTCGTATCGTTGCTGATGTTTATTTGTTCGAAGGCTAAGTAAAAAGTGTCAACTGTGATCGTCGATAGAGTTTTCACAGCGGCAGAGTCGTCGTACGCTGACACCGGAGTTAGAAAGATTGCCAGATTGTGGAACTGGGTCACGTTCAGCTCGTTATTTTGTAGAGTTATTTTGCAAACTAAATAGATTTCAGAAACTAATGAGTTTTCTAGTACAGGCCGTGTTTTGGAAGTTGGTAAAGTAGTATTTGCATTACTACTCCATTCGGTGTTACATATTAGATTTTACGGATTGACTAGCGATACTGTTTGCACTATTTTACATGTGAACAAAAACAGCGCAGGGATCCTGACTGGGCTGATTTCAATGCCATGCTCTTCACGAACCAGTTCGCCTTTTTAAACATTTAAGCCACTACAAAAGCATTTCTCCTGCCCTGCCGCGCCTTAAATACATGCAGACTTAGCGACTCAGGCCAGGAGAGGAAAACCTCTTTCGGACACATCTCTCCCTTTTTTTTCAGTATAGTATCATACAACTTAAAAACACAGCAACTGTTAACAATGGGCCATGGTTCGCGGCGTACTGATTACGCCTCTGGCCAATCACAATTGTAAACAAAATTTACTTTTTAAGTTTCGCCATATTAATCAAACCAGGTATCAAACTTCTAGAGCTTGTAATTTTTTTTCTGTAATTTGGGTCTTCTCTAGGTAAGAAAACGTTTTTAACAACGCACTTTTTTTTTTGTCGTAGAGGAATTCTGTGCGGTGGTCTTGAATGTAGGCGGAGTTTCACAGCAGAATTAAGTTGTATCCGAATATAGACCTGGTAGTGGGTTTTGTCCATGGGAGAATGCGACAACCCTGTTTTATTCCTTATTGCTGCGATAAAACAGAACTACGCTACCATATCAAACCAAATACCATATCAAATTGTAATAAAGCAACGTAGGTGCATTTGAGGCTCACCTAGCGGATATACAGAACGCCGCAAAAGTTCTTTATTAAAAGCTTTCTCGTGTTTAAACGCTCGCAATGGCACCCATCAAGAAACAGCAAAATGGTGAAATACAAGAAAGTTGAGCTTGAAAAGGTATCAACACGAATGTGGACTAGATATGAAGGCAAGAAAGCAAATATGCAGTGAAGAAGGCGCACAAAAATCTGTACTATCTGAGGAGATAATTTTTTAGCTCCATACGCAATGTATTACTTTCGGGCGTCATATGTGGCATCAGTCAGTGCTGCAAGAAAAACCCGCTGACATAACGAAACGTCGCTTGATAGGCCTGGACGAACAAGGGAACAAAGGCAGGAACAAAGGGAGTTGAGCCAACGAGGTAGCGCAGACCAAAACCTAACCTGGGTCGATAGGCACAGGTTAGGGCCACCTTCCTGATTTTTTTTATTGCACGTCTGCTCAGGAAAACATTAAATTGTGAGCATCTCGAGCAAACTATGAACAAGCTGCGGTGATGGAAACACCGTTTCTGTGCATGTTTGCTTTACTTAAGCCTTTTCTATGTTTTCAGCTTTTTCTTTACCTCCTATGGCCTATAGTATCTCACGTTCATAATTCTAAGTGACTGGCGACGGACAGTATGATGGTTGACGGAACTATCTTGTGGTGAGTGGCCCAGCTTAATGGAAACTTAGTCTTACGGCCCGTGTGCTCACACAGTTTTCTGCAGGAAGACCTAATGAGAGAAAAACGGCTTTTGCCATGTAACCTTTTCCGCATGCTTTGCTGCTTTCAAAGACACGCTTCAAAACTAAATTATATGAAAGCATGAAGCCCCTGCAGCTTATATTGTTCCATAACTTATTCCATATAATGAAATGTACACGAAAAGCCAAGCCTACGCCAATATCAATACCTGGTGTTTGGGGTCTCATCGACAGAACATCATGGACGAAAAAAATTAGAGCCTCTTGTTGAAGAACCGGTGTTTTCAGGGATAAGAACCTTTGAGAATGAGTAGTCATCATGAGCAAAGACATGTCCGAATTGGGAAACTGCGATAATATCATTTCCTCGCAGTGAATTTCACACAAATTGATCGTATACCTAAAGGACTTTTCAGATTATCTAGGACGGAGTGGCCTCTAGAGAATTCATGGGCGGCTTTGTCCCGTTCCTCCCCTTCTGACGTGCGGCTTCAAGACTTTCCTTGATAATTTCCTCGCATACAACCACCCCCGTACAGAACTTTTTTTACGTAGGCATTATGTGGCGAAAATGCTGCTGGTGTCGCAAGTGAAGGCGGGGATATATTGGGGCGTCTTGCAGAAGAGAAAGTCGCTTCACACATCAAATTTTCATTTTTGTTATTGCGCACAACGCGTTCAAAACTCTGTGTGAACATTGCCGGTATTTCCTCAACCATCTCTGCGGCAGATCAAAATTGCAAAGAGGCAGTAGTGTTCACTGAGAAGGTCGTGGTTTTTTTTATGATTTTTATATCGTCCTCGCGCCGCAGTCGCTCTTGCATCTTGAACACCTTGCTTTTCAGCCGCTGCCTTTATTTCCGGCACACAGCGTTCCGTCACTGCGCAATTTACAAAACCCGCGACCGCTTGACAACAGCCAAACCACGTGCCTCTTTCTTCATCGGCTCTTTAAAGCTGCAAGCAGCAAAAGCTGGCGAGCTCTTCGCGTGCGAGGCGAACAGAGGCAACACTGTGTTTCCTGTCCAGAAAACAAAAGCTGCGCCGGCCTCGTTGCAAAACAAGTGGAACGAAACGCTCCAGCGCGCTCCGGCGCATCTGCAGCACGGACTACAGAGGAGTTGTTCGCGCCCTTAGTGGCAAAAAGGAGAAAAAGTTCCTACCCCGGAAAGGTTCTCTTCGCCACCACCCACTACCGGTTGTGGACTAGCAGGCCCGCCGGAAGAAGCGAGCTGGCGAGGTGCGTTTACTCGCGAATAAAAGCGTGCCGGAGACAAGCTGGCTCTCCCTAATTTGCATTTTATATGCGCCGCCGAGAACTGGGCCAACCAGGCGCTAAGCGAAACGGTATGGAAATTCTGGTGCCGAGAGCGCCCGGCACGCCGACGCCTCAGCTGCCGTGGTTGACGCGGCGGGAACCTTTTGTTCGCCGCCCCTCACTCTAGTGCCAGTGCCACTCGGACGCGGCTTGCTTCACTCGAACCTTTTGTTTCGAGTCGTACTGTTTACTGACGTGGCTTTTAAGACGACCGAAGCGCCCCCGCGAACGTTGCAGAACACTTTACTTGTTGTTGATTATGGCACTGATTAGCTCCACTCCAACCCCTTCTTCCAAGTCCTACGCCAACGCTTAATATCCGGATGGTACAGAATTAAGAGCACGGCAGTTCGTGGTCTCTGTGCTTTCGCGTTCTATTTTTTTTTCCACCCTTTTTGATTTTCCGCCGTTGCTTATCGAGCGGATGTCTAATGGTGCCACTAATTAAAAGCATTTATCATACCCTTGCTGGGCCTACTGGACAGGTCGTAGGTGGAATATTTTCATTTATCATAGTGTTGGAGTGCTTAGAAGTTTCATGCAAGACTGATTGTAGTGAGCGAACCTTGCTGTCTCTCCTGAGCCAAATTTCGTCTCCCGGTACATTCCGTGCACCAGGCCCGTGCAGAAACTTCTCCAAGACATGAGCTGCCATACAAGCTTGCAGGCTTAAAAATTACTGCAAGATATCTTTTCGCACTTATTGAAGCGGCTATTGCGCCGAAAAACACGAAAAAAATTATTGTAGTAGTCACGCTTTACTTTGGGGTGTAGCGGAGACAAATTCCGTCGAAAATGCTCACTTGTGCTGCGCGTGTGTGCCGGCAGGCGGAGCTAGCGTTAAGCCCACATTTGTTTCAGTAGCTTCTTCTTTCATTCCTTCCAGCTCCTAAGTGCGTTCTTTTCTCTTCTTCTGTCGCTATGGCCGCGGGCCTTTCATTTTCGGGTGCCCCCACAAACGTCCCTTTTGTTGCCTTTGAGGCCCGCAACCGTGGCTCGTTTCCGAGTATGATTTCGGTCGCGGGCGTCATTCCCGACGGAAGTCGTTTAGTCGCCGGCCGCTTGTCGCTCCATCTCTTTTACTGTCCTTTCTTACTATCACACATCCCCAACTCGCTGCCCTGTCTCGCCTATGCACATTATGTGTCTGCTTTTTCTTCTCTTTTCACTTACCATTCCGCTTTACCCAAGCGTGCAAATGAAGCCTCGTTGTTCTGACAGGGTGAGATGTGTTAGGCAAGGTCGTGAAGCGCGTTTATGTCTCTGCTTTGCTCGTCTGCAGGGCTGTTCCGTGGTAGTTCTGGTTACTAGCTCACTCTACTACATAACCAGTGCATTTACAGTTGGCTGGACATATTGCTTCCCTTATACGAGCACAGCGGGGCGTCACAAGAGTTAATTTGAGGTAATTGGCACTGTGCTTCGCCAAAACTGCATCGATCATTGGCCAGCGATCTTAACGTGAAGTGCGCACTCTTTCATTAGCTTCTCTTTACGTCATGAGCTGTAGACGATAATAACTGCCATTGAAAATACTTTTGAGCATAAAACAGATGAGTAGCGTGTTTTGTGCTTTGTTTGCAGCTAACTAAAACTTGAAGAGAAGACTGCCCTCTGGAAAGAGTGAGGCCTTTTTATGCTTACTGTTTTTTCGTCGAGCTGTTCATGTTTCCTGAATTTCTTTTGAGAAGCAATTTCAGATAACTCTCCTAGGAAAGGAATTCTTGTAGAAAAAAACGCGAATCAGCAAAGTGGATGTCTTACAGCTTCCCAAGAGTCCATATTTTCGTTCATTGCAATTTACCTGTAAATTTGCAACATAAATTTAAGACAACAGTCTAGAATGCAGTTTGAGTATCGGCGCAGTAGTGGCCTTAATTTTGGCGATATTCTAGAATTGGCGGGCCGTTGTCACGGTGTAGTATCCGACAATCTGAGACGTCATTATCATCAGTCGAGCTAAGGCGCACTGCCAGACAAAAAGGTTCCGTAACTGTAATATATTGAGATGCTGGCCTTATTCGTGTAAAAAGAATTAAACAATTATTCCTCATAGATATTTCGTACAGGTGGATTGATGACATTGAACGTCACGCGTGACGGCAGGGGTATGAAAACATAAACATGAACCTCCGTTGCCGCATCGCCGAACTTGAAGTCTTTGAAGTCTAGCTACACAACAAAGAAAATTTAGTTGTAATAGCTAGAATCCTACCGTTCCACTTGGCGTCTAGCTCTTGAGGTTCTCACTTGAGGCACTTCTAAAGAGTAGTCTCTGACGTGCTCGAGTAAATTGGCGGCTTACGCCTGTGATAGTGGGGTTAATCTTCCGACACTCGCGATGCCCATGATCGTCTCAGCTGATTTCGGTGCTCATCTGGTACACCATCGGGCACTTCAATGCTATGACCGTTGCTGTCTTCTTCAAGACCCTGACACGAAACATCTATCGCAAACCCAAACACCGATCACGTACCCTTCCCCCAAGGAAAAAGGAGCAACAGGTTCTCGCAGATTGTCCGGGTGTAATTTGTCTAGCGCCGAACGCAGCCTTTCCCTCACCGCCAACTCTTCAGGACTTTTTTCTAGTCGCTGAATGCAGAGTTGAGTTATGTCCATACAAGAAACGCGATATTTTTCACTGTACGTGTGTTATTTCTTGGCTGTTTCTGGAGCGCTTCTTTCACTTTCCTTATCATTTTCTCGGCTCTACCAATGCTAGCTCGGTGATAAGGTCCCGTATGTGCCGGTCTGACGCAGTGAAGCTGCAAGAAAGTTTTAATTTCATCACCTGTAAATGCTGTTCAATTATCAGAGACGATGACACTGGGAACATCGTGCGCGGTAAACAGTTTGCTTAGTACAGTGATTACTGTTGAGGTTTCCATATATGGCATGATTGCCACTTCTGCCCAATTTGAGAATATGTCTACTACGACTAGGAAAGCTTCACTTTCCATTGGTGGAGCGAAATCAATGCGCAAACGGCTACACGGCTGGTCTGGATTGACCCTGAAATGAGCAGGAGTCTTTAGGTCGCTTTTACAGTTGCGCTGACACCTATTGCTGTGCCGAACAAAATCCTCATTCTCCTGAGCAATCTTCGGCCACCACATCAACGATCTTGCTGACGTTTCCACAGCAGTCAGTCCAGGGTGATTTTCATCAAAAACCCGAAGGATGTTATTTCTTGCATCTCGAAGTATCGCAACTCTGTTGCTGTGGAGAATGCAGTCGCGGTGCAAGGAGTGTTCGGTTATTCTCACCTCGTATGTCGTGAGGGCGTTATCCAGCTGTGCCTAAGGACGGCTTCCTTGACTCGAGAGATCTCACTTAAACCGTTGCCCAACTGGATGACTGTACTGGCTTTCACACGCCTTGTTGGACTAGGCGGTTGATTTCTTTCGCCACATCGTCCTTAATCGGAAAAGGTACAAGACGGCTTCTCAAAAAGACTGGCTGAGCCTCTTCTTTTTTGTCGCTATGCACAGGATCTCACTTGTGACATGGCTAATTGCTCAAAAATAGCTTTGAGAAACGTCCAATAGTATCTCTGCAGATTGATACCGCTTGTATTCGTTGTATCTCCATCCCTAATGGCTTGAACCAATGACGACCGAGGAGGCTGTTTCCTTGCGTTTCAGTCGATTGCAAAGGTAGAACTGCTCTATGCACCTATAGCTTACCTCCACCATTGTGTTTCTAATGGTCGGCAGCTGCTCTCTGGTCCAAGCTAGGAACTGAGTATTGCTGCTGGCGAGTGGAATTCCGCGTACGCTGCCTTCAATCGCACGAAACTTTTCTTCACACATTACTGAGCATGATGCTCCTATATCGATTTCCGTCTTATCTTGTTTCCCACCAATGTGTGCCATGATTTCGCACTTTTCTTGCTCATGCACTTCAAATACGAAAAATGAATCTTCCACTTCATGGGCTGATTTTTATTCCCTTCACTTTTGCGTAGGAGTTGTTGCTAGTTCTTGTCTTATATCGGACGTTTGTATCGACTGACATGCTTTAGGAATGTGGGCCTTCATTTTGCTTTAATAGCACGTTACTGCTTTAAAGCTGCAAATGTTAGGAATGTGCTTACCACAACAGCCGTAGCAACCTACCGAATCTGTGAGCTTTCCTTGATTGGAGAGAGTTGCACGACTAGACACTTGCGGTCCTTGTTTAGTGTTCACTGCATAACTGGTCCACTTTTCTTAGATAAATGCCCCAACCTATCGCTTGTGTCGTCGTGACTCTGGTTCCTGATGGGTGACGTCACATCCGGACACTTAATGTGGTCAGCGTCTGCAGTGTGTTCAGAAAAAATGCTGGATAGGGAGAATGCGTCCCTTGTGACCACGTGACACAAGAGAGCCTGGTCCATTACGGCCGTCGTGGTGTAGACACACTAGGTGAAAGCGAAAGCGAAAGACGGGGGGGATAGTGCTGTCATTTCCTTGCCTCGGGTAGGGAGACAAATGGTTGGTTTCTTCATAAAAAAAAAAAGGAAACTTGTCACCATGCACTGCCTTACGTCAGTTTTTCATGGTTGAAAAACAGCGCACAAAAGACTATACACAAGAGTAAAGGCGACGACAGGATCAGCGCTTGTCCTGTCGTCGCCTTTACTCTTGTGTATAGTCTTTTGTGCGCTGTTTTTCAACCATGAACCTATACCAACTCGCCCAACTTAACGTTCTACTAAGTCAGTTTTTCATTGTTCTTCGTGGTCATTCTCGTGTTTCTTCTTTTGGTCATGCATAACTTGTTTTTTTTTTCTCTAATATTTTTCTCTTCCGTTTGCTTCCCTCAAAAAGACTCCATCAAACTTTCCTTTTCTAATATTCTAGCTTGATTATAGGAGGAACCCGGTATTTATTCCTTCTAAAAGGGAGAAAAGAGAAATGATGAACCGGCCCCCATTCAACTTATCGCTACCATGCTTGAGTGTCCCTGCTGAAAGAGCGCCGTGTGCCAGGTTGCTGGTCATGGCATATCTTTTCTGCCTTTCTTTCCAAAGAGCCTTCTCTCCCGACTCGCTCTGCGCGTAATATTCAAGAGAGCCTTCTTCGGTCACCACATTTTCAATTACTGAAGAACCTCCTCCTCATACACGCGCGGGCCGTCTTTGTGAATGTGAACTGGAGAAGAAAACCAAAATCCCCAACCATGGCCCGGAGACCCTGCTCTCGCAGTCCGGGCGAGAAAGTGTACTCGCGTCTTCAGTACTACGGAGCGAGCCCGCTGATAGAAATATGGGCTTTTCGAGCGTGTATTGCAGCTGTATATGGAGCGGTCGCTGCTGCGCACATGGTCGTTTGCTGCCATCGAGCGAAACTTACGTAAGCGCGAATATGAGGGGACAACTCGACCTCTCAGACTTAGTCCTAAAGAGGAGGGAATGTTTGTGCAGGAACGTTTACGAAAGCAGAATAACATTTCTTTAGCGCTTTAACGCCATTACGAAACGCCCTCTGCTTCGTTTTTGTTTGTTTTTTCCCTCTCATACTGCTTTATGTTGCGTCGAGTGTAGCTCTGAGAATAAAAGAAACTCAGGAACGCAAAATACAAAGTATTTTATTGTGTACTAATCCAAACGCTAAAGGAAGCGTGAAATAGCCCCGCTCTTGTGCTGGTTGCTGAGCGCAAACTCGGGGTGCAGAGCCCAGGAGCGATGTTTAAGAGCTTGCGTTCTCCTCAGCGTGTTTTACGAAAGAGGTCAGCATAACCTCGCTCGTGAATTTCTTATGACCTTCCGCGTGGTTGGTCTTGTTCTTGCAGAATTGGTGGCTGAGGCCTCAGGAGAGTAGCCGCAAATTTTCTTTCTCTGCGCGAAGATAATGGTTTATATTATGTATTTTTTCCTGTCCTCGTGTTTACTTTTCGACAGTGTTTCGCAACATTCACGACATAGTAGAGAGAAAATGTGAGCATGTTCCTTATTTTCGTCCCTTTACCGGGTAGTTTATATGTTGTTTCTTTTACTCCGCAGAAGTTGTATTAGGGGCGGAATCATGGAGAAGAGAAAGTTTTCGCACCACGCAAGAAATAACAGCTCTTATGTCAGGAAACAGGGAGGAAAAGCAGCGGGCTCCTTGCGAAGGTTCCTTTGAGCTGCTATGAAATGTTTGCTTCGCAGAAAGGAAGCGTTGGTGGTAACAGCGTAAACACCGAAATCATTGTCAGGTGACTTTTTTCTTTCTGGTTGTCGCTATTTGCTTCTTGTTGCGCGTAAGGAGAAAAGAGATGAGAGATCCGTCCCGTGAACGCGAAAACAAAGTCTGTAGTCTGCACTGAGTCCACCTGCAAGGCAACAACTTTAGCTTGCTTCACGCAGCCAAAGTGCAATATCCGTAGCTTTCAATCATTTGTGCAGATTATTATGCAGAATACATTGTTTTCCGAAAAATTGCGATCACATTCTCCTGCGCGTTACTGGTTCAGGTGAGGCTTATACAAAGCCCCAGAATCATCATCATCATCTTTTATTAATTCTTAAGGTCCCCTTTCGGGGCATTACATGATGTAGGGGCGAGTACAACATGAATGCAGAACATGAACATACCATGCAATGTGAACATTAGGTCAATATCAAAAAAACTGATAAGCATAAAACGCAGCCAAAAATAAGTCTGGGCGATTACAAGAGATGCAGAAGAAAGCGTCTATATAAAGAGAATAAATAAATATTGATGCGGGTAGACGACGACGACAAAGAGCGATGGCACGAGTGGGAAGAGTAGAAGAGGACAACGAAGTTCGGACTGTGTTCTCGGTGCCGCTCGCAGCTGTTCTTGTCTATTTGTAAATATCTGTAAATATATTCTTTCCCGCAACATATTTGGTGGAGGTGCGGCTTTCCCCTACGTCTACCGACGACGGAGCTCCGCAGCGGCCGCCAGTTGCCTTCACTCATCATGACCCAAGACGCCGCCCAGCAAACCTCAGCTCCGGCCATGACATCACTCGTTCTTTCTCCCCCTCGTGACCCTGGGACCTTTTCTGGTACCGACAACACTGACGTCGACAACTGGATCAACATGTACGAGCGAGTGAGTACCTACAACCGCTGGGGTCCGACCCTCATGCTCGCAAATGTAATATTCTATCTAAAAGACACTGCCCGGGTTTGGTATGAGACGCACGAAGACCATCTGACCAGCTGGGACGTGTGCAAAGAGAAACTCCGCGAATTGTTTGGACGGCCGCTCGGCCGAACGCTTGCCGCTAAGAAGGACCTCGCCTCCCGAGCTCAAACATCTACGGAGTCCTATGTGTCGTACATTCAAGATGTGCTGGCCCTCTGTCACAAAGTTGACGCCAACATGCCCGAGTCTGACAAAGTCGGCCACGTGTTGAAGGGAATCGCCGACGATGCCTTCAACTTGCTCGTATACAAGAACTGCACTACAGTCGACGGAATTATTAAGGAATGTCGACGCTTCGAGGAAGCCAAAAGCAGGCGTATTAGCCAGCCGTACACACGCCTCCCCAACACGGCTGCGACTTCTTCATGTGAAGACCTGCGACGCCGGGAAACTCCAGCGCCCCCAGAAAATGTGACCCGCATCATCCGACGCGAGCTCGAAGCTATGTCCCCTGCCCCCCTGCATCTACATGATGGCGACAACCGCTTGCCTACCATCTCTCTGGTACAGGCTGTCGTCCGCCAAGAGCTTGCAAACCTTGGTTTCCAGCCCGTCAGCCCTGTACGGTCTTCACCACCACCCGAAATCACTGCGATTGCTCCTGGACGACCTTCGTACTTCACTCCACGTCGGCGAAACCCTAACGATTGGCGGACAACCGACGACAGGCCCATTTGTTTCCATTGCCACCGCATTGGCCACATCTCCCGCCACTGTCGAAATTATTGGTCCCGTCGCAGCACATACCGTCCTCTCAGCTCCCAGCGCGACGACGAACAGCCCAGCCACTACACGCCCCCTCCAGCCCAGCACAGTGCTTCAGTCGACGGCCAGATTCCCCGCCAATTCTTTCCCGCAACAATATAAATATGAAACGAAGCAAACAACGGGTCATTCTGGAAGATGGCTCACTAACATTGCCGTAAACCTCAAAAGTCAC